>NW_027278011.1:0-357497 GCF_030028105.1 Mobula birostris
GAGTAAAATTGAAATGTATGCTTCATTCAATGCCAAAGCACAGTATGCACTGAGAAATCATCTTTTTTATCGTGAATACCTGAGAGATGTAACAGGTGTCAAACAGTTCAGGAACATTTGGGGAGTGATGTTAACATGTTTCCAAAAGGTTTGCATTCAGTACTTCATAGTAAAATTGAAATATATTCTTTTAGTGCCAAAGCATTGCATGCTGAAAGAAATCAACTTTTTTGTCTCGAATACCTGAGTGATATAACAAATGTCAAGCATCTCAGGATCATGTGGGGAGTTATGTTTAGATATTTCCATAAGGTTTGCATTGAGGAATTTAGAGTAAAATTGTAATGTATACTTTTAGTTCCAAAGCACATCATGCATTGAGATATCAACTTTTTTGTCTTGAATAGCTGAGTGATATAACAACTGCCAAACATCTCAGGATCATGTGGAGAGTTATATTAAGATGACTCCATAAGGTTTGCAGTCAGTACCTTTGAGTAAAATTGAAATGTATGCTTCATTCAATGCCAAAGCACAGTATGCACTGAGAAATCAACTTTTTTATCTTGAATACCTGAATGATATAACCGGTGTCAAACATCTCAGGATCATGTGGGGATTTATGTTTAGATGTTTCCATAAGGTTTGCATTGAGGAATTTAGAGTAAAATTGAAATATATACTTAAAGTTCCAAAGCACTTCATGCGTGGAGAAATCAACTTTTTTGTCTTGAATACCTGAGTGATATAACAACTATTAAACAGCTCAGGATCATGTGGAGAGTTATATTCAGATGACTCCATAAGGTTTGCAGTCAGTACCTTTGAGTAAAATTGAAATGTATGCTTCATTCAATGCCAAAGCACAGTATGCACTGAGAAATCATCTTTTTTATCTTGAATACCTGAGAGATGTAACAGGTGTCAAACAGTTCAGGAACATTTGGGGAGTGATGTTAACATGTTTCCAAAAGGTTTGCATTCAGTACTTCATAGTAAAATTGAAATATATTCTTTTAGTGCCAAAGCATTGCATGCTGAGAGAAATCAACTTTTCTGTCTCGAATACCTGAGTGATATAACAAATGTCAAACATCTCAGGATCATGTGGGGAGTTATGTTTAGATATTTCCATAAGGTTTGCATTGAGGAATTTAGAGTAAAATTGTAATGTATACTTTTAGTTCCAAAGCACATCATGCATTGAGATATCAACTTTTTTGTCTTGAATATCTGAGTGATATAACAACTGTCAAACATCTCAGGATCATGTGGGGAGTTATGTTTAGATGTTTCCATAAGGGTTGCATTTAGTACTTCAGAGTAAAATTGAAATATATACTTTTAGTGCCAAAGCATTGCATGCAGAGAGAAATCAACTTTTTTGTGTTGAATACCTGAGTGATATAACAGATTTCAAACATCTCAGGATCATGTGGGGAGTTATGTTTAGATGTTTCCATAAGGTTTGCAGTCAGTACATTTGAGTAAAATTGAAGTGTATACTTCTTTCAATGCCAAAGTACAGCATGCACTGAGAGATCAACTTTTTTGTCTTTAATACCTGAGTGATATAACAAATGTCAAACATCTCAGGATCATGTGGGGAGTTATGTTAAAATGTTTCCATGAGGTTTGCATTCAGGACTTTAGAGTAAAATTGAAATATATTCTTTTAGTTCCAAAGCACTTCATGCATTGAGATATCAACTTTTTTGTCTTGAATAGCTGAGTGATATAACAACTGCCAATCACCTCAGGATCATGTGGAGAGTTATATTAAGATGAGTCCATAAGGTTTGCAGTCAGTACCTTTGAGTAAAATTGAAGTGTATACTTCTTTCAATACCAAAGTACAGCATGCACTGAGAAATCAAGTTTTTTGTCTTGAATAGCTGAGTGATATAACAGCTGTCAAACTTCTCAGGATCATGTCGAGATTTATATTACGATGTCTCCATAAGGTTTGCAGTCAGTACCTTTGAGTAAAATTGAAATGTATGCTTCATTCAATGCCAAAGCACAGTATGCACTGAGAAATCAACTTTTTTATCTTGAATACCTGAGTGGTATAACCGGTGTCAAACATCTCAGGATACTGTGGGGAGTTATGTTTAGATGTTTCCATAAGGTTTGCATTGAGGAATTTAGAGTAAAATTGAAATATATACTTAAACTTCCAAAGCACTTCATGCGTTGAGAAATCAACTTTTTTGTCTTGAATACCTGAGTGATTTCACAACTATTAAACATCTCAGGATCATGTGGAGAGTTATATTCAGATGACTCCATAAGGTTTGCAGTCAGTACCTTTGAGTAAAATTGAAATGTATGCTTCATTCAATGCCAAAGCACAGTATGCACTGAGAAATCATCTTTTTTATCTTGAATACCTGAGAGTTGTAACAGGTGTCAAACAGTTCAGGAACATTTGGGGAGTGATGTTAACATGTTTCCAAAAGGTTTGCATTCAGTACTTCATAGTAAAATTGAAATATATTCTTTTAGTGCCAAAGCATTGCATGCTGAGAGAAATCAACTTTTTTGTCTCGAATATAACAAATATAACAAATGTCAAACATCTCAGGATCATGTGGGGAGTTATGTTTCGATATTTCCATAAGGTTTGCATTGAGGAATTTAGAGTAAAATTGTAATGTATACTTTTAGTTCCAAAGCACATCATGGATTGAGATATCAACTTTTTTGTCTTGAATAGCTGAGTGATATAACAGCTGTCAGACATCTCAGGACAATGTGTAGAGTTATATTAAGATGTCTCCATAAGGTTTGCAGTCAGTATCTTTGAGTAAAATTGAAATGTATGCTTCTTTCAATGCCAAAGCACTGTATGCAATGAGAAATCAACTTTTTTATCCTGAGTACCTGAGTGATGTAACAGGTGTCAAGCATCTCAGAATCATGTGGAGAGTGATGTTAACATCTTTCCATAAGTTTGGCATTCAGTACTTCAGAGTAAAATTGAAATATATACTTTTACTGCCAAAGCATTGCATGCACTGAGAAATCAAATTTTTTGTTTTGAATACCTGAGTGATATAACAAATGTCAAACAACTCAGGATCATGTGGGGAGTTATGTTTAGATATTTCCATAAGGTTTGCAGTCAGTACCTTTGAGTAAAATTGAAATGTATGCTTCATTCAATGCCAAATCACAGTATGCACTGAGAAATCAACTTTTTTATCTTGAATACCTGAGTGATATAACCGGAGTCAAACATCTCAGGATCATGCAGGGACTTATGATTAGATGTTTGCATAAGGTTTGCATTGAGAAATTTAGAGTAAAATTGATATATATACTGTTAGTTCCAAACCGCTTCATGCATTGAGAGATCAACTTTTTTGTCTTGAATTGCAGAGTGATATAACAACTGCCAAACATCTCAGGATCATGTGGAGAGTTATATTAAGATGTCTCCATATGGTTTGCAGTCAGTACCTTTGAGTAAATTTCAAATGTATGCTTCATTCAATGCCAAAGCACAGTATGAACTGAGAAATCAACTTTTTTATCTTGAATACCTGAATGATATAACCGGTGTCAAACATCTCAGTATCATGTGGGGAGTTATGTTTAGATGTTTCCATAAGGTTTGCATTGAGGAATTTAGAGTAAAATTGAAATATATACTTAAAATTCCAAAGCCCTATATGCGTTGAGAAATCAACTTTTTTGTCTTGAATACCTGAGTGATATAACAACTATTAAACATCTCAGGATCATGTGGAGAGTTATATTCAGATGACTCCATAAGGTTTGCAGTCAGTACCTTTGAGTAAAATTGAAATGTATGCTTCATTCAATGCCAAAGCACAGTATGCACTGAGAAATCATCTTTTTTATCTTGAATACCTGAGAGTTGTAACAGGTGTCAAACAGTTCAGGAACATTTGGGGAGTGATGTTAACATGTTTCCAAAAGGTTTGCATTCAGTACTTCATAGTAAAATTGAAATATATTCTTTTAGTGCCAAAGCATTGCATGCTGAGAGAAATCAACTTTTTTGTCTCGAATACCTGAGTGATATAACAAATGTCAAACATCTCAGGATCATGTGGGGAGTTATGTTTAGATATTTCCATAAGGATTGCATTGAGGAATTTAGAGTAAAATTGTAATGTATACTTTTAGTTCCAAAGCACATCATGCATTGAGATATCAACTTTTTTGTCTTGAATAGCTAAGTGATATAACAACTGTCAAACATCTCAGGATCATGTGGAGAGTTATATTATGATGACTCCATAAGGTTTGCAGTCAGTACCTTTGAGTAAAATTGAAATGTATGCTTCATTCAATGCCAAAGCACAGTATGCACTGAGAAATCAACTTTTTTATCTTGAATACCTGAATGATATAACTGGTGTCAAACATCTCAGGATCATGTGGGGAGTTATGTTTAGATGTTTCCATAAGGGTTGCATTTAGTACTTCAGAGTAAAATTGAAATATATACTTTTAGTTCCAAAGCATTGCATGCAGAGAGAAATCAACTTTTTTGTGTTGAATACCTGAGTGATATAACAGATTTCAAACCTCTCAGGATCATGTGGGGAGTTATGTTTAGATGTTTCCATAAGGTTTGCATTGAGGAATTTAGAGTAAAATTGAAATATATACTTAAAGTTCCAAAGCACTTCATGCGTTGAGAAATCAACTTTTTTGTCTTGAATACCTGAGTGATATAACAACTATTAAACATCTCAGGATCATGTGGAGAGTTATATTCAGATGACTGCATAAGGTTTGCAGTCAGTACCTTTGAGTAAAATTGAAATGTATGCTTCATTCAATGCAAAGCACAGTATGCACTGAGAAATCATCTTTTTTATCGTGAATACCTGAGAGATGTAACAGGTGTCAAACAGTTCAGGAACATTTGGGGAGTGATGTTAACATGTTTCCAAAAGGTTTGCATTCAGTACTTCATAGTAAAATTGAAATATATTCTTTTAGTGCCAAAGCATTGCATGCTGAAAGAAATCAACTTTTTTGTCTCGAATACCTGAGTGATATAACAAATGTCAAGCATCTCAGGATCATGTGGGGAGTTATGTTTAGATATTTCCATAAGGTTTGCATTGAGGAATTTAGAGTAAAATTGTAATGTATACTTTTAGTTCCAAAGCACATCATGCATTGAGATATCAACTTTTTTGTCTTGAATAGCTGAGTGATATAACAACTGCCAAACATCTCAGGATCATGTGGAGAGTTATATTAAGATGACTCCATAAGGTTTGCAGTCAGTACCTTTGAGTAAAATTGAAATGTATGCTTCATTCAATGCCAAAGCACAGTATGCACTGAGAAATCAACTTTTTTATCTTGAATACCTGAATGATATAACCGGTGTCAAACATCTCAGGATCATGTGGGGATTTATGTTTAGATGTTTCCATAAGGTTTGCATTGAGGAATTTAGAGTAAAATTGAAATATATACTTAAAGTTCCAAAGCACTTCATGCGTGGAGAAATCAACTTTTTTGTCTTGAATACCTGAGTGATATAACAACTATTAAACAGCTCAGGATCATGTGGAGAGTTATATTCAGATGACTCCATAAGGTTTGCAGTCAGTACCTTTGAGTAAAATTGAAATGTATGCTTCATTCAATGCCAAAGCACAGTATGCACTGAGAAATCATCTTTTTTATCTTGAATACCTGAGAGATGTAACAGGTGTCAAACAGTTCAGGAACATTTGGGGAGTGATGTTAACATGTTTCCAAAAGGTTTGCATTCAGTACTTCATAGTAAAATTGAAATATATTCTTTTAGTGCCAAAGCATTGCATGCTGAGAGAAATCAACTTTTCTGTCTCGAATACCTGAGTGATATAACAAATGTCAAACATCTCAGGATCATGTGGGGAGTTATGTTTAGATATTTCCATAAGGTTTGCATTGAGGAATTTAGAGTAAAATTGTAATGTATACTTTTAGTTCCAAAGCACATCATGCATTGAGATATCAACTTTTTTGTCTTGAATATCTGAGTGATATAACAACTGTCAAACATCTCAGGATCATGTGGGGAGTTATGTTTAGATGTTTCCATAAGGGTTGCATTTAGTACTTCAGAGTAAAATTGAAATATATACTTTTAGTGCCAAAGCATTGCATGCAGAGAGAAATCAACTTTTTTGTGTTGAATACCTGAGTGATATAACAGATTTCAAACATCTCAGGATCATGTGGGGAGTTATGTTTAGATGTTTCCATAAGGTTTGCAGTCAGTACATTTGAGTAAAATTGAAGTGTATACTTCTTTCAATGCCAAAGTACAGCATGCACTGAGAGATCAACTTTTTTGTCTTTAATACCTGAGTGATATAACAAATGTCAAACATCTCAGGATCATGTGGGGAGTTATGTTAAAATGTTTCCATGAGGTTTGCATTCAGGACTTTAGAGTAAAATTGAAATATATTCTTTTAGTTCCAAAGCACTTCATGCATTGAGATATCAACTTTTTTGTCTTGAATAGCTGAGTGATATAACAACTGCCAATCACCTCAGGATCATGTGGAGAGTTATATTAAGATGAGTCCATAAGGTTTGCAGTCAGTACCTTTGAGTAAAATTGAAGTGTATACTTCTTTCAATACCAAAGTACAGCATGCACTGAGAAATCAAGTTTTTTGTCTTGAATAGCTGAGTGATATAACAGCTGTCAAACTTCTCAGGATCATGTCGAGATTTATATTACGATGTCTCCATAAGGTTTGCAGTCAGTACCTTTGAGTAAAATTGAAATGTATGCTTCATTCAATGCCAAAGCACAGTATGCACTGAGAAATCAACTTTTTTATCTTGAATACCTGAGTGGTATAACCGGTGTCAAACATCTCAGGATACTGTGGGGAGTTATGTTTAGATGTTTCCATAAGGTTTGCATTGAGGAATTTAGAGTAAAATTGAAATATATACTTAAACTTCCAAAGCACTTCATGCGTTGAGAAATCAACTTTTTTGTCTTGAATACCTGAGTGATTTCACAACTATTAAACATCTCAGGATCATGTGGAGAGTTATATTCAGATGACTCCATAAGGTTTGCAGTCAGTACCTTTGAGTAAAATTGAAATGTATGCTTCATTCAATGCCAAAGCACAGTATGCACTGAGAAATCATCTTTTTTATCTTGAATACCTGAGAGTTGTAACAGGTGTCAAACAGTTCAGGAACATTTGGGGAGTGATGTTAACATGTTTCCAAAAGGTTTGCATTCAGTACTTCATAGTAAAATTGAAATATATTCTTTTAGTGCCAAAGCATTGCATGCTGAGAGAAATCAACTTTTTTGTCTCGAATACCTGAGTGATATAACAAATGTCAAACATCTCAGGATCATGTGGGGAGTTATGTTTAGATATTTCCATAAGGATTGCATTGAGGAATTTAGAGTAAAATTGTAATGTATACTTTTAGTTCCAAAGCACATCATGCATTGAGATATCAACTTTTTTGTCTTGAGTAGCTGAGTGATATAACAACTGTCAAACATCTCAGGATCATGTGGAGAGTTATATTATGATGACTCCATCAGGTTTGCAGTCAGTACCTTTGAGTAAAATTGAAATGTATGCTTCATTCAATGCCAAAGTACAGCATGCACTGAGAGATCAACTTTTTTGTCTTTAATACCTGAGTGATATAACAAATGTCATACATCTCAGGATCATGTGGGGAGTTATGTTAAACTGTTTCCATGAGGTTTGCATTCAGGACTTTAGAGTAAAATTGAAATATATTCTTTTAGTTCCAAAGCACTTCATGCATTGAGATATCAACTTTTTTGTCTTGAATAGCTGAGTGATATAACAACTGCCAATCATCTCAGGATCATGTGGAGAGTTATATTAAGATGAGTCCATAAGGTTTGCAGTCAGTACCTTTGAGTAAAATTGAAGTGTATACTTCTTTCAATACCAAAGTACAGCATGCACTGAGAAATCAAGTTTTTTGTCTTGAATAGCTGAGTGATATAACAGCTGTCAAACTTCTCAGGATCATGTCGAGATTTATATTAAGATGTCTCCATAAGGTTTGCAGTCAGTACCTTTGAGTAAAATTGAAATATATGCCTTTAGTGCCAAAGCATTGCATGCACTGAAAACTCAACTCTTTTGTCTTGAATAGCTGAGTGATATAACAGCTGTCAGACATCTCAGGATAATGTGTAGAGTTATATTAAGATGTCTCCATAAGGTTTGCAGTCAGTATCTTTGAGTAAAATTGAAATGTATGCTTCATTCAATGCCAAATCACAGTATGCACTGAGAAATCAACTTTTTTATCTTGAATACCTGAGTGATATAACCGGAGTCAAACATCTCAGGATCATGCAGGGACTTATGATTAGATTTTTGCATAAGGTTTGCATTGAGAAATTTAGAGTAAAATTGATATATATACTGTTAGTTCCAAACCGCTTCATGCATTGAGAGATCAACTTTTTTGTCTTGAATAGCAGAGTGATATAACAACTGCCAAACATCTCAGGATCATGTGGAGAGTTATATTAAGATGTCTCCATATGGTTTGCAGTCAGTACCTTTGAGGAAAATTGTAGTGTATACTTCTTTCAATTCCAAAGCGCAGTATGCACTGAGAAATCACTTTTTTTATTTTGAATACCTGAGTGATATAACCGGTGTCAAACATCTCAGGATACTGTGGAGAGTTATGTTTAGATGTTTCCATAAGGTTTGCATTGAGGAATTTAGAGTAAAATTGAAATATATACTTAAAGTTCCAAAGCACTTCATGTGTTGAGAAATCAACTTTTTTGTCTTGAATACCTGAGTGATATAACAACTATTAAACATCTCAGGATCATGTGGAGAGTTATATTCAGATGACTCCATAAGGTTTGCAGTCAATACCTTTGAGTAAAATTGAAATGTATGCTTCATTCAATGCCAAAGCACAGTATGCACTGAGAAATCATCTTTTTTATCTTGAATACCTGAGAGATGTAACAGGTGTCAAACAGTTCAGGAACATTTGGGGAGTGATGTTAACATGTTTCCAAAAGGTTTGCATTCAGTACTTCATAGTAAAATTGAAATATATTCTTTTAGTGCCAAAGCATTGCATGCTGAGAGAAATCAACTTTTTTGTCTCGAATGCCTCAGTGATATAACAAATGTCAAGCATCTCAGGATCATGTGGGGAGTTATGTTTAGATATTTCCATAAGGTTTGCATTGAGGAATTTAGAGTAAAATTGTAATGTATACTTTTAGTTCCAAAGCACATCATGCATTGCGATATCAACTTTTTTGTCTTGAATAGCTGAGTGATATAACAACTGCCAAACATCTCAGGATCATGTGGAGAGTTATATTAAGATGAGTCCATAAGGTTTGCAGTCAGTACCTTTGAGTAAAATTGAAGTGTATACTTCTTTCAATACCAAAGTACAGCATGCACTGAGAAATCAAGTTTTTTGTCTTTAATAGCTGAGTGATATAACAGCTGTCAAACTTCTCAGGATCATGTCGAGATTTATATTAAGATGTCTCCATAAGGTTTGCAGTCAGTACCTTTGAGTAAAATTGAAATATATGCCTTTAGTGCCAAAGCATTGCATGCACTGAAAAATCAACTCTTTTGTCTTGAATAGCTGAGTGATATAACAGCTGTCAGACATCTCAGGATAATGTGTAGAGTTATATTAAGATGTCTCCATAAGGTTTGCAGTCAGTATCTTTGAGTAAAATTGAAATGTATGCTTCTTTCAATGCCAAAGCACTGTATGCAATGAGAAATCAACTTTTTTATCCTGAGTACCTGAGTGATGCAACAGGTGTCAAGCATCTCAGAATCATGTGGAGAGTGATGTTAACATCTTTCCATAAGTTTGGCATTCAGTACATGAGAGTAAAATTGAAATATATACTTTTACTGCCAAAGCATTGCATGCACTGAGAAATCAAATTTTTTGTTTTGAATACCTGAGTGATATAACAAATGTCAAACAACTCAGGATCATGTGGGGAGTTATGTTTAGATATTTCCATAAGGTCTGCAGTCAGTACCTTTGAGTAAAATTGAAATGTATGCTTTATTCAATGCCAAATCACAGTATGCACTGAGAAATCAACTTTTTTATCTTGAATACCTGAGTGATATAACCGAAGTCAAACATCTCAGGATCATGCAGGGACTTATGATTAGATGTTTGCATAAGGTTTGCATTGAGAAATTTGGAGTAAAATTGATATATATACTGTTAGTTCCAAACCGCTTCATGCATTGAGAGATCAACTTTTTTGTCTTGAATACCTGAGTGATATAACAACTATTAAACATCTCAGGATCATGTGGAGAGTTATATTCAGATGACTCCATAAGGTTTGCAGTCAGTACCTTTGAGTAAAATTGAAATGTATGCTTCTTTCAATGCCAAAGCACTGTATGCAATGAGAAATCTTCTTTTTTATCTTGAATACCTGAGAGATGTAACAGGTGTCAAACAGTTCAGGAACATTTGGGGAGTGATGTTAACATGTTTGCAAAAGGTTTGCATTCAGTACTTCATAGTAAAATTGAAATATATTCTTTTAGTGCCAAAGCATTGCATGCTGAGAGAAATCAACTTTTTTGTCTCGAATGCCTCAGTGATATAACAAATGTCAAACATCTCAGGATCATGTGGGGAGTTATGTTTAGATGTTTCCATAAGGTTTGCATTGAGGAATTTAGAGTAAAATTGAAATATATACTTTAAGTTCCAAAGCACTTCATGTGTTGAGAAATCAACTTTTTTGTCTTGAATATCTGAGTGATATAACAACTGCCAAACATCTCAGGATCATGTGGAGAGTTATATTAAGAGCCTCCATATGTTTTCCAGTCAGTACCTTTGAGTAAAATTGTAGTGTATACTTCTTTCAATTCCAAAGCGCAGTGTGCACTGAGAAATCACTTTTTTTATTTTGAATACCTGAGTGATATAACCGGTGTCAAACATCTCAGGATACTGTGGGGAGTTATGTTTAGATGTTTCCATAAGGTGTGCATTGAGGAATTTAGAGTAAAATTGAAATATATACTGTTAGTTCGAAACCGCTTCATGCATTGAGAGATCAACTTTTTTGTCTTGAATAGCAGAGTGATATAACAACTGCCAAACATCTCAGGATCATGTGGAGAGTTATATTCAGATGTCTCCATATGGTTTGCAGTCAGTACCTTTGAGTAAATTTAAAATGTATGCTTCATTCAATGCCAAAGCACAGTATGCACTGAGAAATCATCTTTTTTATCTTGAATACCTGAGAGTTGTAACAGGTGTCAAACAGTTCAGGAACACTTGGGGAGTGATGTTAACATGTTTCCAAAAGGTTTGCATTCAGTACTTCATATCAAAATTGAAATATATTCTTTTAGTGCCAAAGCATTGCATGCTGAGAGAAATCAACTTTTTTGTCTCGAATACCTGAGTGATATAACAAATGTCAAACATCTCAGGATCATGTGGGGAGTTATGTTTAGATATTTCCATAAGGTTTGCATTGAGGAATTTAGAGTAAAATTGTAATGTATACTTTTAGTTCCAAAGCACATCATGCATTGAGATATCAACTTTTTTGTCTTGAATAGCTAAGTGATATAACAACTGTCAAACATCTCAGGATCATGTGGAGAGTTATATTATGATGACTCCATAAGGTTTGCAGTCAGTACCTTTGAGTAAAATTGAAATGTATGCTTCATTCAATGCCAAAGCACAGTATGCACTGAGAAATCAACTTTTTTATCTTGAATACCTGAATGATATAACTGGTGTCAAACATCTCAGGATCATGTGGGGAGTTATGTTTAGATGTTTCCATAAGGGTTGCATTTAGTACTTCAGAGTAAAATTGAAATATATACTTTTAGTTCCAAAGCATTGCATGCAGAGAGAAATCAACTTTTTTGTGTTGAATACCTGAGTGATATAACAGATTTCAAACCTCTCAGGATCATGTGGGGAGTTATGTTTAGATGTTTCCATAAGGTTTGCATTGAGGAATTTAGAGTAAAATTGAAATATATACTTAAAGTTCCAAAGCACTTCATGCGTTGAGAAATCAACTTTTTTGTCTTGAATACCTGAGTGATATAACAACTATTAAACATCTCAGGATCATGTGGAGAGTTATATTCAGATGACTCCATAAGGTTTGCAGTCAGTACCTTTGAGTAAAATTGAAATGTATGCTTCATTCAATGCAAAGCACAGTATGCACTGAGAAATCATCTTTTTTATCTTGAATACCTGAGAGATGTAACAGGTGTCAAACAGTTCAGGAACATTTGGGGAGTGATGTTAACATGTTTCCAAAAGGTTTGCATTCAGTACTTCATAGTAAAATTGAAATATATTCTTTTAGTGCCAAAGCATTGCATGCTGAAAGAAATCAACTTTTTTGTCTCGAATACCTGAGTGATATAACAAATGTCAAGCATCTCAGGATCATGTGGGGAGTTATGTTTAGATATTTCCATAAGGTTTGCATTGAGGAATTTAGAGTAAAATTGTAATGTATACTTTTAGTTCCAAAGCACATCATGCATTGAGATATCAACTTTTTTGTCTTGAATAGCTGAGTGATATAACAACTGCCAAACATCTCAGGATCATGTGGAGAGTTATATTAAGATGACTCCATAAGGTTTGCAGTCAGTACCTTTGAGTAAAATTGAAATGTATGCTTCATTCAATGCCAAAGCACAGTATGCACTGAGAAATCAACTTTTTTATCTTCAATACCTGAATGATATAACCGCTGTCAAACATCTCAAGATCATGTGGGGAGTTATGTTTAGATGTTTCCATAAGGTTTGCATTGAGGAATTTAGAGTAAAATTGAAATATATACTTTAAGTTCCAAAGCACTACATGTGTTGAGAAATCAACTTTTTTGTCTTGAATATCTGAGTGATATAACAACTGCCAAACATCTCAGGATCATGTGGAGAGTTATATTAAGAGCCTCCATATGGTTTCCAGTCAGTACCTTTGAGTAAAATTGTAGTGTATACTTCTTTCAATTCCAAAGCGCAGTATGCACTGAGAAATCACTTTTTTTATTTTGAATACCTGAGTGATATAACCGGTGTCAAACATCTCAGGATACTGTGGGGAGTTATGTTTAGATGTTTCCATAAGGTTTGCATTGAGGAATTTAGTGTAAAATTGAAATATATACTGTTAGTTCGAAACCGCTTCATGCATTGAGAGATCAACTTTTTTGTCTTGAATAGCAGAGTGATATAACAACTGCCAAACATGTCAGGATCATGTGGAGAGTTATATTCAGATGTCTCCATATGGTTTGCAGTCAGTACCTTTGAGTAAATTTAAAATGTATGCTTCATTCAATGCCAAAGCACAGTATGCACTGAGAAATCAACTTTTGTATCTTGAATACCTGAATGATATAACCGGTGTCAAACATCTCAGTATCATGTGGGGAGTTATGTTTAGATGTTTCCATAAGGTTTGCATTGAGGAATTTAGAGTAAAATTGAAATATATACTTAAAGTTCCAAAGCCCTACATGCGTTGAGAAATCAACTTTTTTGTCTTGAATACCTGAGTGATATAACAACTATTAAACATCTCAGGATGATGTGGAGAGTTATATTCAGATGACTCCATAAGGTTTGCAGTCAGTACCTTTGAGTAAAATTGAAATGTATGCTTCATTCAATGCCAAAGCACAGTATGCACTGAGAAATCATCTTTTTTATCTTGAATACCTGAGAGTTGTAACAGGTGTCAAACAGTTCAGGAACATTTGGGGAGTGATGTTAACATGTTTCCAAAAGGTTTGCATTCAGTACTTCATAGCAAAATTGAAATATATTCTATTAGTGCCAAAGCATTGCATGCTGAGAGAAATCAACTTTTTTGTCTCGAATACCTGAGTGATATAACAAATGTCAAACATCTCAGGATCATGTGGGGAGTTATGTTTAGATATTTCCATAAGGTTTGCATTGAGGAATTTAGAGTAAAATTGTAATGTATACTTTTAGTTCCAAAGCACATCATGGATTGCGATATCAACTTTTTTGTCTTGAATAGCTAAGTGATATAACAACTGTCAAACATCTCAGGATCATGTGGAGAGTTATATTATGATGACTCCATAAGGTTTGCAGTCAGTACCTTTGAGTAAAATTGAAATGTATGCTTCATTCAATGCCAAAGCACAGTATGCACTGAGAAATCAACTTTTTTATCTTGAATACCTGAATGATATAACTGGTGTCAAACATCTCAGGATCATGTGGGGAGTTATGTTTAGATGTTTCCATAAGGGTTGCATTTAGTACTTCAGAGTAAAATTGAAATATATACTTTTAGTGCCAAAGCATTGCATGCAGAGAGAAATCAACTTTTTTGTGTTGAATACCTGAGTGATATAACAGATTTCAAACATCTCAGGATCATGTGGGGAGTTATGTTTAGATGTTTCCATAAGGTTTGCAGTCAGTACATTTGAGTAAAATTGAAGTGTATACTTCTTTCAATGCCAAAGTACAGCATGCACTGAGAGATCAACTTTTTTGTCTTTAATACCTGAGTGATATAACAAATGTCAAACATCTCAGGATCATGTGGGGAGTTATGTTAAAATGTTTCCATGAGGTTTGCATTCAGGACTTTAGAGTAAAATTGAAATATATTCTTTTAGTTCCAAAGCACTTCATGCATTGAGATATCAACTTTTTTGTCTTGAATAGCTGAGTGATATAACAGCTGCCAATCACCTCAGGATCATGTGGAGAGTTATATTAAGATGAGTCCATAAGGTTTGCAGTCAGTACCTTTGAGTAAAATTGAAGTGTACACTTCTTTCAATACCAAAGTACAGCATGCACTGAGAAATCAAGTTTTTTGTCTTGAATAGCTGAGTGATATAACAGCTGTCAAACTTCTCAGGATCATGTCGAGATTTATATTACGATGTCTCCATAAGGTTTGCAGTCAGTACCTTTGAGTAAAATTGAAATATATGCCTTTAGTGCCAAAGCATTGCATGCACTGAAAAATCAACTCTTTTATCTTGAATAGCTGAGTGATATAACAGCTGTCAGACATCTCAGGTTAATGTGTAGAGTTATATTAAGATGTCTCCATAAGGTTTGCAGTCAGTATCTTTGAGTAAAATTGAAATGTATGCTTCTGTCAATGCCAAAGCACTGTATGCAATGAGAAATCAACTTTTTTATCCTGAGTACCTGAGTGATGTAACAGGTGTCAAGCATCTCAGAATCATGTGGAGAGTGATGTTAACATCTTTCCATAAGGTTGGCATTCAGTACTTCAGAGTAAAATACAAATATATACTTTTACTGCCAAAGCATTGCATGCACTCAGAAATCAAATATTTTGTTTTGAATACCTGAGTGATATAACAAATGTCAAACAACTCAGGATCATGTGGGGAGTTATGTTTAGATATTTCGATAAGGTTTGCAGTCAGTACCTTTGAGTAAAATTGAAATGTATGCTTCATTCAATGCCAAATCACAGTCTGCACTGAGAAATCAACTTTTTTATCTTGAATATCTGAGTGATATAACAACTGCCAAACATCTCAGGATCATGTGGAGAGTTATATTAAGAGCCTCCATATGGTTTCCAGTCAGTACCTTTGAGTAAAATTGTAGTGTATACTTCTTTCAATTCCAAAGCGCAGTATGCACTGAGAAATCACTTTTTTTATTTTGAATACCTGAGTGATATAACCGGTGTCAAACATCTCAGGATACTGTGGGGAGTTATGTTTAGATGTTTCCATAAGGTTTGCATTGAGGAATTTAGTGTAAAATTGAAATATATACTGTTAGTTCGAAACCGCTTCATGCATTGAGAGATCAACTTTTTTGTCTTGAATAGCAGAGTGATATAACAACTGCCAAACATGTCAGGATCATGTGGAGAGTTATATTCAGATGTCTCCATATGGTTTGCAGTCAGTACCTTTGAGTAAATTTAAAATGTATGCTTCATTCAATGCCAAAGCACAGTATGCACTGAGAAATCAACTTTTGTATCTTGAATACCTGAATGATATAACCGGTGTCAAACATCTCAGTATCATGTGGGGAGTTATGTTTAGATGTTTCCATAAGGTTTGCATTGAGGAATTTAGAGTAAAATTGAAATATATACTTAAAGTTCCAAAGCCCTACATGCGTTGAGAAATCAACTTTTTTGTCTTGAATACCTGAGTGATATAACAACTATTAAACATCTCAGGATGATGTGGAGAGTTATATTCAGATGACTCCATAAGGTTTGCAGTCAGTACCTTTGAGTAAAATTGAAATGTATGCTTCATTCAATGCCAAAGCACAGTATGCACTGAGAAATCATCTTTTTTATCTTGAATACCTGAGAGTTGTAACAGGTGTCAAACAGTTCAGGAACATTTGGGGAGTGATGTTAACATGTTTCCAAAAGGTTTGCATTCAGTACTTCATAGCAAAATTGAAATATATACTATTAGTGCCAAAGCATTGCATGCTGAGAGAAATCAACTTTTTTGTCTCGAATACCTGAGTGATATAACAAATGTCAAACATCTCAGGATCATGTGGGGAGTTATGTTTAGATATTTCCATAAGGTTTGCATTGAGGAATTTAGAGTAAAATTGTAATGTATACTTTTAGTTCCAAAGCACATCATGGATTGCGATATCAACTTTTTTGTCTTGAATAGCTAAGTGATATAACAACTGTCAAACATCTCAGGATCATGTGGAGAGTTATATTATGATGACTCCATAAGGTTTGCAGTCAGTACCTTTGAGTAAAATTGAAATGTATGCTTCATTCAATGCCAAAGCACAGTATGCACTGAGAAATCAACTTTTTTATCTTGAATACCTGAATGATATAACTGGTGTCAAACATCTCAGGATCATGTGGGGAGTTATGTTTAGATGTTTCCATAAGGGTTGCATTTAGTACTTCAGAGTAAAATTGAAATATATACTTTTAGTGCCAAAGCATTGCATGCAGAGAGAAATCAACTTTTTTGTGTTGAATACCTGAGTGATATAACAGATTTCAAACATCTCAGGATCATGTGGGGAGTTATGTTTAGATGTTTCCATAAGGTTTGCAGTCAGTACATTTGAGTAAAATTGAAGTGTATACTTCTTTCAATGCCAAAGTACAGCATGCACTGAGAGATCAACTTTTTTGTCTTTAATACCTGAGTGATATAACAAATGTCAAACATCTCAGGATCATGTGGGGAGTTATGTTAAAATGTTTCCATGAGGTTTGCATTCAGGACTTTAGAGTAAAATTGAAATATATTCTTTTAGTTCCAAAGCACTTCATGCATTGAGATATCAACTTTTTTGTCTTGAATAGCTGAGTGATATAACAGCTGCCAATCACCTCAGGATCATGTGGAGAGTTATATTAAGATGAGTCCATAAGGTTTGCAGTCAGTACCTTTGAGTAAAATTGAAGTGTACACTTCTTTCAATACCAAAGTACAGCATGCACTGAGAAATCAAGTTTTTTGTCTTGAATAGCTGAGTGATATAACAGCTGTCAAACTTCTCAGGATCATGTCGAGATTTATATTACGATGTCTCCATAAGGTTTGCAGTCAGTACCTTTGAGTAAAATTGAAATGTATGCTTCATTCAATGCCAAAGCACAGTATGCACTGAGAAATCAACTTTTTTATCTTGAATAGCTGAGTGATATAACCGGTGTCAAACATCTCAGGATACTGTGGGGAGTTATGTTTAGATGTTTCCATAAGGTTTGCATTGAGGAATTTAGAGTAAAATTGAAATATATACTTAAACTTCCAAAGCATTTCATGCGTTGAGAAATCAACTTTTTTGTCTTGAATACCTGAGTGATTTCACAACTATTAAACATCTCAGGATCATGTGGAGAGTTATATTCAGATGACTCCATAAGGTTTGCAGTCAGTACCTTTGAGTAAAATTGAAATGTATGCTTCATTCAATGCCAAAGCACAGTATGCACTGAGAAATCATCTTTTTTATCTTGAATACCTCAGAGTTGTAACAGGTGTCAAACAGTTCAGGAACATTTGGGGAGTGATGTTAACATGTTTCCAAAAGGTTTGCATTCAGTACTTCATAGTAAAATTGAAATATATTCTTTTAGTGCCAAAGCATTGCATGCTGAGAGAAATCAACTTTTTTGTCTCGAATATAACAAATATAACAAATGTCAAACATCTCAGGATCATGTGGGGAGTTATGTTTAGATATTTCCATAAGGTTTGCATTGAGGAATTTAGAGTAAAATTGTAATGTATACTTTTAGTTCCAAAGCACCTCATGCATTGAGATATCAACTTTTTTGTCTTGAATAGCTGAGTGATATAACAGCTGTCAGACATCTCAGGATAATGTGTAGAGTTATATTAAGATGTCTCCATAAGGTTTGCAGTCAGTATCTTTGAGTAAAATTGAAATGTATGCTTCTTTCAATGCCAAAGCACTGTATGCAATGAGAAATCAACTTTTTTATCCTGAGTACTTGAGTGATGTAACAGGTGTCAAGCATCTCAGAATCATGTGGAGAGTGATGTTAACATCTTTCCATAAGTTTGGCATTCAGTACTTCAGAGTAAAATTGAAATATATACTTAAAGTTCCAAAGCACTTCATGCGTGGAGAAATCAACTTTTTTGTCTTGAATACCTGAGTGATATAACAACTATTAAACAGCTCAGGATCATGTGGAGAGTTATATTCAGATGACTCCATAAGGTTTGCAGTCAGTACCTTTGAGTAAAATTGAAATGTATGCTTCATTCAATGCCAAAGCACAGTATGCACTGAGAAATCATCTTTTTTATCTTGAATACCTGAGAGATGTAACAGGTGTCAAACAGTTCAGGAACATTTGGGGAGTGATATTAACATGTTTCCAAAAGGTTTGCATTCAGTACTTCATAGTAAAATTGAAATATATTCTTTTAGTGCCAAAGCATTGCATGCTGAGAGAAATCAACTTTTCTGTCTCGAATACCTGAGTGATATAACAAATGTCAAACATCTCAGGATCATGTGGGGAGTTATGTTTAGATATTTCCATAAGGTTTGCATTGAGGAATTTAGAGTAAAATTGTAATGTATACTTTTAGTTCCAAAGCACATCATGCATTGAGATATCAACTTTTTTGTCTTGAATATCTGAGTGATATAACAACTGTCAAACATCTCAGGATCATGTGGAGAGTTATATTATGATGACTCCATAAGGTTTACAGTCAGTACCTTTGAGTAAAATTGAAATGTATGCTTCATTCAATGCCAAAGCACAGTATGCACTGAGAAATCAACTTTTTTATCTTGAATACCTGCATGATATAACCGGTGTCAAACATCTCAGGATCATGTGGGGAGTTATGTTTAGATGTTTGCATAAGGGTTGCATTTAGTACTTCAGAGTAAAATTGAAATATATACTTTTAGTGCCAAAGCATTGCATGCAGAGAGAAATCAACTTTTTTGTGTTGAATACCTGAGTGATATAACAGATTTCAAACATCTCAGGATCATGTGGGGAGTTATGTTTAGATGTTTCCATAAGGTTTGCAGTCAGTACATTTGAGTAAAATTGAAGTGTATACTTCTTTCAATGCCAAATTACAGCATGCACTGAGAGATCAACTTTTTTGTCTTTAATACCTGAGTGATATAACAAATGTCAAACATCTCAGGATCATGTGGGGAGTTATGTTAAAATGTTTCCATGAGGTTTGCATTCAGGACTTTAGAGTAAAATTGAAATATATTCTTTTAGTTCCAAAGCACTTCATGCATTGAGATATCAACTTTTTTGTCTTGAATAGCTGAGTGATATAACAACTGCCAATCATCTCAGGATCATGTGGAGAGTTATATTAAGATGAGTCCATAAGGTTTGCAGTCAGTACCTTTGAGTAAAATTGAAGTGTATACTTCTTTCAATACCAAAGTACAGCATGCACTGAGAAATCAAGTTTTTTGTCTTGAATAGCTGAGTGATATAACAGCTGTCAAACTTCTCAGGATCATGTCGAGATTTATATTACGATGTCTCCATAAGGTTTGCAGTCAGTACCTTTGAGTAAAATTGAAATATATGCCTTTAGTGCCAAAGCATTGCATGCACTGAAAAATCAACTCTTTTGTCTTGAATAGCTGAGTGATATAACAGCTGTCAGACATCTCAGGTTAATGTGTAGAGTTATATTAAGATGTCTCCATAAGGTTTGCAGTCAGTATCTTTGAGTAAAATTGAAATGTATGCTTCTTTCAATGCCAAAGCACTGTATGCAATGAGAAATCAACTTTTTTATCCTGAGTACCTGAGTGATGTAACAGGTGTCAAGCATCTCAGAATCATGTGGAGAGTGATGTTAACATCTTTCCATAAGGTTGGCATTCAGTACTTCAGAGTAAAATACAAATATATACTTTTACTGCCAAAGCATTGCATGCACTGAGAAATCAAATATTTTGTTTTGAATACCTGAGTGATATAACAAATGTCAAACAACTCAGGATCATGTGGGGAGTTATGTTTAGATATTTCCATAAGGTTTGCAGTCAGTACCTTTGAGTAAAATTGAAATGTATGCTTCATTCAATGCCAAATCACAGTCTGCACTGAGAAATCAACTTTTTTATCTTGAATACCTGAGTGATATAACCGGAGTCAAACATCTCAGGATCATGCAGGGACATATGATTAGATGTTTGCATAAGGTTTGCATTGAGAAATTTAGAGTAAAATTGATATATATACTGTTAGTTCCAAACCGCTTCATGCATTGAGAGATCAACTTTTTTGTCTTGAATAGCAGAGTGATATAACAACTGCCAAACATCTCAGGATCATGTGGAGAGTTATATTAAGATGTCTCCATATGGTTTGCAGTCAGTACCTTTGAGTAAATTTAAAATGTATGCTTCATTCAATGCCAAAGCACAGTATGCACTGAGAATCAACTTTTTTATCTTGCATACCTGAATGATATAACCGGTGTCAAACATCTCAGTATCATGTGGGGAGTTATGTTTAGATGTTTCCATAAGGTTTGCATTGAGGAATTTAGAGTAAAATTGAAATATATACTTAAAGTTCCAAAGCCCTACATGCGTTGAGAAATCAACTTTTTTGTCTTGAATACCTGAGTGATATAACAACTATTAAACATCTCAGGATCATGTGGAGAGTTATATTCAGATGACTCCATAAGGTTTGCAGTCAGTACCTTTGAGTAAAATTGAAATGTATGCTTCATTCAATGCCAAAGCACAGTATGCACTGAGAAATCATCTTTTTTATCTTGAATACCTGAGAGTTGTAACAGGTGTCAAACAGTTCAGGAACATTTGGGGAGTGATGTTAACATGTTTCCAAAAGGTTTGCATTCAGTACTTCATAGTAAAATTGAAATATATTCTTTTAGTGCCAAAGCATTGCATGCTGAGAGAAATCAACTTTTTTGTCTCGAATACCTGAGTGATATAACAAATGTCAAACATCTCAGGATCATGTGGGGAGTTATGTTTAGATGTTTCCATAAGGGTTGCATTTAGTACTTCAGAGTAAAATTGAAATATATATTTTTAGTGCCAAAGCATTGCATGCAGAGAGAAATCAACTTTTTTGTGTTGAATACCTGAGTGATATAACAGATTTCAAACATCTCAGGATCATGTGGGGAGTTATGTTTAGATGTTTCCATAAGGTTTGCAGTCAGTACATTTGAGTAAAATTGAAGTGTATACTTCTTTCAATGCCAAAGTACAGCATGCACTGAGAGATCAACTTTTTTGTCTTTAATACCTGAGCGATATAACAAATGTCAAACATCTCAGGATCATGTGGGGAGTTATGTTAAAATGTTTCCATGAGGTTTGCATTCAGGACTTTAGAGTAAAATTGAAATATATTCTTTTAGTTCCAAAGCACTACATGCATTGAGATATCAACTTTTTTGTCTTGAATAGCTGAGTGATATAACAACTGCCAATCATCTCAGGATCATGTGGAGAGTTATATTAAGATGAGTCCATAAGGTTTGCAGTCAGTACCTTTGAGTAAAATTGAAGTGTATACTTCTTTCAATACCAAAGTACAGCATGCACTGAGAAATCAACTTTTTTATCTTGAATAGCTGAGTGATATAACCGGTGTCAAACATCTCAGGATACTGTGGGGAGTTATGTTTAGATGTTTCCATAAGGTTTGCAATGAGGAATTTAGAGTAAAATTGAAATATATACTTAAACTTCCAAACCACTTCATGCGTTGAGAAATCAACTTTTTTGTCTTGAATACCTGAGTGATATAACAACTATTAAACATCTCAGGATCATGTGGAGAGTTATATTCAGATGACTCCATAAGGTTTGCAGTCAGTACCTTTGAGTATAGTTGAAATGTATGCTTCATTCAATGCCAAAGCACAGTATGCACTGAGAAATCATCTTTTTTATCTTGAATACCTGAGAGTTGTAACAGGTGTCAAACAGTTCAGGAACATTTGGGGAGTGATGTTAACATGTTTCCAAAAGGTTTGCATTCAGTACTTCATAGTAAAATTGAAATATATTCTTTTAGTGCAAAAGCATTGCATGCTGAGAGAAATCAACTTTTTTGTCTCGAATACCTGAGTGATATAACAAATGTCAAACATCTCAGGATCATGTGGGGAGTTATGTTTAGATATTTCCATAAGGTTTGCATTGAGGAATTTAGAGTAAAATTGTAATGTATACTTTTAGTTCCAAAGCACATCATGCATTGAGATATCAACTTTTTTGTCTTGAATAGCTGAGTGATATAACAACTGTCAAACATCTCAGGATGATGTGGAGAGTTATATTATGATGACTCCATAAGGTTTGCAGTCAGTACCTTTGAGTAAAATTGAAATGTATGCTTCATTCAATGCCAAATCACAGTCTGCACTGAGAAATCAACTTTTTTATCTTGAATACCTGAGTGATATAACCGGAGTCAAACATCTCAGGATCATGCAGGGACATATGATTAGATGTTTGCATAAGGTTTGCATTGAGAAATTTAGAGTAAAATTGATATATATACTGTTAGTTCCAAACCGCTTCATGCATTGAGAGATCAACTTTTTTGTCTTGAATAGCTGAGTGATATAACAACTGCCAAACATCTCAGGATCATGTGGAGAGTTATATTAAGATGACTCCATAAGGTTTGCAGTCAGTACCTTTGAGTAAAATTGAAATGTATGCTTCATTCAATGCCAAAGCACAGTATGCACTGAGAAATCAACTTTTTTATCTTCAATACCTGAATGATATAACCGCTGTCAAACATCTCAAGATCATGTGGGGAGTTATGTTTAGATGTTTCCATAAGGTTTGCATTGAGGAATTTAGAGTAAAATTGAAATATATACTTTAAGTTCCAAAGCACTACATGTGTTGAGAAATCAACTTTTTTGTCTTGAATATCTGAGTGATATAACAACTGCGAAACATCTCAGGATCATGTGGAGAGTTATATTAAGAGCCTCCATATGGTTTCCAGTCAGTACCTTTGAGTAAAATTGTAGTGTATACTTCTTTCAATTCCAAAGCGCAGTATGCACTGAGAAATCACTTTTTTTATTTTGAATACCTGAGTGATATAACCGGTGTCAAACATCTCAGGATACTGTGGGGAGTTATGTTTAGATGTTTCCATAACGTTTGCATTGAGGAATTTAGTGTAAAATTGAAATATATACTGTTAGTTCGAAACCGCTTCATGCATTGAGAGATCAACTTTTTTGTCTTGAATAGCAGAGTGATATAACAACTGCCAAACATGTCAGGATCATGTGGAGAGTTATATTCAGATGTCTCCATATGGTTTGCAGTCAGTACCTTTGAGTAAATTTAAAATGTATGCTTCATTCAATGCCAAAGCACAGTATGCACTGAGAAATCAACTTTTGTATCTTGAATACCTGAATGATATAACCGGTGTCAAACATCTCAGTATCATGTGGGGAGTTATGTTTAGATGTTTCCATAAGGTTTGCATTGAGGAATTTAGAGTAAAATTGAAATATATACTTAAAGTTCCAAAGCCCTACATGCGTTGAGAAATCAACTTTTTTGTCTTGAATACCTGAGTGATATAACAACTATTAAACATCTCAGGATGATGTGGAGAGTTATATTCAGATGACTCCATAAGGTTTGCAGTCAGTACCTTTGAGTAAAATTGAAATGTATGCTTCATTCAATGCCAAAGCACAGTATGCACTGAGAAATCATCTTTTTTATCTTGAATACCTGAGAGTTGTAACAGGTGTCAAACAGTTCAGGAACATTTGGGGAGTGATGTTAACATGTTTCCAAAGGGTTTGCATTCAGTACTTCATAGCAAAATTGAAATATATTCTATTAGTGCCAAAGCATTGCATGCAGAGAGAAATCAACTTTTTTGTGTTGAATACCTGAGTGATATAACAGATTTCAAACATCTCAGGATCATGTGGGGAGTTATGTTTAGATGTTTCCATAAGGTTTGCAGTCAGTACATTTGAGTAAAATTGAAGTGTATACTTCTTTCAATGCCAAAGTACAGCATGCACTGAGAGATCAACTTTTTTGTCTTTAATACCTGAGTGATATAACAAATGTCAAACATCTCAGGATCATGTGGGGAGTTATGTTAAAATGTTTCCATGAGGTTTGCATTCAGGACTTTAGAGTAAAATTGAAATATATTCTTTTAGTTCCAAAGCACTTCATGCATTGAGATATCAACTTTTTTGTCTTGAATAGCTGAGTGATATAACAGCTGCCAATCACCTCAGGATCATGTGGAGAGTTATATTAAGATGAGTCCATAAGGTTTGCAGTCAGTACCTTTGAGTAAAATTGAAGTGTACACTTCTTTCAATACCAAAGTACAGCATGCACTGAGAAATCAAGTTTTTTGTCTTGAATAGCTGAGTGATATAACAGCTGTCAAACTTCTCAGGATCATGTCGAGATTTATATTACGATGTCTCCATAAGGTTTGCAGTCAGTACCTTTGAGTAAAATTGAAATGTATGCTTCATTCAATGCCAAAGCACAGTATGCACTGAGAAATCAACTTTTTTATCTTGAATAGCTGAGTGATATAACCGGTGTCAAACATCTCAGGATACTGTGGGGAGTTATGTTTAGATGTTTCCATAAGGTTTGCATTGAGGAATTTAGAGTAAAATTGAAATATATACTTAAACTTCCAAAGCACTTCATGCGTTGAGAAATCAACTTTTTTGTCTTGAATACCTGAGTGATTTCACAACTATTAAACATCTCAGGATCATGTGGAGAGTTATATTCAGATGACTCCATAAGGTTTGCAGTCAGTACCTTTGAGTAAAATTGAAATGTATGCTTCATTCAATGCCAAAGCACAGTATGCACTGAGAAATCATCTTTTTTATCTTGAATACCTCAGAGTTGTAACAGGTGTCAAACAGTTCAGGAACATTTGGGGAGTGATGTTAACATGTTTCCAAAAGGTTTGCATTCAGTACTTCATAGTAAAATTGAAATATATTCTTTTAGTGCCAAAGCATTGCATGCTGAGAGAAATCAACTTTTTTGTCTCGAATATAACAAATATAACAAATGTCAAACATCTCAGGATCATGTGGGGAGTTATGTTTAGATATTTCCATAAGGTTTGCATTGAGGAATTTAGAGTAAAATTGTAATGTATACTTTTAGTTCCAAAGCACATCATGCATTGAGATATCAACTTTTTTGTCTTGAATAGCTGAGTGATATAACAGCTGTCAGACATCTCAGGATAATGTGTAGAGTTATATTAAGATGTCTCCATAAGGTTTGCAGTCAGTATCTTTGAGTAAAATTGAAATGTATTCTTCTTTCAATGCCAAAGCACTGTATGCAATGAGAAATCAACTTTTTTATCCTGAGTACCTGAGTGATGTAACAGGTGTCAAGCATCTCAGAATCATGTGGAGAGTGATGTTAACATCTTTCCATAAGTTTGGCATTCAGTACTTCAGAGTAAAATTGAAATATATACTTAAAGTTCCAAAGCACTTCATGCGTGGAGAAATCAACTTTTTTGTCTTGAATACCTGAGTGATATAACAACTATTAAACAGCTCAGGATCATGTGGAGAGTTATATTCAGATGACTCCATAAGGTTTGCAGTCAGTACCTTTGAGTAAAATTGAAATGTATGCTTCATTCAATGCCAAAGCACAGTATGCACTGAGAAATCATCTTTTTTATCTTGAATAC
Organism: Mobula birostris; assembly: GCF_030028105.1. NCBI lineage: Eukaryota > Metazoa > Chordata > Chondrichthyes > Myliobatiformes > Myliobatidae > Mobula > Mobula birostris. The sequence goes on from NW_027278011.1 coordinate 26,356, forward strand.
CTGAGAGATGTAACAGGTGTCAAACAGTTCAGGAACATTTGGGGAGTGATATTAACATGTTTCCAAAAGGTTTGCATTCAGTACTTTATAGTAAAATTGAAATATATTCTTTTAGTGCCAAAGCATTGCATGCTGAGAGAAATCAACTTTTCTGTCTCGAATACCTGAGTGATATAACAAATGTCAAACATCTCAGGATCATGTGGGGAGTTATGTTTAGATATTTCCATAAGGTTTGCATTGAGGAATTTAGAGTAAAATTGTAATGTATACTTTTAGTTCCAAAGCACATCATGCATTGAGATATCAACTTTTTTGTCTTGAATATCTGAGTGATATAACAACTGTCAAACATCTCAGGATCATGTGGAGAGTTATATTATGATGACTCCATAAGGTTTACAGTCAGTACCTTTGAGTAAAATTGAAATGTATGCTTCATTCAATGCCAAAGCACAGTATGCACTGAGAAATCAACTTTTTTATCTTGAATACCTGCATGATATAACTGGTGTCAAACATCTCAGGATCATGTGGGGAGTTATGTTTAGATGTTTGCATAAGGGTTGCATTTAGTACTTCAGAGTAAAATTGAAATATATACTTTTAGTGCCAAAGCATTGCATGCAGAGAGAAATCAACTTTTTTGTGTTGAATACCTGAGTGATATAACAGATTTCAAACATCTCAGGATCATGTGGGGAGTTATGTTTAGATGTTTCCATAAGGTTTGCAGTCAGTACATTTGAGTAAAATTGAAGTGTATCCTTCTTTCAATGCCAAATTACAGCATGCACTGAGAGATCAACTTTTTTGTCTTTAATACCTGAGTGATATAACAAATGTCAAACATCTCAGGATCATGTGGGGAGTTATGTTAAAATGTTTCCATGAGGTTTGCATTCAGGACTTTAGAGTAAAATTGAAATATATTCTTTTAGTTCCAAAGCACTTCATGCATTGAGATATCAACTTTTTTGTCTTGAATAGCTGAGTGATATAACAACTGCCAATCATCTCAGGATCATGTGGAGAGTTATATTAAGATGAGTCCATAAGGTTTGCAGTCAGTACCTTTGAGTAAAATTGAAGTGTATACTTCTTTCAATACCAAAGTACAGCATGCACTGAGAAATCAAGTTTTTTGTCTTGAATAGCTGAGTGATATAACAGCTGTCAAACTTCTCAGGATCATGTCGAGATTTATATTACGATGTCTCCATAAGGTTTGCAGTCAGTACCTTTGAGTAAAATTGAAATATATGCCTTTAGTGCCAAAGCATTGCATGCACTGAAAAATCAACTCTTTTGTCTTGAATAGCTGAGTGATATAACAGCTGTCAGACATCTCAGGTTAATGTGTAGAGTTATATTAAGATGTCTCCATAAGGTTTGCAGTCAGTATCTTTGAGTAAAATTGAAATGTATGCTTCTTTCAATGCCAAAGCACTGTATGCAATGAGAAATCAACTTTTTTATCCTGAGTACCTGAGTGATGTAACAGGTGTCAAGCATCTCAGAATCATGTGGAGAGTGATGTTAACATCTTTCCATAAGGTTGGCATTCAGTACTTCAGAGTAAAATACAAATATATACTTTTACTGCCAAAGCATTGCATGCACTCAGAAATCAAATATTTTGTTTTGAATACCTGAGTGATATAACAAATGTCAAACAACTCAGGATCATGTGGGGAGTTATGTTTAGATATTTCGATAAGGTTTGCAGTCAGTACCTTTGAGTAAAATTGAAATGTATGCTTCATTCAATGCCAAATCACAGTCTGCACTGAGAAATCAACTTTTTTATCTTGAATATCTGAGTGATATAACAACTGCCAAACATCTCAGGATCATGTGGAGAGTTATATTAAGAGCCTCCATATGGTTTCCAGTCAGTACCTTTGAGTAAAATTGTAGTGTATACTTCTTTCAATTCCAAAGCGCAGTATGCACTGAGAAATCACTTTTTTTATTTTGAATACCTGAGTGATATAACCGGTGTCAAACATCTCAGGATACTGTGGGGAGTTATGTTTAGATGTTTCCATAAGGTTTGCATTGAGGAATTTAGTGTAAAATTGAAATATATACTGTTAGTTCGAAACCGCTTCATGCATTGAGAGATCAACTTTTTTGTCTTGAATAGCAGAGTGATATAACAACTGCCAAACATGTCAGGATCATGTGGAGAGTTATATTCAGATGTCTCCATATGGTTTGCAGTCAGTACCTTTGAGTAAATTTAAAATGTATGCTTCATTCAATGCCAAAGCACAGTATGCACTGAGAAATCAACTTTTGTATCTTGAATACCTGAATGATATAACCGGTGTCAAACATCTCAGTATCATGTGGGGAGTTATGTTTAGATGTTTCCATAAGGTTTGCATTGAGGAATTTAGAGTAAAATTGAAATATATACTTAAAGTTCCAAAGCCCTACATGCGTTGAGAAATCAACTTTTTTGTCTTGAATACCTGAGTGATATAACAACTATTAAACATCTCAGGATGATGTGGAGAGTTATATTCAGATGACTCCATAAGGTTTGCAGTCAGTACCTTTGAGTAAAATTGAAATGTATGCTTCATTCAATGCCAAAGCACAGTATGCACTGAGAAATCATCTTTTTTATCTTGAATACCTGAGAGTTGTAACAGGTGTCAAACAGTTCAGGAACATTTGGGGAGTGATGTTAACATGTTTCCAAAAGGTTTGCATTCAGTACTTCATAGCAAAATTGAAATATATTCTATTAGTGCCAAAGCATTGCATGCTGAGAGAAATCAACTTTTTTGTCTCGAATACCTGAGTGATATAACAAATGTCAAACATCTCAGGATCATGTGGGGAGTTATGTTTAGATATTTCCATAAGGTTTGCATTGAGGAATTTAGAGTAAAATTGTAATGTATACTTTTAGTTCCAAAGCACATCATGGATTGCGATATCAACTTTTTTGTCTTGAATAGCTAAGTGATATAACAACTGTCAAACATCTCAGGATCATGTGGAGAGTTATATTATGATGACTCCATAAGGTTTGCAGTCAGTACCTTTGAGTAAAATTGAAATGTATGCTTCATTCAATGCCAAAGCACAGTATGCACTGAGAAATCAACTTTTTTATCTTGAATACCTGAATGATATAACTGGTGTCAAACATCTCAGGATCATGTGGGGAGTTATGTTTAGATGTTTCCATAAGGGTTGCATTTAGTACTTCAGAGTAAAATTGAAATATATACTTTTAGTGCCAAAGCATTGCATGCAGAGAGAAATCAACTTTTTTGTGTTGAATACCTGAGTGATATAACAGATTTCAAACATCTCAGGATCATGTGGGGAGTTATGTTTAGATGTTTCCATAAGGTTTGCAGTCAGTACATTTGAGTAAAATTGAAGTGTATACTTCTTTCAATGCCAAAGTACAGCATGCACTGAGAGATCAACTTTTTTGTCTTTAATACCTGAGTGATATAACAAATGTCAAACATCTCAGGATCATGTGGGGAGTTATGTTAAAATGTTTCCATGAGGTTTGCATTCAGGACTTTAGAGTAAAATTGAAATATATTCTTTTAGTTCCAAAGCACTTCATGCATTGAGATATCAACTTTTTTGTCTTGAATAGCTGAGTGATATAACAGCTGCCAATCACCTCAGGATCATGTGGAGAGTTATATTAAGATGAGTCCATAAGGTTTGCAGTCAGTACCTTTGAGTAAAATTGAAGTGTACACTTCTTTCAATACCAAAGTACAGCATGCACTGAGAAATCAAGTTTTTTGTCTTGAATAGCTGAGTGATATAACAGCTGTCAAACTTCTCAGGATCATGTCGAGATTTATATTACGATGTCTCCATAAGGTTTGCAGTCAGTACCTTTGAGTAAAATTGAAATGTATGCTTCATTCAATGCCAAAGCACAGTATGCACTGAGAAATCAACTTTTTTATCTTGAATAGCTGAGTGATATAACCGGTGTCAAACATCTCAGGATACTGTGGGGAGTTATGTTTAGATGTTTCCATAAGGTTTGCATTGAGGAATTTAGAGTAAAATTGAAATATATACTTAAACTTCCAAAGCACTTCATGCGTTGAGAAATCAACTTTTTTGTCTTGAATACCTGAGTGATTTCACAACTATTAAACATCTCAGGATCATGTGGAGAGTTATATTCAGATGACTCCATAAGGTTTGCAGTCAGTACCTTTGAGTAAAATTGAAATGTATGCTTCATTCAATGCCAAAGCACAGTATGCACTGAGAAATCATCTTTTTTATCTTGAATACCTCAGAGTTGTAACAGGTGTCAAACAGTTCAGGAACATTTGGGGAGTGATGTTAACATGTTTCCAAAAGGTTTGCATTCAGTACTTCATAGTAAAATTGAAATATATTCTTTTAGTGCCAAAGCATTGCATGCTGAGAGAAATCAACTTTTTTGTCTCGAATATAACAAATATAACAAATGTCAAACATCTCAGGATCATGTGGGGAGTTATGTTTAGATATTTCCATAAGGTTTGCATTGAGGAATTTAGAGTAAAATTGTAATGTATACTTTTAGTTCCAAAGCACATCATGCATTGAGATATCAACTTTTTTGTCTTGAATAGCTGAGTGATATAACAGCTGTCAGACATCTCAGGATAATGTGTAGAGTTATATTAAGATGTCTCCATAAGGTTTGCAGTCAGTATCTTTGAGTAAAATTGAAATGTATGCTTCTTTCAATGCCAAAGCACTGTATGTAATGAGAAATCAACTTTTTTATCCTGAGTACCTGAGTGATGTAACAGGTGTCAAGCATCTCAGAATCATGTGGAGAGTGATGTTAACATCTTTCCATAAGTTTGGCATTCAGTACTTCAGAGTAAAATTGAAATATATACTTAAAGTTCCAAAGCACTTCATGCGTGGAGAAATCAACTTTTTTGTCTTGAATACCTGAGTGATATAACAACTATTAAACAGCTCAGGATCATGTGGAGAGTTATATTCAGATGACTCCATAAGGTTTGCAGTCAGTACCTTTGAGTAAAATTGAAATGTATGCTTCATTCAATGCCAAAGCACAGTATGCACTGAGAAATCATCTTTTTTATCTTGAATACCTGAGAGATGTAACAGGTGTCAAACAGTTCAGGAACATTTGGGGAGTGATATTAACATGTTTCCAAAAGGTTTGCATTCAGTACTTCATAGTAAAATTGAAATATATTCTTTTAGTGCCAAAGCATTGCATGCTGAGAGAAATCAACTTTTCTGTCTCGAATACCTGAGTGATATAACAAATGTCAAACATCTCAGGATCATGTGGGGAGTTATGTTTAGATATTTCCATAAGGTTTGCATTGAGGAATTTAGAGTAAAATTGTAATGTATACTTTTAGTTCCAAAGCACATCATGCATTGAGATATCAACTTTTTTGTCTTGAATATCTGAGTGATATAACAACTGTCAAACATCTCAGGATCATGTGGAGAGTTATATTATGATGACTCCATAAGGTTTACAGTCAGTACCTTTGAGTAAAATTGAAATGTATGCTTCATTCAATGCCAAAGCACAGTATGCACTGAGAAATCAACTTTTTTATCTTGAATACCTGCATGATATAACCGGTGTCAAACATCTCAGGATCATGTGGGGAGTTATGTTTAGATGTTTGCATAAGGGTTGCATTTAGTACTTCAGAGTAAAATTGAAATATATACTTTTAGTGCCAAAGCATTGCATGCAGAGAGAAATCAACTTTTTTGTGTTGAATACCTGAGTGATATAACAGATTTCAAACATCTCAGGATCATGTGGGGAGTTATGTTTAGATGTTTCCATAAGGTTTGCAGTCAGTACATTTGAGTAAAATTGAAGTGTATACTTCTTTCAATGCCAAATTACAGCATGCACTGAGAGATCAACTTTTTTGTCTTTAATACCTGAGTGATATAACAAATGTCAAACATCTCAGGATCATGTGGGGAGTTATGTTAAAATGTTTCCATGAGGTTTGCATTCAGGACTTTAGAGTAAAATTGAAATATATTCTTTTAGTTCCAAAGCACTTCATGCATTGAGATATCAACTTTTTTGTCTTGAATAGCTGAGTGATATAACAACTGCCAATCATCTCAGGATCATGTGGAGAGTTATATTAAGATGAGTCCATAAGGTTTGCAGTCAGTACCTTTGAGTAAAATTGAAGTGTATACTTCTTTCAATACCAAAGTACAGCATGCACTGAGAAATCAAGTTTTTTGTCTTGAATAGCTGAGTGATATAACAGCTGTCAAACTTCTCAGGATCATGTCGAGATTTATATTACGATGTCTCCATAAGGTTTGCAGTCAGTACCTTTGAGTAAAATTGAAATATATGCCTTTAGTGCCAAAGCATTGCATGCACTGAAAAATCAACTCTTTTGTCTTGAATAGCTGAGTGATATAACAGCTGTCAGACATCTCAGGTTAATGTGTAGAGTTATATTAAGATGTCTCCATAAGGTTTGCAGTCAGTATCTTTGAGTAAAATTGAAATGTATGCTTCTTTCAATGCCAAAGCACTGTATGCAATGAGAAATCAACTTTTTTATCCTGAGTACCTGAGTGATGTAACAGGTGTCAAGCATCTCAGAATCATGTGGAGAGTGATGTTAACATCTTTCCATAAGGTTGGCATTCAGTACTTCAGAGTAAAATACAAATATATACTTTTACTGCCAAAGCATTGCATGCACTGAGAAATCAAATATTTTGTTTTGAATACCTGAGTGATATAACAAATGTCAAACAACTCAGGATCATGTGGGGAGTTATGTTTAGATATTTCCATAAGGTTTGCAGTCAGTACCTTTGAGTAAAATTGAAATGTATGCTTCATTCAATGCCAAATCACAGTCTGCACTGAGAAATCAACTTTTTTATCTTGAATACCTGAGTGATATAACCGGAGTCAAACATCTCAGGATCATGCAGGGACATATGATTAGATGTTTGCATAAGGTTTGCATTGAGAAATTTAGAGTAAAATTGATATATATACTGTTAGTTCCAAACCGCTTCATGCATTGAGAGATCAACTTTTTTGTCTTGAATAGCAGAGTGATATAACAACTGCCAAACATCTCAGGATCATGTGGAGAGTTATATTAAGATGTCTCCATATGGTTTGCAGAGTACCTTTGAGTAAATTTAAAATGTATGCTTCATTCAATGCCAAAGCACAGTATGCACTGAGAATCAACTTTTTTATCTTGCATACCTGAATGATATAACCGGTGTCAAACATCTCAGTATCATGTGGGGGAGTTATGTTTAGATGTTTTCCATAAGGTTTGCATTGAGGAATTTAGAGTAAAATTGAAATATATACTTAAAGTTCCAAAGCCCTACATGCGTTGAGAAATCAACTTTTTTGTCTTGAATACCTGAGTGATATAACAACTATTAAACATCTCAGGATCATGTGGAGAGTTATATTCAGATGACTCCATAAGGTTTGCAGTCAGTACCTTTGAGTAAAATTGAAATGTATGCTTCATTCAATGCCAAAGCACAGTATGCACTGAGAAATCATCTTTTTTATCTTGAATACCTGAGAGTTGTAACAGGTGTCAAACAGTTCAGGAACATTTGCGGAGTGATGTTAACATGTTTCCAAAAGGTTTGCATTCAGTACTTCATAGTAAAATTGAAATATATTCTTTTAGTGCCAAAGCATTGCATGCTGAGAGAAATCAACTTTTTTGTCTCGAATACCTGAGTGATATAACAAATGTCAAACATCTCAGGATCATGTGGGGAGTTATGTTTAGATGTTTCCATAAGGGTTGCATTTAGTACTTCAGAGTAAAATTGAAATATATATTTTTAGTGCCAAAGCATTGCATGCAGAGAGAAATCAACTTTTTTGTGTTGAATACCTGAGTGATATAACAGATTTCAAACATCTCAGGATCATGTGGGGAGTTATGTTTAGATGTTTCCATAAGGTTTGCAGTCAGTACATTTGAGTAAAATTGAAGTGTATACTTCTTTCAATGCCAAAGTACAGCATGCACTGAGAGATCAACTTTTTTGTCTTTAATACCTGAGCGATATAAACAAATGTCAAACATCTCAGGATCATGTGGGGAGTTATGTTAAAATGTTTCCATGAGGTTTGCATTCAGGACTTTAGAGTAAAATTGAAATATATTCTTTTAGTTCCAAAGCACTACATGCATTGAGATATCAACTTTTTTGTCTTGAATAGCTGAGTGATATAACAACTGCCAATCATCTCAGGATCATGTGGAGAGTTATATTAAGATGAGTCCATAAGGTTTGCAGTCAGTACCTTTGAGTAAAATTGAAGTGTATACTTCTTTCAATACCAAAGTACAGCATGCACTGAGAAATCAACTTTTTTATCTTGAATAGCTGAGTGATATAACCGGTGTCAAACATCTCAGGATACTGTGGGGAGTTATGTTTAGATGTTTCCATAAGGTTTGCAATGAGGAATTTAGAGTAAAATTGAAATATATACTTAAACTTCCAAACCACTTCATGCGTTGAGAAATCAACTTTTTTGTCTTGAATACCTGAGTGATATAACAACTATTAAACATCTCAGGATCATGTGGAGAGTTATATTCAGATGACTCCATAAGGTTTGCAGTCAGTACCTTTGAGTATAGTTGAAATGTATGCTTCATTCAATGCCAAAGCACAGTATGCACTGAGAAATCATCTTTTTTATCTTGAATACCTGAGAGTTGTAACAGGTGTCAAACAGTTCAGGAACATTTGGGGAGTGATGTTAACATGTTTCCAAAAGGTTTGCATTCAGTACTTCATAGTAAAATTGAAATATATTCTTTTAGTGCAAAAGCATTGCATGCTGAGAGAAATCAACTTTTTTGTCTCGAATACCTGAGTGATATAACAAATGTCAAACATCTCAGGATCATGTGGGGAGTTATGTTTAGATATTTCCATAAGGTTTGCATTGAGGAATTTAGAGTAAAATTGTAATGTATACTTTTAGTTCCAAAGCACATCATGCATTGAGATATCAACTTTTTTGTCTTGAATAGCTGAGTGATATAACAACTGTCAAACATCTCAGGATGATGTGGAGAGTTATATTATGATGACTCCATAAGGTTTGCAGTCAGTACCTTTGAGTAAAATTGAAATGTATGCTTCATTCAATGCCAAATCACAGTCTGCACTGAGAAATCAACTTTTTTATCTTGAATACCTGAGTGATATAACCGGAGTCAAACATCTCAGGATCATGCAGGGACATATGATTAGATGTTTGCATAAGGTTTGCATTGAGAAATTTAGAGTAAAATTGATATATATACTGTTAGTTCCAAACCGCTTCATGCATTGAGAGATCAACTTTTTTGTCTTGAATAGCTGAGTGATATAACAACTGCCAAACATCTCAGGATCATGTGGAGAGTTATATTAAGATGACTCCATAAGGTTTGCAGTCAGTACCTTTGAGTAAAATTGAAATGTATGCTTCATTCAATGCCAAAGCACAGTATGCACTGAGAAATCAACTTTTTTATCTTCAATACCTGAATGATATAACCGCTGTCAAACATCTCAAGATCATGTGGGGAGTTATGTTTAGATGTTTCCATAAGGTTTGCATTGAGGAATTTAGAGTAAAATTGAAATATATACTTTAAGTTCCAAAGCACTACATGTGTTGAGAAATCAACTTTTTTGTCTTGAATATCTGAGTGATATAACAACTGCCAAACATCTCAGGATCATGTGGAGAGTTATATTAAGAGCCTCCATATGGTTTCCAGTCAGTACCTTTGAGTAAAATTGTAGTGTATACTTCTTTCAATTCCAAAGCGCAGTATGCACTGAGAAATCACTTTTTTTATTTTGAATACCTGAGTGATATAACCGGTGTCAAACATCTCAGGATACTGTGGGGAGTTATGTTTAGATGTTTCCATAAGGTTTGCATTGAGGAATTTAGTGTAAAATTGAAATATATACTGTTAGTTCGAAACCGCTTCATGCATTGAGAGATCAACTTTTTTGTCTTGAATAGCAGAGTGATATAACAACTGCCAAACATGTCAGGATCATGTGGAGAGTTATATTAAGATGAGTCCATAAGGTTTGCAGTCAGTACCTTTGAGTAAAATTGAAGTGTATACTTCTTTCAATACCAAAGAACAGCATGCACTGAGAAATCAAGTTTTTTGCCTTGAATAGCTGAGTGATATAACAGCTGTCAAACTTCTCAGGATCATGTCGAGATTTATATTACGATGTCTCCATAAGGTTTGCAGTCAGTACCTTTGAGTAAAATTGAAATGTATGCTTCATTCAATGCCAAAGCACAGTATGCACTGAGAAATCAACTTTTTTATCTTGAATAGCTGAGTGATATAACCGGTGTCAAACATCTCAGGATACTGTGGGGAGTTATGTTTAGATGTTTCCATAAGGTTTGCATTGAGGAATTTAGAGTAAAATTGAAATATATACTTAAACTTCCAAAGCACTTCATGCGTTGAGAAATCAACTTTTTTGTCTTGAATACCTGAGTGATTTCACAACTATTAAACATCTCAGGATCATGTGGAGAGTTATATTCAGATGACTCCATAAGGTTTGCAGTCAGTACCTTTGAGTAAAATTGAAATGTATGCTTCATTCAATGCCAAAGCACAGTATGCACTGAGAAATCATCTTTTTTATCTTGAATACCTCAGAGTTGTAACAGGTGTCAAACAGTTCAGGAACATTTGGGGGTGATGTTAACATGTTTCCAAAAGGTTTGCATTCAGTACTTCATAGTAAAATTGAAATATATTCTTTTAGTGCCAAAGCATTGCATGCTGAGAGAAATCAACTTTTTTGTCTCGAATATAACAAATATAACAAATGTCAAACATCTCAGGATCATGTGGGGAGTTATGTTTAGATATTTCCATAAGGTTTGCATTGAGGAATTTAGAGTAAAATTGTAATGTATACTTTTAGTTCCAAAGCACATCATGCATTGAGATATCAACTTTTTTGTCTTGAATAGCTGAGTGATATAACAGCTGTCAGACATCTCAGGATAATGTGTAGAGTTATATTAAGATGTCTCCATAAGGTTTGCAGTCAGTATCTTTGAGTAAAATTGAAATGTATGCTTCTTTCAATGCCAAAGCACTGTATGCAATGAGAAATCAACTTTTTTATCCTGAGTACCTGAGTGATGTAACAGGTGTCAAGCATCTCAGAATCATGTGGAGAGTGATGTTAACATCTTTCCATAAGTTTGGCATTCAGTACTTCAGAGTAAAATTGAAATATATACTTAAAGTTCCAAAGCACTTCATGCGTGGAGAAATCAACTTTTTTGTCTTGAATACCTGAGTGATATAACAACTATTAAACAGCTCAGGATCATGTGGAGAGTTATATTCAGATGACTCCATAAGGTTTGCAGTCAGTACCTTTGAGTAAAATTGAAATGTATGCTTCATTCAATGCCAAAGCACAGTATGCACTGAGAAATCATCTTTTTTATCTTGAATACCTGAGAGATGTAACAGGTGTCAAACAGTTCAGGAACATTTGGGGAGTGATATTAACATGTTTCCAAAAGGTTTGCATTCAGTACTTTATAGTAAAATTGAAATATATTCTTTTAGTGCCAAAGCATTGCATGCTGAGAGAAATCAACTTTTCTGTCTCGAATACCTGAGTGATATAACAAATGTCAAACATCTCAGGATCATGTGGGGAGTTATGTTTAGATATTTCCATAAGGTTTGCATTGAGGAATTTAGAGTAAAATTGTAATGTATACTTTTAGTTCCAAAGCACATCATGCATTGAGATATCAACTTTTTTGTCTTGAATATCTGAGTGATATAACAACTGTCAAACATCTCAGGATCATGTGGAGAGTTATATTATGATGACTCCATAAGGTTTACAGTCAGTACCTTTGAGTGAAATTGAAATGTATGCTTCATTCAATGCCAAAGCACAGTATGCACTGAGAAATCAACTTTTTTATCTTGAATACCTGCATGATATAACTGGTGTCAAACATCTCAGGATCATGTGGGGAGTTATGTTTAGATGTTTGCATAAGGGTTGCATTTAGTACTTCAGAGTAAAATTGAAATATATACTTTTAGTGCCAAAGCATTGCATGCAGAGAGAAATCAACTTTTTTGTGTTGAATACCTGAGTGATATAACAGATTTCAAACATCTCAGGATCATGTGGGGAGTTATGTTTAGATGTTTCCATAAGGTTTGCAGTCAGTACATTTGAGTAAAATTGAAGTGTATCCTTCTTTCAATGCCAAATTACAGCATGCACTGAGAGATCAACTTTTTTGTCTTTAATACCTGAGTGATATAACAAATGTCAAACATCTCAGGATCATGTGGGGAGTTATGTTAAAATGTTTCCATGAGGTTTGCATTCAGGACTTTAGAGTAAAATTGAAATATATTCTTTTAGTTCCAAAGCACTTCATGCATTGAGATATCAACTTTTTTGTCTTGAATAGCTGAGTGATATAACAACTGCCAATCATCTCAGGATCATGTGGAGAGTTATATTAAGATGAGTCCATAAGGTTTGCAGTCAGTACCTTTGAGTAAAATTGAAGTGTATACTTCTTTCAATACCAAAGTACAGCATGCACTGAGAAATCAAGTTTTTTGTCTTGAATAGCTGAGTGATATAACAGCTGTCAAACTTCTCAGGATCATGTCGAGATTTATATTACGATGTCTCCATAAGGTTTGCAGTCAGTACCTTTGAGTAAAATTGAAATATATGCCTTTAGTGCCAAAGCATTGCATGCACTGAAAAATCAACTCTTTTGTCTTGAATAGCTGAGTGATATAACAGCTGTCAGACATCTCAGGTTAATGTGTAGAGTTATATTAAGATGTCTCCATAAGGTTTGCAGTCAGTATCTTTGAGTAAAATTGAAATGTATGCTTCTTTCAATGCCAAAGCACTGTATGCAATGAGAAATCAACTTTTTTATCCTGAGTACCTGAGTGATGTAACAGGTGTCAAGCATCTCAGAATCATGTGGAGAGTGATGTTAACATCTTTCCATAAGGTTGGCATTCAGTACTTCAGAGTAAAATACAAATATATACTTTTACTGCCAAAGCATTGCATGCACTGAGAAATCAAATATTTTGTTTTGAATACCTGAGTGATATAACAAATGTCAAACAACTCAGGATCATGTGGGGAGTTATGTTTAGATATTTCGATAAGGTTTGCAGTCAGTACCTTTGAGTAAAATTGAAATGTATGCTTCATTCAATGCCAAATCACAGTCTGCACTGAGAAATCAACTTTTTTATCTTGAATATCTGAGTGATATAACAACTGCCAAACATCTCAGGATCATGTGGAGAGTTATATTAAGAGCCTCCATATGGTTTCCAGTCAGTACCTTTGAGTAAAATTGTAGTGTATACTTCTTTCAATTCCAAAGCGCAGTATGCACTGAGAAATCACTTTTTTTATTTTGAATACCTGAGTGATATAACCGGTGTCAAACATCCCAGGATACTGTGGGGAGTTATGTTTAGATGTTTCCATAAGGTTTGCATTGAGGAATTTAGTGTAAAATTGAAATATATACTGTTAGTTCGAAACCGCTTCATGCATTGAGAGATCAACTTTTTTGTCTTGAATAGCAGAGTGATATAACAACTGCCAAACATGTCAGGATCATGTGGAGAGTTATATTCAGATGTCTCCATATGGTTTGCAGTCAGTACCTTTGAGTAAATTTAAAATGTGTGCTTCATTCAATGCCAAAGCACAGTATGCACTGAGAAATCAACTTTTGTATCTTGAATACCTGAATGATATAACCGGTGTCAAACATCTCAGGATCATGTGGGGAGTTATGTTTAGATGTTTCCATAAGGTTTGCATTGAGGAATTTAGAGTAAAATTGAAATATATACTTAAAGTTCCAAAGCCCTACATGCGTTGAGAAATCAACTTTTTTGTCTTGAATACCTGAGTGATATAACAACTATTAAACATCTCAGGATGATGTGGAGAGTTATATTCAGATGACTCCATAAGGTTTGCAGTCAGTACCTTTGAGTAAAATTGAAATGTATGCTTCATTCAATGCCAAAGCACAGTATGCACTGAGAAATCATCTTTTTTATCTTGAATACCTGAGAGTTGTAACAGGTGTCAAACAGTTCAGGAACATTTGGGGAGTGATGTTAACATGTTTCCAAAAGGTTTGCATTCAGTACTTCATAGCAAAATTGAAATATATTCTATTAGTGCCAAAGCATTGCATGCTGAGAGAAATCAACTTTTTTGTCTCGAATACCTGAGTGATATAACAAATGTCAAACATCTCAGGATCATGTGGGGAGTTATGTTTAGATATTTCCATAAGGTTTGCATTGAGGAATTTAGAGTAAAATTGTAATGTATACTTTTAGTTCCAAAGCACATCATGGATTGCGATATCAACTTTTTTGTCTTGAATAGCTAAGTGATATAACAACTGTCAAACATCTCAGGATCATGTGGAGAGTTATATTATGATGACTCCATAAGGTTTGCAGTCAGTACCTCTGAGTAAAATTGAAATGTATGCTTCATTCAATGCCAAAGCACAGTATGCACTGAGAAATCAACTTTTTTATCTTGAATACCTGAATGATATAACTGGTGTCAAACATCTCAGGATCATGTGGGGAGTTATGTTTAGATGTTTCCATAAGGGTTGCATTTAGTACTTCAGAGTAAAATTGAAATATATACTTTTAGTGCCAAAGCATTGCATGCAGAGAGAAATCAACTTTTTTGTGTTGAATACCTGAGTGATATAACAGATTTCAAACATCTCAGGATCATGTGGGGAGTTATGTTTAGATGTTTCCATAAGGTTTGCAGTCAGTACATTTGAGTAAAATTGAAGTGTATACTTCTTTCAATGCCAAAGTACAGCATGCACTGAGAGATCAACTTTTTTGTCTTTAATACCTGAGTGATATAACAAATGTCAAACATCTCAGGATCATGTGGGGAGTTATGTTAAAATGTTTCCATGAGGTTTGCATTCAGGACTTTAGAGTAAAATTGAAATATATTCTTTTAGTTCCAAAGCACTTCATGCATTGAGATATCAACTTTTTTGTCTTGAATAGCTGAGTGATATAACAGCTGCCAATCACCTCAGGATCATGTGGAGAGTTATATTAAGATGAGTCCATAAGGTTTGCAGTCAGTACCTTTGAGTAAAATTGAAGTGTACACTTCTTTCAATACCAAAGTACAGCATGCACTGAGAAATCAAGCTTTTTGTCTTGAATAGCTGAGTGATATAACAGCTGTCAAACTTCTCAGGATCATGTCGAGATTTATATTACGATGTCTCCATAAGGTTTGCAGTCAGTACCTTTGAGTAAAATTGAAATGTATGCTTCATTCAATGCCAAAGCACAGTATGCACTGAGAAATCAACTTTTTTATCTTGAATAGCTGAGTGATATAACCGGAGTCAAACATCTCAGGATACTGTGGGGAGTTATGTTTAGATGTTTCCATAAGGTTTGCATTGAGGAATTTAGAGTAAAATTGAAATATATACTTAAACTTCCAAAGCACTTCATGCGTTGAGAAATCAACTTTTTTGTCTTGAATACCTGAGTGATTTCACAACTATTAAACATCTCAGGATCATGTGGAGAGTTATATTCAGATGACTCCATAAGGTTTGCAGTCAGTACCTTTGAGTAAAATTGAAATGTATGCTTCATTCAATGCCAAAGCACAGTATGCACTGAGAAATCATCTTTTTTATCTTGAATACCTCAGAGTTGTAACAGGTGTCAAACAGTTCAGGAACATTTGGGGAGTGATGTTAACATGTTTCCAAAAGGTTTGCATTCAGTACTTCATAGTAAAATTGAAATATATTCTTTTAGTGCCAAAGCATTGCATGCTGAGAGAAATCAACTTTTTTGTCTCGAATATAACAAATATAACAAATGTCAAACATCTCAGGATCATGTGGGGAGTTATGTTTAGATATTTCCATAAGGTTTGCATTGAGGAATTTAGAGTAAAATTGTAATGTATACTTTTAGTTCCAAAGCACATCATGCATTGAGATATCAACTTTTTTGTCTTGAATAGCTGAGTGATATAACAGCTGTCAGACATCTCAGGATAATGTGTAGAGTTATATTAAGATGTCTCCATAAGGTTTGCAGTCAGTATCTTTGAGTAAAATTGAAATGTATGCTTCTTTCAATGCCAAAGCACTGTATGCAATGAGAAATCAACTTTTTTATCCTGAGTACCTGAGTGATGTAACAGGTGTCAAGCATCTCAGAATCATGTGGAGAGTGATGTTAACATCTTTCCATAAGTTTGGCATTCAGTACTTCAGAGTAAAATTGAAATATATACTTAAAGTTCCAAAGCACTTCATGCGTGGAGAAATCAACTTTTTTGTCTTGAATACCTGAGTGATATAACAACTATTAAACAGCTCAGGATCATGTGGAGAGTTATATTCAGATGACTCCATAAGGTTTGCAGTCAGTACCTTTGAGTAAAATTGAAATGTATGCTTCATTCAATGCCAAAGCACAGTATGCACTGAGAAATCATCTTTTTTATCTTGAATACCTGAGAGATGTAACAGGTGTCAAACAGTTCAGGAACATTTGGGGAGTGATATTAACATGTTTCCAAAAGGTTTGCATTCAGTACTTCATAGTAAAATTGAAATATATTCTTTTAGTGCCAAAGCATTGCATGCTGAGAGAAATCAACTTTTCTGTCTCGAATACCTGAGTGATATAACAAATGTCAAACATCTCAGGATCATGTGGGGAGTTATGTTTAGATATTTCCATAAGGTTTGCATTGAGGAATTTAGAGTAAAATTGTAATGTATACTTTTAGTTCCAAAGCACATCATGCATTGAGATATCAACTTTTTTGTCTTGAATATCTGAGTGATATAACAACTGTCAAACATCTCAGGATCATGTGGAGAGTTATATTATGATGACTCCATAAGGTTTACAGTCAGTACCTTTGAGTGAAATTGAAATGTATGCTTCATTCAATGCCAAAGCACAGTATGCACTGAGAAATCAACTTTTTTATCTTGAATACCTGCATGATATAACTGGTGTCAAACATCTCAGGATCATGTGGGGAGTTATGTTTAGATGTTTGCATAAGGGTTGCATTTAGTACTTCAGAGTAAAATTGAAATATATACTTTTAGTGCCAAAGCATTGCATGCAGAGAGAAATCAACTTTTTTGTGTTGAATACCTGAGTGATATAACAGATTTCAAACATCTCAGGATCATGTGGGGAGTTATGTTTAGATGTTTCCATAAGGTTTGCAGTCAGTACATTTGAGTAAAATTGAAGTGTATCCTTCTTTCAATGCCAAATTACAGCATGCACTGAGAGATCAACTTTTTTGTCTTTAATACCTGAGTGATATAACAAATGTCAAACATCTCAGGATCATGTGGGGAGTTATGTTAAAATGTTTCCATGAGGTTTGCATTCAGGACTTTAGAGTAAAATTGAAATATATTCTTTTAGTTCCAAAGCACTTCATGCATTGAGATATCAACTTTTTTGTCTTGAATAGCTGAGTGATATAACAACTGCCAATCATCTCAGGATCATGTGGAGAGTTATATTAAGATGAGTCCATAAGGTTTGCAGTCAGTACCTTTGAGTAAAATTGAAGTGTATACTTCTTTCAATACCAAAGTACAGCATGCACTGAGAAATCAAGTTTTTTGTCTTGAATAGCTGAGTGATATAACAGCTGTCAAACTTCTCAGGATCATGTCGAGATTTATATTACGATGTCTCCATAAGGTTTGCAGTCAGTACCTTTGAGTAAAATTGAAATATATGCCTTTAGTGCCAAAGCATTGCATGCACTGAAAAATCAACTCTTTTGTCTTGAATAGCTGAGTGATATAACAGCTGTCAGACATCTCAGGTTAATGTGTAGAGTTATATTAAGATGTCTCCATAAGGTTTGCAGTCAGTATCTTTGAGTAAAATTGAAATGTATGCTTCTTTCAATGCCAAAGCACTGTATGCAATGAGAAATCAACTTTTTTATCCTGAGTACCTGAGTGATGTAACAGGTGTCAAGCATCTCAGAATCATGTGGAGAGTGATGTTAACATCTTTCCATAAGGTTGGCATTCAGTACTTCAGAGTAAAATACAAATATATACTTTTACTGCCAAAGCATTGCATGCACTGAGAAATCAAATATTTTGTTTTGAATACCTGAGTGATATAACAAATGTCAAACAACTCAGGATCATGTGGGGAGTTATGTTTAGATATTTCGATAAGGTTTGCAGTCAGTACCTTTGAGTAAAATTGAAATGTATGCTTCATTCAATGCCAAATCACAGTCTGCACTGAGAAATCAACTTTTTTATCTTGAATATCTGAGTGATATAACAACTGCCAAACATCTCAGGATCATGTGGAGAGTTATATTAAGAGCCTCCATATGGTTTCCAGTCAGTACCTTTGAGTAAAATTGTAGTGTATACTTCTTTCAATTCCAAAGCGCAGTATGCACTGAGAAATCACTTTTTTTATTTTGAATACCTGAGTGATATAACCGGTGTCAAACATCTCAGGATACTGTGGGGAGTTATGTTTAGATGTTTCCATAAGGTTTGCATTGAGGAATTTAGTGTAAAATTGAAATATATACTGTTAGTTCGAAACCGCTTCATGCATTGAGAGATCAACTTTTTTGTCTTGAATAGCAGAGTGATATAACAACTGCCAAACATGTCAGGATCATGTGGAGAGTTATATTCAGATGTCTCCATATGGTTTGCAGTCAGTACCTTTGAGTAAATTTAAAATGTGTGCTTCATTCAATGCCAAAGCACAGTATGCACTGAGAAATCAACTTTTGTATCTTGAATACCTGAATGATATAACCGGTGTCAAACATCTCAGGATCATGTGGGGAGTTATGTTTAGATGTTTCCATAAGGTTTGCATTGAGGAATTTAGAGTAAAATTGAAATATATACTTAAAGTTCCAAAGCCCTACATGCGTTGAGAAATCAACTTTTTTGTCTTGAATACCTGAGTGATATAACAACTATTAAACATCTCAGGATGATGTGGAGAGTTATATTCAGATGACTCCATAAGGTTTGCAGTCAGTACCTTTGAGTAAAATTGAAATGTATGCTTCATTCAATGCCAAAGCACAGTATGCACTGAGAAATCATCTTTTTTATCTTGAATACCTGAGAGTTGTAACAGGTGTCAAACAGTTCAGGAACATTTGGGGAGTGATGTTAACATGTTTCCAAAAGGTTTGCATTCAGTACTTCATAGCAAAATTGAAATATATTCTATTAGTGCCAAAGCATTGCATGCTGAGAGAAATCAACTTTTTTGTCTCGAATACCTGAGTGATATAACAAATGTCAAACATCTCAGGATCATGTGGGGAGTTATGTTTAGATATTTCCATAAGGTTTGCATTGAGGAATTTAGAGTAAAATTGTAATGTATACTTTTAGTTCCAAAGCACATCATGGATTGCGATATCAACTTTTTTGTCTTGAATAGCTAAGTGATATAACAACTGTCAAACATCTCAGGATCATGTGGAGAGTTATATTATGATGACTCCATAAGGTTTGCAGTCAGTACCTTTGAGTAAAATTGAAATGTATGCTTCATTCAATGCCAAAGCACAGTATGCACTGAGAAATCAACTTTTTTATCTTGAATACCTGAATGATATAACTGGTGTCAAACATCTCAGGATCATGTGGGGAGTTATGTTTAGATGTTTCCATAAGGGTTGCATTTAGTACTTCAGAGTAAAATTGAAATATATACTTTTAGTGCCAAAGCATTGCATGCAGAGAGAAATCAACTTTTTTGTGTTGAATACCTGAGTGATATAACAGATTTCAAACATCTCAGGATCATGTGGGGAGTTATGTTTAGATGTTTCCATAAGGTTTGCAGTCAGTACATTTGAGTAAAATTGAAGTGTATACTTCTTTCAATGCCAAAGTACAGCATGCACTGAGAGATCAACTTTTTTGTCTTTAATACCTGAGTGATATAACAAATGTCAAACATCTCAGGATCATGTGGGGAGTTATGTTAAAATGTTTCCATGAGGTTTGCATTCAGGACTTTAGAGTAAAATTGAAATATATTCTTTTAGTTCCAAAGCACTTCATGCATTGAGATATCAACTTTTTTGTCTTGAATAGCTGAGTGATATAACAGCTGCCAATCACCTCAGGATCATGTGGAGAGTTATATTAAGATGAGTCCATAAGGTTTGCAGTCAGTACCTTTGAGTAAAATTGAAGTGTACACTTCTTTCAATACCAAAGTACAGCATGCACTGAGAAATCAAGCTTTTTGTCTTGAATAGCTGAGTGATATAACAGCTGTCAAACTTCTCAGGATCATGTCGAGATTTATATTACGATGTCTCCATAAGGTTTGCAGTCAGTACCTTTGAGTAAAATTGAAATGTATGCTTCATTCAATGCCAAAGCACAGTATGCACTGAGAAATCAACTTTTTTATCTTGAATAGCTGAGTGATATAACCGGAGTCAAACATCTCAGGATACTGTGGGGAGTTATGTTTAGATGTTTCCATAAGGTTTGCATTGAGGAATTTAGAGTAAAATTGAAATATATACTTAAACTTCCAAAGCACTTCATGCGTTGAGAAATCAACTTTTTTGTCTTGAATACCTGAGTGATTTCACAACTATTAAACATCTCAGGATCATGTGGAGAGTTATATTCAGATGACTCCATAAGGTTTGCAGTCAGTACCTTTGAGTAAAATTGAAATGTTTGCTTCATTCAATGCCAAAGCACAGTATGCACTGAGAAATCATCTTTTTTATCTTGAATACCTCAGAGTTGTAACAGGTGTCAAACAGTTCAGGAACATTTGGGGAGTGATGTTAACATGTTTCCAAAAGGTTTGCATTCAGTACTTCATAGTAAAATTGAAATATATTCTTTTAGTGCCAAAGCATTGCATGCTGAGAGAAATCAACTTTTTTGTCTCGAATATAACAAATATAACAAATGTCAAACATCTCAGGATCATGTGGGGAGTTATGTTTAGATATTTCCATAAGGTTTGCATTGAGGAATTTAGAGTAAAATTGTAATGTATACTTTTAGTTCCAAAGCACATCATGCATTGAGATATCAACTTTTTTGTCTTGAATAGCTGAGTGATATAACAGCTGTCAGACATCTCAGGATAATGTGTAGAGTTATATTAAGATGTCTCCATAAGGTTTGCAGTCAGTATCTTTGAGTAAAATTGAAATGTATGCTTCTTTCAATGCCAAAGCACTGTATGCAATGAGAAATCAACTTTTTTATCCTGAGTACCTGAGTGATGTAACAGGTGTCAAGCATCTCAGAATCATGTGGAGAGTGATGTTAACATCTTTCCATAAGTTTGGCATTCAGTACTTCAGAGTAAAATTGAAATATATACTTAAAGTTCCAAAGCACTTCATGCGTGGAGAAATCAACTTTTTTGTCTTGAATACCTGAGTGATATAACAACTATTAAACAGCTCAGGATCATGTGGAGAGTTATATTCAGATGACTCCATAAGGTTTGCAGTCAGTACCTTTGAGTAAAATAGAAATGTATGCTTCATTCAATGCCAAAGCACAGTATGCACTGAGAAATCATCTTTTTTATCTTGAATACCTGAGAGATGTAACAGGTGTCAAACAGTTCAGGAACATTTGGGGAGTGATATTAACATGTTTCCAAAAGGTTTGCATTCAGTACTTCATAGTAAAATTGAAATATATTCTTTTAGTGCCAAAGCATTGCATGCTGAGAGAAATCAACTTTTCTGTCTCGAATACCTGAGTGATATAACAAATGTCAAACATCTCAGGATCATGTGGGGAGTTATGTTTAGATATTTCCATAAGGTTTGCATTGAGGAATTTAGAGTAAAATTGTAATGTATACTTTTAGTTCCAAAGCACATCATGCATTGAGATATCAACTTTTTTGTCTTGAATATCTGAGTGATATAACAACTGTCAAACATCTCAGGATCATGTGGAGAGTTATATTATGATGACTCCATAAGGTTTACAGTCAGTACCTTTGAGTAAAATTGAAATGTATGCTTCATTCAATGCCAAAGCACAGTATGCACTGAGAAATCAACTTTTTTATCTTGAATACCTGCATGATATAACCGGTGTCAAACATCTCAGGATCATGTGGGGAGTTATGTTTAGATGTTTGCATAAGGGTTGCATTTAGTACTTCAGAGTAAAATTGAAATATATACTTTTAGTGCCAAAGCATTGCATGCAGAGAGAAATCAACTTTTTTGTGTTGAATACCTGAGTGATATAACAGATTTCAAACATCTCAGGATCATGTGGGGAGTTATGTTTAGATGTTTCCATAAGGTTTGCAGTCAGTACATTTGAGTAAAATTGAAGTGTATACTTCTTTCAATGCCAAATTACAGCATGCACTGAGAGATCAACTTTTTTGTCTTTAATACCTGAGTGATATAACAAATGTCAAACATCTCAGGATCATGTGGGGAGTTATGTTAAAATGTTTCCATGAGGTTTGCATTCAGGACTTTAGAGTAAAATTGAAATATATTCTTTTAGTTCCAAAGCACTTCATGCATTGAGATATCAACTTTTTTGTCTTGAATAGCTGAGTGATATAACAACTGCCAATCATCTCAGGATCATGTGGAGAGTTATATTAAGATGAGTCCATAAGGTTTGCAGTCAGTACCTTTGAGTAAAATTGAAGTGTATACTTCTTTCAATACCAAAGTACAGCATGCACTGAGAAATCAAGTTTTTTGTCTTGAATAGCTGAGTGATATAACAGCTGTCAAACTTCTCAGGATCATGTCGAGATTTATATTACGATGTCTCCATAAGGTTTGCAGTCAGTACCTTTGAGTAAAATTGAAATATATGCCTTTAGTGCCAAAGCATTGCATGCACTGAAAAATCAACTCTTTTGTCTTGAATAGCTGAGTGATATAACAGCTGTCAGACATCTCAGGTTAATGTGTAGAGTTATATTAAGATGTCTCCATAAGGTTTGCAGTCAGTATCTTTGAGTAAAATTGAAATGTATGCTTCTTTCAATGCCAAAGCACTGTATGCAATGAGAAATCAACTTTTTTATCCTGAGTACCTGAGTGATGTAACAGGTGTCAAGCATCTCAGAATCATGTGGAGAGTGATGTTAACATCTTTCCATAAGGTTGGCATTCAGTACTTCAGAGTAAAATACAAATATATACTTTTACTGCCAAAGCATTGCATGCACTGAGAAATCAAATATTTTGTTTTGAATACCTGAGTGATATAACAAATGTCAAACAACTCAGGATCATGTGGAGAGTTATGTTTAGATATTTGCATAAGGTTTGCAGTCAGTACCTTTGAGTAAAATTGAAATGTATGCTTCATTCAATGCCAAATCACAGTATGCACTGAGAAATCAACTTTTTTATCTTGAATACCTGAGTGATATAACCGGAGTCAAACATCTCAGGATCATGCAGGGACATATGATTAGATGTTTGCATAAGGTTTGCATTGAGAAATTTAGAGTAAAATTGATATATATACTGTTAGTTCCAAACCGCTTCATGCATTGAGAGATCAACTTTTTTGTCTTGAATAGCAGAGTGATATAACAACTGCCAAACAACTCAGGATCATGTGGAGAGTTATATTAAGATGTCTCCATATGGTTTGCAGTCAGTACCTTTGAGTAAATTTAAAATGTATGCTTCATTCAATGCCAAAGCACAGTATGCACTGAGAATCAACTTTTTTATCTTGCATACCTGAATGATATAACGGTGTCAAACATCTCAGTATCATGTGGGGAGTTATGTTTAGATGTTTCCATAAGGTTTGCATTGAGGAATTTAGAGTAAAATTGAAATATATACTTAAAGTTCCAAAGCCCTACATGCGTTGAGAAATCAACTTTTTTGTCTTGAATACCTGAGTGATATAACAACTATTAAACATCTCAGGATCATGTGGAGAGTTATATTCAGATGACTCCATAAGGTTTGCAGTCAGTACCTTTGAGTAAAATTGAAATGTATGCTTCATTCAATGCCAAAGCACAGTATGCACTGAGAAATCATCTTTTTTATCTTGAATACCTGAGAGTTGTAACAGGTGTCAAACAGTTCAGGAACATTTGGGGAGTGATGTTAACATGTTTCCAAAAGGTTTGCATTCAGTACTTCATAGTAAAATTGAAATATATTCTTTTAGTGCCAAAGCATTGCATGCTGAGAGAAATCAACTTTTTTGTCTCGAATACCTGAGTGATATAACAAATGTCAAACATCTCAGGATCATGTGGGGAGTTATGTTTAGATGTTTCCATAAGGGTTGCATTTAGTACTTCAGAGTAAAATTGAAATATATATTTTTAGTGCCAAAGCATTGCATGCAGAGAGAAATCAACTTTTTTGTGTTGAATACCTGAGTGATATAACAGATTTCAAACATCTCAGGATCATGTGGGGAGTTATGTTTAGATGTTTCCATAAGGTTTGCAGTCAGTACATTTGAGTAAAATTGAAGTGTATACTTCTTTCAATGCCAAAGTACAGCATGCACTGAGAGATCAACTTTTTTGTCTTTAATACCTGAGCGATATAACAAATGTCAAACATCTCAGGATCATGTGGGGAGTTATGTTAAAATGTTTCCATGAGGTTTGCATTCAGGACTTTAGAGTAAAATTGAAATATATTCTTTTAGTTCCAAAGCACTACATGCATTGAGATATCAACTTTTTTGTCTTGAATAGCTGAGTGATATAACAACTGCCAATCATCTCAGGATCATGTGGAGAGTTATATTAAGATGAGTCCATAAGGTTTGCAGTCAGTACCTTTGAGTAAAATTGAAGTGTATACTTCTTTCAATACCAAAGTACAGCATGCACTGAGAAATCAACTTTTTTATCTTGAATAGCTGAGTGATATAACCGGTGTCAAACATCTCAGGATACTGTGGGGAGTTATGTTTAGATGTTTCCATAAGGTTTGCAATGAGGAATTTAGAGTAAAATTGAAATATATACTTAAACTTCCAAACCACTTCATGCGTTGAGAAATCAACTTTTTTGTCTTGAATACCTGAGTGATATAACAACTATTAAACATCTCAGGATCATGTGGAGAGTTATATTCAGATGACTCCATAAGGTTTGCAGTCAGTACCTTTGAGTATAGTTGAAATGTATGCTTCATTCAATGCCAAAGCACAGTATGCACTGAGAAATCATCTTTTTTATCTTGAATACCTGAGAGTTGTAACAGGTGTCAAACAGTTCAGGAACATTTGGGGAGTGATGTTAACATGTTTCCAAAAGGTTTGCATTCAGTACTTCATAGTAAAATTGAAATATATTCTTTTAGTGCAAAAGCATTGCATGCTGAGAGAAATCAACTTTTTTGTCTCGAATACCTGAGTGATATAACAAATGTCAAACATCTCAGGATCATGTGGGGAGTTATGTTTAGATATTTCCATAAGGTTTGCATTGAGGAATTTAGAGTAAAATTGTAATGTATACTTTTAGTTCCAAAGCACATCATGCATTGAGATATCAACTTTTTTGTCTTGAATAGCTGAGTGATATAACAACTGTCAAACATCTCAGGATGATGTGGAGAGTTATATTATGATGACTCCATAAGGTTTGCAGTCAGTACCTTTGAGTAAAATTGAAATGTATGCTTCATTCAATGCCAAATCACAGTCTGCACTGAGAAATCAACTTTTTTATCTTGAATACCTGAGTGATATAACCGGAGTCAAACATCTCAGGATCATGCAGGGACATATGATTAGATGTTTGCATAAGGTTTGCATTGAGAAATTTAGAGTAAAATTGATATATATACTGTTAGTTCCAAACCGCTTCATGCATTGAGAGATCAACTTTTTTGTCTTGAATAGCAGAGTGATATAACAACTGCCAAACATCTCAGGATCATGTGGAGAGTTATATTAAGATGTCTCCATATGGTTTGCAGTCAGTACCTTTGAGTAAATTTAAAATGTATGCTTCATTCAATGCCAAAGTACAGTATGCACTGAGAATCAACTTTTTTATCTTGCATACCTGAATGATATAACCGGTGTCAAACATCTCAGTATCATGTGGCGAGTTATGTTTAGATGTTTCCATAAGGTTTGCATTGAGGAATTTAGAGTAAAATTGAAATATATACTTAAAGTTCCAAAGCCCTACATGCGTTGAGAAATCAACTTTTTTGTCTTGAATACCTGAGTGATATAACAAGTATTAAACATCTCAGGATCATGTGGAGAGTTATATTCAGATGACTCCATAAGGTTTGCAGTCAGTACCTTTGAGTAAAATTGAAATGTATGCTTCATTCAATGCCAAAGCACAGTATGCACTGAGAAATCATCTTTTTTATCTTGAATACCTGAGAGTTGTAACAGGTGTCAAACAGTTCAGGAACATTTGGGGAGTGATGTTAACATGTTTCCAAAAGGTTTGCATTCAGTACTTCATAGTAAAATTGAAATATATTCTTTTAGTGCCAAAGCATTGCATGCTGAGAGAAATCAACTTTTTTGTCTCGAATACCTGAGTGATATAACAAATGTCAAACATCTCAGGATCATGTGGGGAGTTATGTTTAGATGTTTCCATAAGGGTTGCATTTAGTACTTCAGAGTAAAATTGAAATATATATTTTTAGTGCCAAAGCATTGCATGCAGAGAGAAATCAACTTTTTTGTGTTGAATACCTGAGTGATATAACAGATTTCAAACATCTCAGGATCATGTGGGGAGTTATGTTTAGATGTTTCCATAAGGTTTGCAGTCAGTACATTTGAGTAAAATTGAAGTGTATACTTCTTTCAATGCCAAAGTACAGCATGCACTGAGAGATCAACTTTTTTGTCTTTAATACCTGAGCGATATAACAAATGTCAAACATCTCAGGATCATGTGGGGAGTTATGTTAAAATGTTTCCATGAGGTTTGCATTCAGGACTTTAGAGTAAAATTGAAATATATTCTTTTAGTTCCAAAGCACTACATGCATTGAGATATCAACTTTTTTGTCTTGAATAGCTGAGTGATATAACAACTGCCAATCATCTCAGGATCATGTGGAGAGTTATATTAAGATGAGTCCATAAGGTTTGCAGTCAGTACCTTTGAGTAAAATTGAAGTGTATACTTCTTTCAATACCAAAGTACAGCATGCACTGAGAAATCAACTTTTTTATCTTGAATAGCTGAGTGATATAACCGGTGTCAAACATCTCAGGATACTGTGGGGAGTTATGTTTAGATGTTTCCATAAGGTTTGCAATGAGGAATTTAGAGTAAAATTGAAATATATACTTAAACTTCCAAACCACTTCATGCGTTGAGAAATCAACTTTTTTGTCTTGAATACCTGAGTGATATAACAACTATTAAACATCTCAGGATCATGTGGAGAGTTATATTCAGATGACTCCATAAGGTTTGCAGTCAGTACCTTTGAGTATAGTTGAAATGTATGCTTCATTCAATGCCAAAGCACAGTATGCACTGAGAAATCATCTTTTTTATCTTGAATACCTGAGAGTTGTAACAGGTGTCAAACAGTTCAGGAACATTTGGGGAGTGATGTTAACATGTTTCCAAAAGGTTTGCATTCAGTACTTCATAGTAAAATTGAAATATATTCTTTTAGTGCAAAAGCATTGCATGCTGAGAGAAATCAACTTTTTTGTCTCGAATACCTGAGTGATATAACAAATGTCAAACATCTCAGGATCATGTGGGGAGTTATGTTTAGATATTTCCATAAGGTTTGCATTGAGGAATTTAGAGTAAAATTGTAATGTATACTTTTAGTTCCAAAGCACATCATGCATTGAGATATCAACTTTTTTGTCTTGAATAGCTGAGTGATATAACAACTGTCAAACATCTCAGGATGATGTGGAGAGTTATATTATGATGACTCCATAAGGTTTGCAGTCAGTACCTTTGAGTAAAATTGAAATGTATGCTTCATTCAATGCCAAAGCACAGTATGCACTGAGAAATCAACTTTTTTATCTTGAATACCTGAATGATATAACTGGTGTCAAACATCTCAGGATCATGTGGGGAGTTATGTTTAGATGTTTCCATAAGGGTTGCATTTAGTACTTCAGAGTAAAATTGAAATATATACTTTTAGTGCCAAAGCATTGCATGCAGAGAGAAATCAACTTTTTTGTGTTGAATACCTGAGTGATATAACAGATTTCAAACATCTCAGGATCATGTGGGGAGTTATGTTTAGATGTTTCCATAAGGTTTGCAGTCAGTACCTTTGAGTAAATTTAAAATGTATGCTTCATTCAATGCCAAAGCGCAGTATGCACTGAGAAATCAACTTTTTTATCTTGAATACCTGAATGATATAACCAGAGTCAAACATCTCAGGATCATGCAGGGACATATGATTAGATGTTTGCATAAGGTTTGCATTGAGAAATTTAGAGTAAAATTGATATATATACTGTTAGTTCCAAACCGCTTCATGCATTGAGAGATCAACTTTTTTGTCTTGAATAGCAGAGTGATATAACAACTGCCAAACATCTCAGGATCATGTGGAGAGTTATATTAAGATGTCTCCATATGGTTTGCAGTCAGTACCTTTGAGTAAATTTAAAATGTATGCTTCATTCAATGCCAAAGCACAGTATGCACTGAGAAATCAACTTTTTTATCTTGAATACCTGAATGATATAACCGGTGTCAAACATCTCAGTATCATGTGGGGAGTTATGTTTAGATGTTTCCATAAGGTTTGCATTGAGGAATTTAGAGTAAAATTGAAATATATACTTAAAGTTCCAAAGCCCTACATGCGTTGAGAAATCAACTTTTTTGTCTTGAATACCTGAGTGATATAACAAGTATTAAACATCTCAGGATCATGTGGAGAGTTATATTCAGATGACTCCATAAGGTTTGCAGTCAGTACCTTTGAGTAAAATTGAAATGTATGCTTCATTCAATGCCAAAGCACAGTATGCACTGAGAAATCATCTTTTTTATCTTGAATACCTGAGAGTTGTAACAGGTGTCAAACAGTTCAGGAACATTTGGGGAGTGATGTTAACATGTTTCCAAAAGGTTTGCATTCAGTACTTCATAGTAAAATTGAAATATATTCTTTTAGTGCCAAAGCATTGCATGCTGAGAGAAATCAACTTTTTTGTCTCGAATACCTGAGTGATATAACAAATGTCAAACATCTCAGGATCATGTGGGGAGTTATGTTTAGATGTTTCCATAAGGGTTGCATTTAGTACTTCAGAGTAAAATTGAAATATATACTTTTAGTGCCAAAGCATTGCATGCAGAGAGAAATCAACTTTTTTGTGTTGAATACCTGAGTGATATAACAGATTTCAAACATCTCAGGATCATGTGGGGAGTTATGTTTAGATGTTTCCATAAGGTTTGCAGTCAGTACATTTGAGTAAAATTGAAGTGTATACTTCTTTCAATGCCAAAGTACAGCATGCACTGAGAGATCAACTTTTTTGTCTTTAATACCTGAGCGATATAACAAATGTCAAACATCTCAGGATCATGTGGGGAGTTATGTTAAAAGGTTTCCATGAGGTTTGCATTCAGGACTTTAGAGTAAAATTGAAATATATTCTTTTAGTTCCAAAGCACTACATGCATTGAGATATCAACTTTTTTGTCTTGAATAGCTGAGTGATATAACAACTGTCAATCATCTCAGGATCATGTGGAGAGTTATATTAAGATGATCCATAAGGTTTGCAGTCAGTACCTTTGAGTAAAATTGAAGTGTATACTTCTTTCAATACCAAAGTACAGCATGCACTGAGAAATCAACTTTTTTATCTTGAATAGCTGAGTGATATAACCGGTGTCAAACATCTCAGGATACTGTGGGGAGTTATGTTTAGATGTTTCCATAAGGTTTGCATTGAGGAATTTAGAGTAAAATTGAAATATATACTTAAACTTCCAAACCACTTCATGCGTTGAGAAATCAACTTTTTTGTCTTGAATACCTGAGTGATATAACAACTATTAAACATCTCAGGATCATGTGGAGAGTTATATTCAGATGACTCCATAAGGTTTGCAGTCAGTACCTTTGAGTATAGTTGAAATGTATGCTTCATTCAATGCCAAAGCACAGTATGCACTGAGAAATCATCTTTTTTATCTTGAATACCTGAGAGTTGTAACAGGTGTCAAACAGTTCAGGAACATTTGGGGAGTGATGTTAACATGTTTCCAAAAGGTTTGCATTCAGTACTTCATAGTAAAATTGAAATATATTCTTTTAGTGCAAAAGCATTGCATGCTGAGAGAAATCAACTTTTTTGTCTCGAATACCTGAGTGATATAACAAATGTCAAACATCTCAGGATCATGTGGGGAGTTATGTTTAGATATTTCCATAAGGTTTGCATTGAGGAATTTAGAGTAAAATTGTAATGTATACTTTTAGTTCCAAAGCACATCATGCATTGAGATATCAACTTTTTTGTCTTGAATAGCTGAGTGATATAACAACTGTCAAACATCTCAGGATCATGTGGAGAGTTATATTATGATGACTCCATAAGGTTTGCAGTCAGTACCTTTGAGTAAAATTGAAATGTATGCTTCATTCAATGCCAAAGCACAGTATGCACTGAGAAATCAACTTTTTTATCTTGAATACCTGAATGATATAACTGGTATCAAACATCTCAGGATCATGTGGGGAGTTATGTTTAGATGTTTCCATAAGGGTTGCATTTAGTACTTCAGAGTAAAATTGAAATATATACTTTTAGTGCCAAAGCATTGCATGCAGAGAGAAATCAACTTTTTTGTGTTGAATACCTGAGTGATATAACAGATTTCAAACATCTCAGGATCATTTGGGGAGTTATGTTTAGATGTTTCCATAAGGTTTGCAGTCAGTACCTTTGAGTAAATTTAAAATGTATGCTTCATTCAATGCCAAAGCGCAGTATGCACTGAGAAATCAACTTTTTTATCTTGAATACCTGAATGATATAACTGGTGTCAAACATCTCAGGATCATGTGGGGAGTTATGTTTAGATGTTTCCATAAGGTTTGCATTGAGGAATTTAGAGTAAAATTGAAATATATACTTTAAGTTCCAAACCACTTCATGTGTTGAGAAATCAACTTTTTTGTCTTGAATAGCTGAGTGATATAACAACTGCCAATCATCTCAGGATCATGTGGAGAGTTATATTAAGATGAGTCCATAAGGTTTGCCGTCAGTACCTTTGAGTAAAATTGAAGTGTATACTTCTTTCAATACCAAAGTACAGCATGCACTGAGAAATCAAGTTTTTTGTCTTGAATAGCTGAGTGATATAACAGCTGTCAAACTTCTCAGGATCATGTCGAGATTTATATTAAGATGTCTCCATAAGGTTTGCAGTCAGTACCTTTGAGTAAAATTGAAATATACGCCTTTAGTGCCAAAGCATTGCATGCACTGAAAAATCAACTCTTTTGTCTTGAATAGCTGAGTGATATAACAGCTGTCAGACATCTCAGGATAATGTGTAGAGTTATATTAAGATGTCTCCATAAGGTTTGCAGTCAGTATCTTTGAGTAAAATTGAAATGTATGCTTCTTTCAATGCCAAAGCACTGTATGCAATGAGAAATCAACTTTTTTATCCTGAGTACCTGAGTGATGTAACAGGTGTCAAGCATCTCAGAATCATGTGGAGAGTGATGTTAACATCTTTCCATAAGGTTGGCATTCAGTACTTCAGAGTAAAATTGAAATATATACTTTTACTGCCAAAGCATTGCATGCACTGAGAAATCAAATATTTTGTTTTGAATACCTGAGTGATATAACGAATGTTAAACAACTCAGGATCATGTGGGGAGTTATGTTTAGATATTTCCATAAGGTTTGCATTGAGGAATTTAGAGTAAAATTGTAATGTATACTTTTAGTTCCAAACCACTTCATGCATTGAGATATCAACTTTTCTGTCTTGAATAGCTGAGTGATATAACAACTGCCAAACATCTCAGGATCATGTGGAGAGTTATATTAAGAGCCTCCATAAGGTTTGCAGTCAGTACCTTTGAGTAAATTTAAAATGTATGCTTCATTCAATGCCAAAGCACAGTATGCACTGAGAAATCAACTTTTTTATCTTGAATACCTGAATGATATAACCGGTGTCAAACATCTCATGATCATGTGGGGAGTTATGTTTAGATGTTTCCATAAGGTTTGCATTGAGGAATTTAGAGTAAAATTGAAATATATGCTATAAGTTCCAAAGCACTTCATGTGTTGAGAAATCAACTTTTTTGTCTTGAATACCTGAGTGATATAACAACTGTCAAACATCTCAGGATCATGTGGAGACTTATTTTAAGATGACTCCATAAGGTTTGCAGTCAGAACCTTTGAGTAAAATTGAAATGTATGCTTCATTCAATGCCAAAGCACAGTATGCACTGAGAAATCATCTTTTTTATCTTGAATACCTGAGAGATGTAACAGGTGTCAAACAGTTCAGGAACATTTGGGGAGTGATGTTAACATGTTTCCAAAAGGTTTGCATTCAGTACTTCATAGTAAAATTGAAATATATTCTTTTAGTGCCAAAGCATTGCATGCTGAGAGAAATCAACTTTTCTGTCTCGAATACCTGAGTGATATAACAAATGTCAAGCATCTCAGGATCATGTGGGGTGTTATGTTTAGATATTTCCATAAGGTTTGCATTGAGGAATTTAGAGTAAAATTGTAATGTATCCTTTTAGTTCCAAAGCACATCATGCATTGAGATATCAACTTTTTTGTCTTGAATAGCTGAGTGATATCACAACTGCCAAACATCTCAGGATCATGTGGAGAGTTATACTAAGATGACTCCATAAGGTTTGCAGTCAGTACCTTTGAGTAAAATTGAAATGTATGCTTCATTCAATCCCAAAGCACAGTATGCACTGAGAATCAACTTTTTTATCTTGAATACCTGAATGATATAACCGGTGTCAAACATCTCAGTATCATGTGGGGAGTTATGTTTAGATGTTTCCATAAGGTTTCCATTGAGGAATTTAGAGTAAAATTGAAATATATACTTAAAGTTCCAAAGCCCTACATGCGTTGAGAAATCAACTTTTTTGTCTTGAATACCTGAGTGATATAACAACTGTCAAACATCTCAGGATCATGTGGAGAGTTATATTATGATGACTCCATATGGTTTGCAGTCAGTACCTTTGAGTAAAATTGAAATGTATGCTTCATTCAATGCCAAAGTACAGCATGCACTGAGACATCAACTTTTTTGTCTTTAATACCTGAGTGATATAACAAATCTCATACATCTCAGGATCATGTGGGGAGTTATGTTAAAATGTTTCCATGAGGTTTGCATTCAGGACTTTAGAGTAAAATTGAAATATATTCTTTTAGTTCCAAAGCACTTCATGCATTGAGATATCAACTTTTTTGTCTTGAATAGCTGAGTGATATAACAACTGCCAATCATCTCAGGATCATGTGGAGAGTTATATTAAGATGAGTCCATAAGGTTTGCAGTCAGTACCTTTGAGTAAAATTGAAGTGTATACTTCTTTCAATACCAAAGTACAGCATGCACTGAGAAATCAAGTTTTTTGTCTTGAATAGCTGAGTGATATAACAGCTGTCAGACATCTCAGGATAATGTGTAGAGTTATATTAAGATGTCTCCATAAGGTTTGCAGTCAGTACCTTTGAGTAAAATTGAAATGTATGCTTCATTCAATGCCAAATCACAGTATGCACTGAGAAATCAACTTTTTTATCTTGAATACCTGAGTGATATAACCGGAGTCAAACATCTCAGGATCATGCAGGGACTTATGATTAGATGTTTGCATAAGGTTTGCATTGAGAAATTTAGAGTAAAATTGATATATCTACTGTTAGTTCCAAACCGCTTCATGCATTGAGAGATCAACTTTTTTGTCTTGAATAGCAGAGTGATATAACAACTGCCAATCATCTCAGGATCATGTGGAGAGTTATATTAAGATGAGTCCATAAGGTTTGCAGTCAGTACCTTTGAGTAAAATTGAAATATATGCCTTTAGTGCCAAAGCATTGCATGCACTGAAAAATCAACTCTTTTGTCTTGAATAGCTGAGTGATATAACAGCTGTCAGACATCTCAGGATAATGTGTAGAGTTATATTAAGATGTCTCCATAAGGTTTGCAGTCAGTACCTTTGAGTAAAATTGAAATGTATGCTTCATTCAATGCCAAATCACAGTATGCACTGAGAAATCAAATTTTTATCTTGAATACCTGATTGATATAACCGGTGTCAAACATCTCAAGATCATGTGGGGAGTTATGTTTAGATGTTTCCATAAGGTTTGCATTGAGGAATTTAGAGTAAAATTGAAATATATACTTTAAGTTCCAAAGCACTTCATGTGTTGAGAAATCAACTTTTTTGTCTTGAATATCTGAGTGATATAACAACTGCCAAACATCTCAGGATCATGTGGAGAGTTATATTAAGAGCCTCTATATGGTTTCCAGTCAGTACCTTTGAGTAAAATTGTAGTGTATACTTCTTTCAATTCCAAAGCGCAGTATGCACTGAGAAATCACTTTTTTTATTTTGAATACCTGAGTGATATAACCAGTGTCAAACATCTCAGGATACTGTGGGGAGTTATGTTTAGATGTTTCCATAAGGTTTGCATTGAGGAATTTAGTGTAAAATTGAAATATATACTGTTAGTTCGAAACCGCTTCATGCATTGAGAGATCAACTTTTTTGTCTTGAATAGCAGAGTGATATAACAACTGCCAAACATGTCAGGATCATGTGGAGAGTTATATTCAGATGTCTCCATATGGTTTGCAGTCAGTACCTTTGAGTAAATTTAAAATGTATGCTTCATTCAATGCCAAAGCACAGTATGCACTGAGAAATCAACTTTTTTATCTTGAATACCTGAATGATATAACCGGTGTCAAACATCTCAGTATCATGTGGGGAGTTATGTTTAGATGTTTCCATAAGGTTTGCATTGAGGAATTTAGAGTAAAATTGAAATATATACTTAAAGTTCCAAAGCCCTACATGCGTTGAGAAATCAACTTTTTTGTCTTGAATACCTGAGTGATATAACAACTATTAAACATCTCAGGATCATGTGGAGAGTTATATTCAGATGACTCCATAAGGTTTGCAGTCAGTACCTTTGAGTAAAATTGAAATGTATGCTTCATTCAATGCCAAAGCACAGTCTGCACTGAGAAATCATCTTTTTTATCTTGAATACCTGAGAGTTGTAACAGGTGTCAAACAGTTCAGGAACATTTGGGGAGTGATGTTAACATGTTTCCAAAAGGTTTGCATTCAGTACTTCATAGCAAAATTGAAATATATTCTATT
The DNA here is from genome assembly GCF_030028105.1 of Mobula birostris. Classification (NCBI taxonomy): domain Eukaryota; kingdom Metazoa; phylum Chordata; class Chondrichthyes; order Myliobatiformes; family Myliobatidae; genus Mobula; species Mobula birostris. The sequence continues at coordinate 62,008 of NW_027278011.1, forward strand.
AGTGCCAAAGCATTGCATGCTGAGAGAAATCAACTTTTTTGTCTCGAATACCTGAGTGATATAACAAATGTCAAACATCTCAGGATCATGTGGGGAGTTATGTTTAGATATTTCCATAAGGTTTGCATTGAGGAATTTAGAGTAAAATTGTAATGTATACTTTTAGTTCCAAAGCACATCATGCATTGCGATATCAACTTTTTTGTCTTGAATAGCTAAGTGATATAACAACTGTCAAACATCTCAGGATCATGTGGAGAGTTATATTATGATGACTCCATAAGGTTTGCAGTCAGTACCTTTGAGTAAAATTGAAATGTATGCTTCATTCAATGCCAAAGCACAGTATGCACTGAGAAATCAACTTTTTTATCTTGAATACCTGAATGATATAACTGGTGTCAAACATCTCAGGATCATGTGGGGAGTTATGTTTAGATGTTTCCATAAGGGTTGCATTTAGTACTTCAGAGTAAAATTGAAATATATACTTTTAGTGCCAAAGCATTGCATGCAGAGAGAAATCAACTTTTTTGTGTTGAATACCTGAGTGATATAACAGATTTCAAACATCTCAGGATCATGTGGGGAGTTATGTTTAGATGTTTCCATAAGGTTTGCAGTCAGTACATTTGAGTAAAATTGAAGTGTATACTTCTTTCAATGCCAAAGTACAGCATGCACTGAGAGATCAACTTTTTTGTCTTTAATACCTGAGTGATATAACAAATGTCAAACATCTCAGGATCATGTGGGGAGTTATGTTAAAATGTTTCCATGAGGTTTGCATTCAGGACTTTAGAGTAAAATTGAAATATATTCTTTTAGTTCCAAAGCACTTCATGCATTGAGATATCAACTGTTTTGTCTTGAATAGCTGAGTGATATAACAACTGCCAATCACCTCAGGATCATGTGGAGAGCTATATTAAGATGAGTCCATAAGGTTTGCAGTCAGTACCTTTGAGTAAAATTGAAGTGTATACTTCTTTCAATACCAAAGTACAGCATGCTCTGAGAAATCAAGTTTTTTGTCTTGAATAGCTGAGTGATATAACAGCTGTCAAACTTCTCAGGATCATGTCGAGATTTATATTACGATGTCTCCATAAGGTTTGCAGTCAGTACCTTTGAGTAAAATTGAAATGTATGCTTCATTCAATGCCAAAGCACAGTATGCACTGAGAAATCAACTTTTTTATCTTGAATAGCTGAGTGATATAACCGGTGTCAAACATCTCAGGATACTGTGGGGAGTTATGTTTAGATGTTTCCATAAGGTTTGCATTGAGGAATTTAGAGTAAAATTGAAATATATACTTAAACTTCCAAAGCACTTCATGCGTTGAGAAATCAACTTTTTTGTCTTGAATACCTGAGTGATTTCACAACTATTAAACATCTCAGGATCCTGTGGAGAGTTATATTCAGATGACTCCATAAGGTTTGCAGTCAGTACCTTTGAGTAAAATTGAAATGTATGCTTCATTCAATGCCAAAGCACAGTATGCACTGAGAAATCATCTTTTTATCTTGAATACCTGAGAGTTGTAACAGGTGTCAAACAGTTCAGGAACATTTGGGGAGTGATGTTAACATGTTTCCAAAAGGTTTGCATTCAGTACTTCATAGTAAAATTGAAATATATTCTTTTAGTGCCAAAGCATTGCATGCTGAGTGAAATCAACTTTTTTGTCTCGAATATAACAAATATAACAAATGTCAAACATCTCAGGATCATGTGGGGAGTTATGTTTAGATGTTTCCATAAGGTTTGCATTGAGGAATTTAGAGTAAAATTGAAATATATACTTAAAGTTCCAAAGCCCTACATGCGTTGAGAAATCAACTTTTTTGTCTTGAATACCTGAGTGATATAACAACTGTCAAACATCTCAGGATCATGTGGAGAGTTATATTATGATGACTCCATAAGGTTTGCAGTCAGTACCTTTGAGTAAAATTGAAATGTATGCTTCATTCAATGCCAAAGTACAGCATGCACTGAGACATCAACTTTTTTGTCTTTAATACCTGAGTGATATAACAAATCTCATACATCTCAGGATCATGTGGGGAGTTATGTTAAAATGTTTCCATGAGGTTTGCATTCAGGACTTTAGAGTAAAATTGAAATATATTCTTTTAGTTCCAAAGCACTTCATGCATTGAGATATCAACTTTTTTGTCTTGAATAGCTGAGTGATATAACAACTGCCAATCATCTCAGGATCATGTGGAGAGTTATATTAAGATGAGTCCATAAGGTTTGCAGTCAGTACCTTTGAGTAAAATTGAAGTGTATACTTCTTTCAATACCAAAGTACAGCATGCACTGAGAAATCAAGTTTTTTGTCTTGAATAGCTGAGTGATATAACAGCTGTTAGACATCTCAGGATAATGTGTAGAGTTATATTAAGATGTCTCCATAAGGTTTGCAGTCAGTACCTTTGAGTAAAATTGAAATGTATGCTTCATTCAATGCCAAATCACAGTATGCACTGAGAAATCAACTTTTTTATCTTGAATACCTGAGTGATATAACCGGAGTCAAACATCTCAGGATCATGCAGGGACTTATGATTAGATGTTTGCATAAGGTTTGCATTGAGAAATTTAGAGTAAAATTGATATATCTACTGTTAGTTCCAAACCGCTTCATGCATTGAGAGATCAACTTTTTTGTCTTGAATAGCAGAGTGATATAACAACTGCCAATCATCTCAGGATCATGTGGAGAGTTATATTAAGATGAGTCCATAAGGTTTGCAGTCAGTACCTTTGAGTAAAATTGAAATGTATGCTTCATTCAATGCCAAATCACAGTATGCACTGAGAAATCAAATTTTTATCTTGAATACCTGATTGATATAACCGGTGTCAAACATCTCAAGATCATGTGGGGAGTTATGTTTAGATGTTTCCATAAGGTTTGCATTGAGGAATTTAGAGTAAAATTGAAATATATACTTTAAGTTCCAAAGCACTTCATGTGTTGAGAAATCAACTTTTTTCTCTTGAATATCTGAGTGATATAACAACTGCCAAACATCTCAGGATCATGTGGAGAGTTATATTAAGAGCCTCTATATGGTTTCCAGTCAGTACCTTTGAGTAAAATTGAAGTGTATACTTCTTTCAATGCCAAAGTACAGCATGCACTGAGAGATCAACTTTTTTGTCTTTAATACCTGAGCGATATAACAAATGTCAAACATCTCAGGATCATGTGGGGAGTTATGTTAAAATGTTTCCATGAGGTTTGCATTCAGGACTTTAGAGTAAAATTGAAATATATTCTTTTAGTTCCAAAGCACTACATGCATTGAGATATCAACTTTTTTGTCTTGAATAGCTGAGTGATATAACAACTGCCAATCATCTCAGGATCATGTGGAGAGTTATATTAAGATGAGTCCATAAGGTTTGCAGTCAGTACCTTTGAGTAAAATTGAAGTGTATACTTCTTTCAATACCAAAGTACAGCATGCACTGAGAAATCAACTTTTTTATCTTGAATAGCTGAGTGATATAACCGGTGTCAAACATCTCAGGGTACTGTGGGGAGTTATGTTTAGATGTTTCCATAAGGTTTGCATTGAGGAATTTAGAGTAAAATTGAAATATATACTTAAACTTCCAAACCACTTCATGCGTTGAGAAATCAACTTTTTTCTCTTGAATACCTGAGTGATATAACAACTATTAAACATCTCAGGATCATGTGGAGAGTTATATTCAGATGACTCCATAAGGTTTGCAGTCAGTACCTTTGAGTATAGTTGAAATGTATGCTTCATTCAATGCCAAAGCACAGTATGCACTGAGAAATCATCTTTTTTATCTTGAATACCTGAGAGTTGTAACAGGTGTCAAACAGTTCAGGAACATTTGGGGAGTGATGTTAACATGTTTCCAAAAGGTTTGCATTCAGTACTTCATAGTAAAATTGAAATATATTCTTTTAGTGCAAAAGCATTGCATGCTGAGAGAAATCAACTTTTTTGTCTCGAATACCTGAGTGATATAACAAATGTCAAACATCTCAGGATCATGTGGGGAGTTATGTTTAGATATTTCCATAAGGTTTGCATTGAGGAATTTAGAGTAAAATTGTAATGTATACTTTTAGTTCCAAAGCACATCATGCATTGAGATATCAACTTTTTTGTCTTGAATAGCTGAGTGATATAACAACTGTCAAACATCTCAGGATGATGTGGAGAGTTATATTATGATGACTCCATAAGGTTTGCAGTCAGTACCTTTGAGTAAAATTGAAATGTATGCTTCATTCAATGCCAAAGCACAGTATGCACTGAGAAATCAACTTTTTTATCTTGAATACCTGAATGATATAACTGGTGTCAAACATCTCAGGATCATGTGGGGAGTTATGTTTAGATGTTTCCATAAGGGTTGCATTTAGTACTTCAGAGTAAAATTGAAATATATACTTTTAGTGCCAAAGCATTGCATGCAGAGAGAAATCAACTTTTTTGTGTTGAATACCTGAGTGATATAACAGATTTCAAACATCTCAGGATCATGTGGGGAGTTATGTTTAGATGTTTCCATAAGGTTTGCAGTCAGTACCTTTGAGTAAATTTAAAATGTATGCTTCATTCAATGCCAAAGCGCAGTATGCACTGAGAAATCAACTTTTTTATCTTGAATACCTGAATGATATAACCGGAGTCAAACATCTCAGGATCATGCAGGGACATATGATTAGATGTTTGCATAAGGTTTGCATTGAGAAATTTAGAGTAAAATTGATATATATACTGTTAGTTCCAAACCGCTTCATGCATTGAGAGATCAACTTTTTTGTCTTGAATAGCAGAGTGATATAACAACTGCCAAACATCTCAGGATCATGTGGAGAGTTATATTAAGATGTCTCCATATGGTTTGCAGTCAGTACCTTTGAGTAAATTTAAAATGTATGCTTCATTCAATGCCAAAGCACAGTATGCACTGAGAAATCAACTTTTTTATCTTGAATACCTGAATGATATAACCGGTGTCAAACATCTCAGTATCATGTGGGGAGTTATGTTTAGATGTTTCCATAAGGTTTGCATTGAGGAATTTAGAGTAAAATTGAAATATATACTTAAAGTTCCAAAGCCCTACATGCGTTGAGAAATCAACTTTTTTGTCTTGAATACCTGAGTGATATAACAACTATTAAACATCTCAGGATCATGTGGAGAGTTATATTCAGATGACTCCATAAGGTTTGCAGTCAGTACCTTTGAGTAAAATTGAAATGTATGCTTCATTCAATGCCAAAGCACGGTATGCACTGAGAAATTATCTTTTTTATATTGAATACCTGAGAGTTGTAACAGGTGTCAAACAGTTCAGGAACATTTGGGGAGTGATGTTAACATGTTTCCAAAAGGTTTGCATTCAGTACTTCATAGTAAAATTGAAATATATTCTTTTAGTGCCAAAGCATTGCATGCTGAGAGAAATCAACTTTTTTGTCTCGAATACCTGAGTGATATAACAAATGTCAAACATCTCAGGATCATGTGGGGAGTTATGTTTAGATGTTTCCATAAGGGTTGCATTTAGTACTTCAGAGTAAAATTGAAATATATACTTTTAGTGCCAAAGCATTGCATGCAGAGAGAAATCAACTTTTTTGTGTTGAATACCTGAGTGATATAACAGATTTCAAACATCTCAGGATCATGTGGGGAGTTATGTTTAGATGTTTCCATAAGGTTTGCAGTCAGTACATTTGAGTAAAATTGAAGTGTATATTTCTTTCAATGCCAAAGTACAGCATGCACTGAGAGATCAACTTTTTTGTCTTTAATACCTGAGCGATATAACAAATGTCAAACATCTCAGGATCATGTGGGGAGTTATGTTAAAATGTTTCCATGAGGTTTGCATTCAGGACTTTAGAGTAAAATTGAAATATATTCTTTTAGTTCCAAAGCACTACATGCATTGAGATATCAACTTTTTTGTCTTGAATAGCTGAGTGATATAACAACTGCCAATCATCTCAGGATCATGTGGAGAGTTATATTAAGATGAGTCCATAAGGTTTGCAGTCAGTACCTTTGAGTAAAATTGAAGTGTATACTTCTTTCAATACCAAAGTACAGCATGCACTGAGAAATCAACTTTTTTATCTTGAATAGCTGAGTGATATAACCGGTGTCAAACATCTCAGGATACTGTGGGGAGTTATGTTTAGATGTTTCCATAAGGTTTGCATTGAGGAATTTAGAGTAAAATTGAAATATATACTTAAACTTCCAAACCACTTCATGCGTTGAGAAATCAACTTTTTTGTCTTGAATACCTGAGTGATATAACAACTATTAAACATCTCAGGATCATGTGGAGAGTTATATTCAGATGACTCCATAAGGTTTGCAGTCAGTACCTTTGAGTATAGTTGAAATGTATGCTTCATTCAATGCCAAAGGACAGTATGCACTGAGAAATCATCTTTTTTATCTTGAATACCTGAGAGTTGTAACAGGTGTCAAACAGTTCAGGAACATTTGGGGAGTGATGTTAACATGTTTCCAAAAGGTTTGCATTCAGTACTTCATAGTAAAATTGAAATATATTCTTTTAGTGCAAAAGCATTGCATGCTGAGAGAAATCAACTTTTTTGTCTCGAATACCTGAGTGATATAACAAATGTCAAACATCTCAGGATCATGTGGGGAGTTATGTTTAGATATTTCCATAAGGTTTGCATTGAGGAATTTAGAGTAAAATTGTAATGTATACTTTTAGTTCCAAAGCACATCATGCATTGAGATATCAACTTTTTTGTCTTGAATAGCTGAGTGATATAACAACTGTCAAACATCTCAGGATGATGTGGAGAGTTATATTATGATGACTCCATAAGGTTTGCAGTCAGTACCTTTGAGTAAAATTGAAATGTATGCTTCATTCAATGCCAAAGCACAGTATGCACTGAGAAATCAACTTTTTTATCTTGAATACCTGAATGATATAACTGGTGTCAAACATCTCAGGATCATGTGGGGAGTTATGTTTAGATGTTTCCATAAGGGTTGCATTTAGTAGTTCAGAGTAAAATTGAAATATATACTTTTAGTGCCAAAGCATTGCATGCAGAGAGAAATCAACTTTTTTGTGTTGAATACCTGAGTGATATAACAGATTTCAAACATCTCAGGATCATGTGGGGAGTTATGTTTAGATGTTTCCATAAGGTTTGCAGTCAGTACCTTTGAGTAAATTTAAAATGTATGCTTCATTCAATGCCAAAGCGCAGTATGCACTGAGAAATCAACTTTTTTATCTTGAATACCTGAATGATATAACTGGTGTCAAACATCTCAGGATCATGTGGGGAGTTATGTTTAGATGTTTCCATAAGGTTTGCATTGAGGAATTTAGAGTAAAATTGAAATATATACTTTAAGTTCCAAACCACTTCATGTGTTGAGAAATCAACTTTTTTGTCTTGAATACCTGAGTGATATAACAACTGTCAAACATCTCAGGATCATGTGGAGAGTTATATTAAGATGACTCCATAAGGTTTGCAGTCAGTACCTTTGAGTAAAATTGAAATGTATGCTTCATTCAATGCCAAAGCACAGTATGCACTGAGAAATCAACTTTTTTATCTTGAATAGCTGAGTGATATAACCGGTGTCAAACATCTCAGGATACTGTGGGGAGTTATGTTTAGATGTTTCCATAAGGTTTGCATTGAGGAATTTAGAGTAAAATTGAAATATATACTTAAACTTCCAAAGCACTTCATGCGTTGAGAAATCAACTTTTTTGTCTTGAATACCTGAGTGATTTCACAACTATTAAACATCTCAGGATCCTGTGGAGAGTTATATTCAGATGACTCCATAAGGTTTGCAGTCAGTACCTTTGAGTAAAATTGAAATGTATGCTTCATTCAATGCCAAAGCACAGTATGCACTGAGAAATCATCTTTTTATCTTGAATACCTGAGAGTTGTAACAGGTGTCAAACAGTTCAGGAGCATTTGGGGAGTGATGTTAACATGTTTCCAAAAGGTTTGCATTCAGTACTTCATAGTAAAATTGAAATATATTCTTTTAGTGCCAAAGCATTGCATGCTGAGTGAAATCAACTTTTTTGTCTCGAATATAACAAATATAACAAATGTCAAACATCTCAGGATCATGTGGGGAGTTATGTTTAGATGTTTCCATAAGGTTTGCATTGAGGAATTTAGAGTAAAATTGAAATATATACTTAAAGTTCCAAAGCCCTACATGCGTTGAGAAATCAACTTTTTTGTCTTGAATACCTGAGTGATATAACAACTGTCAAACATCTCAGGATCATGTGGAGAGTTATATTATGATGACTCCATAAGGTTTGCAGTCAGTACCTTTGAGTAAAATTGAAATGTATGCTTCATTCAATGCCAAAGTACAGCATGCACTGAGACATCAACTTTTTTGTCTTTAATACCTGAGTGATATAACAAATCTCATACATCTCAGGATCATGTGGGGAGTTATGTTAAAATGTTTCCATGAGGTTTGCATTCAGGACTTTAGAGTAAAATTGAAATATATTCTTTTAGTTCCAAAGCACTTCATGCATTGAGATATCAACTTTTTTGTCTTGAATAGCTGAGTGATATAACAACTGCCAATCATCTCAGGATCATGTGGAGAGTTATATTAAGATGAGTCCATAAGGTTTGCAGTCAGTACCTTTGAGTAAAATTGAAGTGTATACTTCTTTCAATACCAAAGTACAGCATGCACTGAGAAATCAAGTTTTTTGTCTTGAATAGCTGAGTGATATAACAGCTGTCAGACATCTCAGGATAATGTGTAGAGTTATATTAAGATGTCTCCATAAGGTTTGCAGTCAGTACCTTTGAGTAAAATTGAAATGTATGCTTCATTCAATGCCAAATCACAGTATGCACTGAGAAATCAACTTTTTTATCTTGAATACCTGAGTGATATAACCGGAGTCAAACATCTCAGGATCATGCAGGGACTTATGATTAGATGTTTGCATAAGGTTTGCATTGAGAAATTTAGAGTAAAATTGATATATCTACTGTTAGTTCCAAACCGCTTCATGCATTGAGAGATCAACTTTTTTGTCTTGAATAGCAGAGTGATATAACAACTGCCAATCATCTCAGGATCATGTGGAGAGTTATATTAAGATGAGTCCATAAGGTTTGCAGTCAGTACCTTTGAGTAAAATTGAAATGTATGCTTCATTCAATGCCAAATCACAGTATGCACTGAGAAATCAAATTTTTATTTTGAATACCTGATTGATATAACCGGTGTCAAACATCTCAAGATCATGTGGGGAGTTATGTTTAGATGTTTCCATAAGGTTTGCATTGAGGAATTTAGAGTAAAATTGAAATATATACTTTAAGTTCCAAAGCACTTCATGTGTTGAGAAATCAACTTTTTTGTCTTGAATATCTGAGTGATATAACAACTGCCAAACATCTCAGGATCATGTGGAGAGTTATATTAAGAGCCTCTATATGGTTTCCAGTCAGTACCTTTGAGTAAAATTGAAGTGTATACTTCTTTCAATGCCAAAGTACAGCATGCACTGAGAGATCAACTTTTTTGTCTTTAATACCTGAGCGATATAACAAATGTCAAACATCTCAGGATCATGTGGGGAGTTATGTTAAAATGTTTCCATGAGGTTTGCATTCAGGACTTTAGAGTAAAATTGAAATATATTCTTTTAGTTCCAAAGCACTACATGCATTGAGATATCAACTTTTTTGTCTTGAATAGCTGAGTGATATAACAACTGCCAATCATCTCAGGATCATGTGGAGAGTTATATTAAGATGAGTCCATAAGGTTTGCAGTCAGTACCTTTGAGTAAAATTGAAGTGTATACTTCTTTCAATACCAAAGTACAGCATGCACTGAGAAATCAACTTTTTTATCTTGAATAGCTGAGTGATATAACCGGTGTCAAACATCTCAGGGTACTGTGGGGAGTTATGTTTAGATGTTTCCATAAGGTTTGCATTGAGGAATTTAGAGTAAAATTGAAATATATACTTAAACTTCCAAACCACTTCATGCGTTGAGAAATCAACTTTTTTGTCTTGAATACCTGAGTGATATAACAACTATTAAACATCTCAGGATCATGTGGAGAGTTATATTCAGATGACTCCATAAGGTTTGCAGTCAGTACCTTTGAGTATAGTTGAAATGTATGCTTCATTCAATGCCAAAGCACAGTATGCACTGAGAAATCATCTTTTTTATCTTGAATACCTGAGAGTTGTAACAGGTGTCAAACAGTTCAGGAACATTTGGGGAGTGATGTTAACATGTTTCCAAAAGGTTTGCATTCAGTACTTCATAGTAAAATTGAAATATATTCTTTTAGTGCAAAAGCATTGCATGCTGAGAGAAATCAACTTTTTTGTCTCGAATACCTGAGTGATATAACAAATGTCAAACATCTCAGGATCATGTGGGGAGTTATGTTTAGATATTTCCATAAGGTTTGCATTGAGGAATTTAGAGTAAAATTGTAATGTATACTTTTAGTTCCAAAGCACATCATGCATTGAGATATCAACTTTTTTGTCTTGAATAGCTGAGTGATATAACAACTGTCAAACATCTCAGGATGATGTGGAGAGTTATATTATGATGACTCCATAAGGTTTGCAGTCAGTACCTTTGAGTAAAATTGAAATGTATGCTTCATTCAATGCCAAAGCACAGTATGCACTGAGAAATCAACTTTTTTATCTTGAATACCTGAATGATATAACTGGTGTCAAACATCTCAGGATCATGTGGGGAGTTATGTTTAGATGTTTCCATAAGGGTTGCATTTAGTACTTCAGAGTAAAATTGAAATATATACTTTTAGTGCCAAAGCATTGCATGCAGAGAGAAATCAACTTTTTTGTGTTGAATACCTGAGTGATATAACAGATTTCAAATATCTCAGGATCATGTGGGGAGTTATGTTTAGATGTTTCCATAAGGTTTGCAGTCAGTACCTTTGAGTAAATTTAAAATGTATGCTTCATTCAATGCCAAAGCGCAGTATGCACTGAGAAATCAACTTTTTTATCTTGAATACCTGAATGATATAACCGGAGTCAAACATCTCAGGATCATGCAGGGACATATGATTAGATGTTTGCATAAGGTTTGCATTGAGAAATTTAGAGTAAAATTGATATATATACTGTTAGTTCCAAACCGCTTCATGCATTGAGAGATCAACTTTTTTGTCTTGAATAGCAGAGTGATATAACAACTGCCAAACATCTCAGGATCATGTGGAGAGTTATATTAAGATGTCTCCATATGGTTTGCAGTCAGTACCTTTGAGTAAATTTAAAATGTATGCTTCATTCAATGCCAAAGCACAGTATGCACTGAGAAATCAACTTTTTTATCTTGAATACCTGAATGATATAACCGGTGTCAAACATCTCAGTATCATGTGGGGAGTTATGTTTAGATGTTTCCATAAGGTTTGCATTGAGGAATTTAGAGTAAAATTGAAATATATACTTAAAGTTCCAAAGCCCTACATGCGTTGAGAAATCAACTTTTTTGTCTTGAATACCTGAGTGATATAACAACTATTAAACATCTCAGGATCATGTGGAGAGTTATATTCAGATGACTCCATAAGGTTTGCAGTCAGTACCTTTGAGTAAAATTGAAATGTATGCTTCATTCAATGCCAAAGCACGGTATGCACTGAGAAATTATCTTTTTTATCTTGAATACCTGAGAGTTGTAACAGGTGTCAAACAGTTCAGGAACATTTGGGGAGTGATGTTAACATGTTTCCAAAAGGTTTGCATTCAGTACTTCATAGTAAAATTGAAATATATTCTTTTAGTGCCAAAGCATTGCATGCTGAGAGAAATCAACTTTTTTGTCTCGAATACCTGAGTGATATAACAAATGTCAAACATCTCAGGATCATGTGGGGAGTTATGTTTAGATGTTTCCATAAGGGTTGCATTTAGTACTTCAGAGTAAAATTGAAATATATACTTTTAGTGCCAAAGCATTGCATGCAGAGAGAAATCAACTTTTTTGTGTTGAATACCTGAGTGATATAACAGATTTCAAACATCTCAGGATCATGTGGGGAGTTATGTTTAGATGTTTCCATAAGGTTTGCAGTCAGTACCTTTGAGTAAATTTAAAATGTATGCTTCATTCAATGCCAAAGCGCAGTATGCACTGAGAAATCAACTTTTTTATCTTGAATACCTGAATGATATAACTGGTGTCAAACATCTCAGGATCATGTGGGGAGTTATGTTTAGATGTTTCCATAAGGTTTGCATTGAGGAATTTAGAGTAAAATTGAAATATATACTTTAAGTTCCAAACCACTTCATGTGTTGAGAAATCAACTTTTTTGTCTTGAATACCTGAGTGATATAACAACTGTCAAACATCTCAGGATCATGTGGAGAGTTATATTAAGATGACTCCATAAGGTTTGCAGTCAGTACCTTTGAGTAAAATTGAAATGTATGCTTCATTCAATGCCAAAGCACAGTATGCACTGAGAAATCAACTTTTTTATCTTGAATAGCTGAGTGATATAACCGGTGTCAAACATCTCAGGATCACGTGGGGAGTTATGTTTAGATGTTTCCATAATGTTTGCCTTCAGGAATTTAGAGTAAAATTGTAATGTATCCTTTTAGTTCCAAAGCACATCATGCATTGAGATATCAACTTTTTTGTCTTGAATAGCTGAGTGATATAACAACTGCCAAACATCTCAGGATCATGTGGAGAGTTATATTAAGATGACTCCATAAGGTTTGCAGTCAGTACCTTTGAGTAAAATTGTAGTGTATACTTCTTTCAATTCCAAAGCGCAGTATGCACTGAGAAATCACTTTTTTTATTTTGAATACCTGAGTGATATAACCGGTGTCAAACATCTCAGGATACTGTGGGGAGTTATGTTTAGATGTTTCCATAAGGTTTGCATTGAGCAATTTAGAGTAAAATTGTAATGTATACTTTTAGTTCCAAAGCACATCATGCATTGAGATATCAACTTTTTTGTCTTGAATAGCTGAGTGATATAACAACTGTCAGACATCTCAGGATCATGTGGAGAGTTATATTATGATGACTCCATAAGGTTTGCAGTCAGTACCTTTGAGTAAAATTGAAATGTATGCTTCATTCAATGCCAAAGCACAGTATGCACTGAGAAATCAACTTTTTTATCTTGAATACCTGAATGATATAACTGGTGTCAAACATCTCAGGATCATGTGGGGAGTTATGTTTAGATGTTTGCATAAGGGTTGCATTTAGTACTTCAGAGTAAAATTGAAATATATACTTTTAGTGCCAAAGCATTGCATGCAGAGAGAAATCAACTTTTTTGTGTTGAATACCTGAGTGATATAACAGATTTCAAACATCTGAGGATCATGTGGGGAGTTATGTTTAGATGTTTCCATAAGGTTTGCAGTCAGTACATTTGAGTAAAATTGAAGTGTATACTTCTTTCAATGCCAAAGTACAGCATGCACTGAGAGATCAACTTTTTTGTCTTTAATACCTGAGTGATATAACAAATGTCAAACATCTCAGGATCATGTGGGGAGTTATGTTAAAATGTTTCCATGAGGTTTGCATTCAGGACTTTAGAGTAAAATTGAAATATATTCTTTTAGTTCCAAAGCACTTCATGCATTGAGATATCAACTTTTTTGTCTTGAATAGCTGAGTGATATAACAACTGCCAATCATCTCAGGATCATGTGGAGAGTTATATTAAGATGAGTCCATAAGGTTTGCCGTCAGTACCTTTGAGTAAAATTGAAGTGTATACTTCTTTCAATACCAAAGTACAGCATGCACTGAGAAATCAAGTTTTTTGTCTTGAATAGCTGAGTGATATAACAGCTGTCAAACTTCTCAGGATCATGTCGAGATTTATATTAAGATGTCTCCATAAGGTTTGCAGTCAGTACCTTTGAGTAAAATTGAAATATATGCCTTTAGTGCCAAAGCATTGCATGCACTGAAAAATCAACTCTTTTGTCTTGAATAGCTGAGTGATATAACAGCTGTCAGACATCTCAGGATAATGTGTAGAGTTATATTAAGATGTCTCCATAAGGTTTGCAGTCAGTATCTTTGAGTAAAATTGAAATGTATGCTTCTTTCAATGCCAAAGCACTGTATGCAATGAGAAATCAACTTTTTTATCCTGAGTACCTGAGTGATGTAAAAGGGGTCAAGCATCTCAGAATCATGTGGAGAGTGATGTTAACATCTTTCCATAAGGTTGGCATTCAGTACTTCAGAGTAAAATTGAAATATATACTTTTACTGCGAAAGCATTGCATGCACTGAGAAATCAAATATTTTGTTTTGAATACCTGAGTGATATAACGAATGTTAAACAACTCAGGATCATGTGGGGAGTTATGTTTAGATATTTCCATAAGGTTTGCATTGAGGAATTTAGAGTAAAATTGTAATGTATACTTTTAGTTCCAAACCAGTTCATGCATTGAGATATCAACTTTTCTGTCTTGAATAGCTGAGTGATATAACAACTGCCAAACATCTCAGGATCATGTGGAGAGTTATATTAAGAGCCTCCATAAGGTTTGCAGTCAGTACCTTTGAGTAAATTTAAAATGTATGCTTCATTCAATGCCAAAGCACAGTATGCACTGAGAAATCAACTTTTTTATCTTGAATACCTGAATGATATAACCGGTGTCAAACATCTCATGATCATGTGGGGAGTTATGTTTAGATGTTTCCATAAGGTTTGCATTGAGGAATTTAGAGTAAAATTGAAATATATGCTATAAGTTCCAAAGCACTTCATGTGTTGAGAAATCAACTTTTTTGTCTTGAATACCTGAGTGATATAACAACTGTCAAACATCTCAGGATCATGTGGAGACTTATTTTAAGATGACTCCGTAAGGTTTGCAGTCAGAACCTTTGAGTAAAATTGAAATGTATGCTTCATTCAATGCCAAAGCACAGTATGCACTGAGAAATCATCTTTTTTATCTTGAATACCTGAGAGATGTAACAGGTGTCAAACAGTTCAGGAACATTTCGGGAGTGATGTTAACATGTTTCCAAAAGGTTTGCATTCAGTACTTCATAGTAAAATTGAAATATATTCTTTTAGTGCCAAAGCATTGCATGCTGAGAGAAATCAACTTTTCTGTCTCGAATACCTGAGTGATATAACAAATGTCAAGCATCTCAGGATCATGTGGGGTGTTATGTTTAGATATTTCCATAAGGTTTGCATTGAGGAATTTAGAGTAAAATTGTAATGTATCCTTTTAGTTCCAAAGCACATCATGCATTGAGATATCAACTTTTTTGTCTTGAATAGCTGAGTGATATAACAACTGCCAAACATCTCAGGATCATGTGGAGAGTTATACTAAGATGACTCCATAAGGTTTGCAGTCAGTACCTTTGAGTAAAATTGAAATGTATGCTTCATTCAATGCCAAAGTACAGCATGCACTGAGACATCAACTTTTTTGTCTTTAATACCTGAGTGATATAACAAATCTCATACATCTCAGGATCATGTGGGGAGTTATGTTAAAATGTTTCCATGAGGTTTGCATTCAGGACTTTAGAGTAAAATTGAAATATATTCTTTTAGTTCCAAAGCACTTCATGCATTGAGATATCAAATTTTTTGTCTTGAATAGCTGAGTGATATAACAACTGCCAATCATCTCAGGATCATGTGGAGAGTTATATTAAGATGAGTCCATAAGGTTTGCAGTCAGTACCTTTGAGTAAAATTGAAGTGTATACTTCTTTCAATACCAAAGTACAGCATGCACTGAGAAATCAAGTTTTTTGTCTTGAATAGCTGAGTGATATAACAGCTGTCAGACATCTCAGGATAATGTGTAGAGTTATATTAAGATGTCTCCATAAGGTTTGCAGTCAGTACCTTTGAGTAAAATTGAAATGTATGCTTCATTCAATGCCAAATCACAGTATGCACTGAGAAATCAACTTTTTTATCTTGAATACCTGAGTGATATAACCGGAGTCAAACATCTCAGGATCATGCAGGGACTTATGATTAGATGTTTGCATAAGGTTTGCATTGAGAAATTTAGAGTAAAATTGATATATCTACTGTTAGTTCCAAACCGCTTCATGCATTGAGAGATCAACTTTTTTGTCTTGAATAGCAGAGTGATATAACAACTGCCAATCATCTCAGGATCATGTGGAGAGTTATATTAAGATGAGTCCATAAGGTTTGCAGTCAGTACCTTTGAGTAAAATTGAAATATATGCCTTTAGTGCCAAAGCATTGCATGCACTGAAAAATCAACTCTTTTGTCTTGAATAGCTGAGTGATATAACAGCTGTCAGACATCTCAGGATAATGTGTAGAGTTATATTAAGATGTCTCCATAAGGTTTGCAGTCAGTACCTTTGAGTAAAATTGAAATGTATGCTTCATTCAATGCCAAATCGCAGTATGCACTGAGAAATCAAATTTTTATCTTGAATACCTGATTGATATAACCGGTGTCAAACATCTCAAGATCATGTGGGGAGTTATGTTTAGATGTTTCCATAAGGTTTGCATTGAGGAATTTAGAGTAAAATTGAAATATATACTTTAAGTTCCAAAGCACTTCATGTGTTGAGAAATCAACTTTTTTGTCTTGAATATCTGAGTGATATAACAACTGCCAAACATCTCAGGATCATGTGGAGAGTTATATTAAGAGCCTCTATATGGTTTCCAGTCAGTACCTTTGAGTAAAATTGTAGTGTATACTTCTTTCAATTCCAAAGCGCAGTATGCACTGAGAAATCACTTTTTTTATTTTGAATACCTGAGTGATATAACCGGTGTCAAACATCTCAGGATACTGTGGGGAGTTATGTTTAGATGTTTCCATAAGGTTTGCATTGAGGAATTTAGTGTAAAATTGAAATATATACTGTTAGTTCGAAACCGCTTCATGCATTGAGAGATCAACTTTTTTGTCTTGAATAGCAGAGTGATATAACAACTGCCAAACATGTCAGGATCATGTGGAGAGTTATATTCAGATGTCTCCATATGGTTTGCAGTCAGTACCTTTGAGTAAATTTAAAATGTATGCTTCATTCAATGCCAAAGCACAGTATGCACTGAGAAATCAACTTTTTTATCTTGAATACCTGAAAGATATAACCGGTGTCAAACATCTCAGTATCATGTGGGGAGTTATGTTTAGATGTTTCCATAAGGTTTGCATTGAGGAATTTAGAGTAAAATTGAAATATATACTTAAAGTTCCAAAGCCCTACATGCGTTGAGAAATCAACTTTTTTGTCTTGAATACCTGAGTGATATAACAACTATTAAACATCTCAGGATCATGTGGAGAGTTATATTCAGATGACTCCATAAGGTTTGCAGTCAGTACCTTTGAGTAAAATTGAAATGTATGCTTCATTCAATGCCAAAGCACAGTATGCACTGAGAAATCATCTTTTTTATCTTGAATACCTGAGAGTTGTAACAGGTGTCAAACAGTTCAGGAACATTTGGGGAGTGATGTTAACATGTTTCCAAAAGGTTTGCATTCAGTACTTCATAGCAAAATTGAAATATATTCTATTAGTGCCAAAGCATTGCATGCTGAGTGAAATCAACTTTTTTGTCTCGAATATAACAAATATAACAAATGTCAAACATCTCAGGATCATGTGGGGAGTTATGTTTAGATATTTCCATAAGGTTTGCATTGAGGAATTTAGAGTAAAATTGTAATGTATACTTTTAGTTCCAAAGCACATCATGCATTGAGATATCAACTTTTTTGTCTTGAATAGCTGAGTGATATAACAACTGTCAAACATCTCAGGATCATGTGGAGAGTTATATTATGATGACTCCATAAGGTTTGCAGTCAGTACCTTTGAGTAAAATTGAAATGTATGCTTCATTCAATGCCAAAGCACAGTATGCACTGAGAAATCAACTTTTTTATCTTGAATACCTGAATGATATAACTGGTGTCAAACATCTCAGGAACATGTGGGGAGTTATGTTTAGATGTTTCCATAAGGGTTGCATTTAGTACTTCAGAGTAAAATTGAAATATATACTTTTAGTGCCAAAGCATTGCATGCAGAGAGAAATCAACTTTTTTGTGTTGAATACCTGAGTGATATAACAGATTTCAAACATCTCAGGATCATGTGGGGAGTTATGTTTAGATGTTTCCATAAGGTTTGCAGTCAGTACATTTGAGTAAAATTGAAGTGTATACTTCTTTCAATGCCAAAGTACAGCATGCACTGAGAGATCAACTTTTTTGTCTTTAATACCTGAGTGATATAACAAATGTCAAACATCTCAGGATCATGTGGGGAGTTATGTTAAAATGTTTCCATGAGGTTTGCATTCAGGACTTTAGAGTAAAATTGAAATATATTCTTTTAGTTCCAAAGCACTTCATGCATTGAGATATCAACTGTTTTGTCTTGAATAGCTGAGTGATATAACAACTGCCAATCACCTCAGGATCATGTGGAGAGCTATATTAAGATGAGTCCATAAGGTTTGCAGTCAGTACCTTTGAGTAAAATTGAAGTGTATCCTTCTTTCAATACCAAAGTACAGCATGCTCTGAGAAATCAAGTTTTTTGTCTTGAATAGCTGAGTGATATAACAGCTGTCAAACTTCTCAGGATCATGTCGAGATTTATATTACGATGTCTCCATAAGGTTTGCAGTCAGTACCTTTGAGTAAAATTGAAATGTATGCTTCATTCAATGCCAAAGCACAGTATGCACTGAGAAATCAACTTTTTTATCTTGAATAGCTGAGTGATATAACCGGTGTCAAACATCTCAGGATACTGTGGGGAGTGATGTTTAGATGTTTCCATAAGGTTTGCATTGAGGAATTTAGAGTAAAATTGAAATATATACTTAAACTTCCAAAGCACTTCATGCGTTGAGAAATCAACTCTTTTGTCTTGAATACCTGAGTGATTTCAGAACTATTAAACATCTCAGGATCCTGTGGAGAGTTATATTCAGATGACTCCATAAGGTTTGCAGTCAGTACCTTTGAGTAAAATTGAAATGTATGCTTCATTCAATGCCAAAGCACAGTATGCACTGAGAAATCATCTTTTTATCTTGAATACCTGAGAGTTGTAACAGGTGTCAAACAGTTCAGGAACATTTGGGGAGTGATGTTAACATGATTCCAAAAGGTTTGCATTCAGTACTTCATAGTAAAATTGAAATATATTCTTTTAGTGCCAAAGCATTGCATGCTGAGTGAAATCAACTTTTTTGTCTCGAATATAACAAATATAACAAATGTCAAACATCTCAGGATCATGTGGGGAGTTATGTTTAGATGTTTCCATAAGGTTTGCATTGAGGAATTTAGAGTAAAATTGAAATATATACTTAAAGTTCCAAAGCCCTACATGCGTTGAGAAATCAACTTTTTTGTCTTGAATACCTGAGTGATATAACAACTGTCAAACATCTCAGGATCATGTGGAGAGTTATATTATGATGACTCCATAAGGTTTGCAGTCAGTACCTTTGAGTAAAATTGAAATGTATGCTTCATTCAATGCCAAAGTACAGCATGCACTGAGACATCAACTTTTTTGTCTTTAATACCTGAGTGATATAACAAATCTCATACATCTCAGGATCATGTTGGGAGTTATGTTAAAATGTTTCCATGAGGTTTGCATTCAGGACTTTAGAGTAAAATTGAAATATATTCTTTTAGTTCCAAAGCACTTCATGCATTGAGATATCAACTTTTTTGTCTTGAATAGCTGAGTGATATAACAACTGCCAATCATCTCAGGATCATGTGGAGAGTTATATTCAGATGAGTCCATAAGGTTTGCAGTCAGTACCTTTGAGTAAAATTGAAGTGTATACTTCTTTCAATACCAAAGTACAGCATGCACTGAGAAATCAAGTTTTTTGTCTTGAATAGCTGAGTGATATAACAGCTGTCAGACATCTCAGGATAATGTGTAGAGTTATATTAAGATGTCTCCATAAGGTTTGCAGTCAGTACCTTTGAGTAAAATTGAAATGTATGCTTCATTCAATGCCAAATCACAGTATGCACTGAGAAATCAACTTTTTTATCTTGAATACCTGAGTGATATAACCGGAGTCAAACATCTCAGGATCATGCAGGGACTTATGATTAGATGTTTGCATAAGGTTTGCATTGAGAAATTTAGAGTAAAATTGATATATCTACTGTTAGTTCCAAACCGCTTCATGCATTGAGAGATCAACTTTTTTGTCTTGAATAGCAGAGTGATATAACAACTGCCAATCATCTCAGGATCATGTGGAGAGTTATATTAAGATGAGTCCATAAGGTTTGCAGTCAGTACCTTTGAGTAAAATTGAAATATATGCCTTTAGTGCCAAAGCATTGCATGCACTGAAAAATCAACTCTTTTGTCTTGAATAGCTGAGTGATATAACAGCTGTCAGACATCTCAGGATATTGTGTAGAGTTATATTAAGATGTCTCCATAAGGTTTGCAGTCAGTACCTTTGAGTAAAATTGAAATGTATGCTTCATTCAATGCCAAATCACAGTATGCACTGAGAAATCAAATTTTTATCTTGAATACCTGATTGATATAACCGGTGTCAAACATCTCAAGATCATGTGGGGAGTTATGTTTAGATGTTTCCATAAGGTTTGCATTGAGGAATTTAGAGTAAAATTGAAATATATACTTTAAGTTCCAAAGCACTTCATGTGTTGAGAAATCAACTTTTTTGTCTTGAATATCTGAGTGATATAACAACTGCCAAACATCTCAGGATCATGTGGAGAGTTATATTAAGAGCCTCTATATGGTTTCCAGTCAGTACCTTTGAGTAAAATTGTAGTGTATACTTCTTTCAATTCCAAAGCGCAGTATGCACTGAGAAATCACTTTTTTTATTTTGAATACCTGAGTGATATAACCGGTGTCAAACATCTCAGGATACTGTGGGGAGTTATGTTTAGATGTTTCCATAAGGTTTGCATTGAGGAATTTAGTGTAAAATTGAAATATATACTGTTAGTTCGAAACCGCTTCATGTATTGAGAGATCAACTTTTTTGTCTTGAATAGCAGAGTGATATAACAACTGCCAAACATGTCAGGATCATGTGGAGAGTTATATTCAGATGTCTCCATATGGTTTGCAGTCAGTACCTTTGAGTAAATTTAAAATGTATGCTTCATTCAATGCCAAAGCACAGTATGCACTGAGAAATCAACTTTTTTATCTTGAATACCTGAATGATATAACCGGTGTCAAACATCTCAGTATCATGTGGGGAGTTATGTTTAGATGTTTCCATAAGGTTTGCATTGAGGAATTTAGAGTAAAATTGAAATATATACTTAAAGTTCCAAAGCCCTACATGCGTTGAGAAATCAACTTTTTTGTCTTGAATACCTGTGTGATATAACAACTATTAAACATCTCAGGATCATGTGGAGAGTTATATTCAGATGACTCCATAAGGTTTGCAGTCAGTACCTTTGAGTAAAATTGAAATGTATGCTTCATTCAATGCCAAAGCACAGTATGCACTGAGAAATCATCTTTTTTATCTTGAATACCTGAGAGTTGTAACAGGTGTCAAACAGTTCAGGAACATTTGGGGAGTGATGTTAACATGTTTCCAAAAGGTTTGCATTCAGTACTTCATAGCAAAATTGAAATATATTCTATTAGTGCCAAAGCATTGCATGCTGAGTGAAATCAACTTTTTTGTCTCGAATATAACAAATATAACAAATGTCAAACATCTCAGGATCATGTGGGGAGTTATGTTTAGATATTTCCATAAGGTTTGCATTGAGGAATTTAGAGTAAAATTGTAATGTATACTTTTAGTTCCAAAGCACATCATGCATTGAGATATCAACTTTTTTGTCTTGAATAGCTGAGTGATATAACAACTGTCAAACATCTCAGGATCATGTGGAGAGTTATATTATGATGACTCCATAAGGTTTGCAGTCAGTACCTTTGAGTAAAATTGAAATGTATGCTTCATTCAATGCCAAAGCACAGTATGCACTGAGAAATCAACTTTTTTATCTTGAATACCTGAATGATATAACTGGTGTCAAACATCTCAGGATCATGTGGGGAGTTATGTTTAGATGTTTCCATAAGGGTTGCATTTAGTACTTCAGAGTAAAATTGAAATATATACTTTTAGTGCCAAAGCATTGCATGCAGAGAGAAATCAACTTTTTTGTGTTGAATACCTGAGTGATATAACAGATTTCAAACATCTCAGGATCATGTGGGGAGTTATGTTTAGATGTTTCCATAAGGTTTGCAGTCAGTACATTTGAGTAAAATTGAAGTGTATACTTCTTTCAATGCCAAAGTACAGCATGCACTGAGAGATCAACTTTTTTGTCTTTAATACCTGAGTGATATAACAAATGTCAAACATCTCAGGATCATGTGGGGAGTTATGTTAAAATGTTTCCATGAGGTTTGCATTCAGGACTTTAGAGTAAAATTGAAATATATTCTTTTAGTTCCAAAGCACTTCATGCATTGAGATATCAACTGTTTTGTCTTGAATAGCTGAGTGATATAACAACTGCCAATCACCTCAGGATCATGTGGAGAGCTATATTAAGATGAGTCCATAAGGTTTGCAGTCAGTACCTTTGAGTAAAATTGAAGTGTATCCTTCTTTCAATACCAAAGTACAGCATGCTCTGAGAAATCAAGTTTTTTGTCTTGAATAGCTGAGTGATATAACAGCTGTCAAACTTCTCAGGATCATGTCGAGATTTATATTACGATGTCTCCATAAGGTTTGCAGTCAGTACCTTTGAGTAAAATTGAAATGTATGCTTCATTCAATGCCAAAGCACAGTATGCACTGAGAAATCAACTTTTTTATCTTGAATAGCTGAGTGATATAACCGGTGTCAAACATCTCAGGATACTGTGGGGAGTGATGTTTAGATGTTTCCATAAGGTTTGCATTGAGGAATTTAGAGTAAAATTGAAATATATACTTAAACTTCCAAAGCACTTCATGCGTTGAGAAATCAACTCTTTTGTCTTGAATACCTGAGTGATTTCAGAACTATTAAACATCTCAGGATCCTGTGGAGAGTTATATTCAGATGACTCCATAAGGTTTGCAGTCAGTACCTTTGAGTAAAATTGAAATGTATGCTTCATTCAATGCCAAAGCACAGTATGCACTGAGAAATCATCTTTTTATCTTGAATACCTGAGAGTTGTAACAGGTGTCAAACAGTTCAGGAACATTTGGGGTGTGATGTTAACATGATTCCAAAAGGTTTGCATTCAGTACTTCATAGTAAAATTGAAATATATTCTTTTAGTGCCAAAGCATTGCATGCTGAGTGAAATCAACTTTTTTGTCTCGAATATAACAAATATAACAAATGTCAAACATCTCAGGATCATGTGGGGAGTTATGTTTAGATGTTTCCATAAGGTTTGCATTGAGGAATTTAGAGTAAAATTGAAATATATACTTAAAGTTCCAAAGCCCTACATGCGTTGAGAAATCAACTTTTTTGTCTTGAATACCTGAGTGATATAACAACTGTCAAACATCTCAGGATCATGTGGAGAGTTATATTATGATGACTCCATAAGGTTTGCAGTCAGTACCTTTGAGTAAAATTGAAATGTATGCTTCATTCAATGCCAAAGTACAGCATGCACTGAGACATCAACTTTTTTGTCTTTAATACCTGAGTGATATAACAAATCTCATACATCTCAGGATCATGTTGGGAGTTATGTTAAAATGTTTCCATGAGGTTTGCATTCAGGACTTTAGAGTAAAATTGAAATATATTCTTTTAGTTCCAAAGCACTTCATGCATTGAGATATCAACTTTTTTGTCTTGAATAGCTGAGTGATATAACAACTGCCAATCATCTCAGGATCATGTGGAGAGTTATATTCAGATGAGTCCATAAGGTTTGCAGTCAGTACCTTTGAGTAAAATTGAAGTGTATACTTCTTTCAATACCAAAGTACAGCATGCACTGAGAAATCAAGTTTTTTGTCTTGAATAGCTGAGTGATATAACAGCTGTCAGACATCTCAGGATAATGTGTAGAGTTATATTAAGATGTCTCCATAAGGTTTGCAGTCAGTACCTTTGAGTAAAATTGAAATGTATGCTTCATTCAATGCCAAATCACAGTATGCACTGAGAAATCAACTTTTTTATCTTGAATACCTGAGTGATATAACCGGAGTCAAACATCTCAGGATCATGCAGGGACTTATGATTAGATGTTTGCATAAGGTTTGCATTGAGAAATTTAGAGTAAAATTGATATATCTACTGTTAGTTCCAAACCGCTTCATGCATTGAGAGATCAACTTTTTTGTCTTGAATAGCAGAGTGATATAACAACTGCCAATCATCTCAGGATCATGTGGAGAGTTATATTAAGATGAGTCCATAAGGTTTGCAGTCAGTACCTTTGAGTAAAATGAAATATATGCCTTTAGTGCCAAAGCATTGCATGCACTGAAAAATCAACTCTTTTGTCTTGAATAGCTGAGTGATATAACAGCTGTCAGACATCTCAGGATATTGTGTAGAGTTATATTAAGATGTCTCCATAAGGTTTGCAGTCAGTACCTTTGAGTAAAATTGAAATGTATGCTTCATTCAATGCCAAATCACAGTATGCACTGAGAAATCAATTTTTATCTTGAATACCTGATTGATATAACCGGTGTCAAACATCTCAAGATCATGTGGGGAGTTATGTTTAGATGTTTCCATAAGGTTTGCATTGAGGAATTTAGAGTAAAATTGAAATATATACTTTAAGTTCCAAAGCACTTCATGTGTTGAGAAATCAACTTTTTTGTCTTGAATATCTGAGTGATATAACAACTGCCAAACATCTCAGGATCATGTGGAGAGTTATATTAAGAGCCTCTATATGGTTTCCAGTCAGTACCTTTGAGTAAAATTGTAGTGTATACTTCTTTCAATTCCAAAGCGCAGTATGCACTGAGAAATCACTTTTTTTATTTTGAATACCTGAGTGATATAACCGGTGTCAAACATCTCAGGATACTGTGGGGGAGTTATGTTTAGATGTTTCCATAAGGTTTGCATTGAGGAATTTAGTGTAAAATTGAAATATATACTGTTAGTTCGAAACCGCTTCATGTATTGAGAGATCAACTTTTTTGTCTTGAATAGCAGAGTGATATAACAACTGCCAAACATGTCAGGATCATGTGGAGAGTTATATTCAGATGTCTCCATATGGTTTGCAGTCAGTACCTTTGAGTAAATTTAAAATGTATGCTTCATTCAATGCCAAAGCACAGTATGCACTGAGAAATCAACTTTTTTATCTTGAATACCTGAATGATATAACCGGTGTCAAACATCTCAGTATCATGTGGGGAGTTATGTTTAGATGTTTCCATAAGGTTTGCATTGAGGAATTTAGAGTAAAATTGAAATATATACTTAAAGTTCCAAAGCCCTACATGCGTTGAGAAATCAACTTTTTTGTCTTGAATACCTGTGTGATATAACAACTATTAAACATCTCAGGATCATGTGGAGAGTTATATTCAGATGACTCCATAAGGTTTGCAGTCAGTACCTTTGAGTAAAATTGAAATGTATGCTTCATTCAATGCCAAAGCACAGTATGCACTGAGAAATCATCTTTTTTATCTTGAATACCTGAGAGTTGTAACAGGTGTCAAACAGTTCAGGATCATTTGGGGAGTGATGTTAACATGTTTCCAAAAGGTTTGCATTCAGTACTTCATAGCAAAATTGAAATATATTCTATTAGTGCCAAAGCATTGCATGCTGAGAGAAATCAACTTTTTTGTCTCGAATACCTGAGTGATATAACAAATGTCAAACATCTCAGGATCATGTGGGGAGTTATGTTTAGATATTTCCATAAGGTTTGCATTGAGGAATTTAGAGTAAAATTGTAATGTATACTTCTAGTTCCAAAGCACATCATGCATTGCGATATTAACTTTTTTGTCTTGAATAGCTAAGTGATATAACAACTGTCAAACATCTCAGGATCATGTGGAGAGTTATATTATGATGACTCCATAAGGTTTGCAGTCAGTACCTTTGAGTAAAATTGAAATGTATGCTTCATTCAATGCCAAAGCACAGTATGCACTGAGAAATCAACTTTTTTATCTTGAATACCTGAATGATATAACTGGTGTCAAACATCTCAGGATCATGTGGGGAGTTATGTTTAGATGTTTCCATAAGGGTTGCATTTAGTACTTCAGAGTAAAATTGAAATATATACTTTTAGTGCCAAAGCATTGCATGCAGAGAGAAATCAACTTTTTTGTGTTGAATACCTGAGTGATATAACAGATTTCAAACATCTCAGGATCATGTGGGGAGTTATGTTTAGATGTTTCCATAAGGTTTGCAGTCAGTACATTTGAGTAAAATTGAAGTGTATACTTCTTTCAATGCCAAAGTACAGCATGCACTGAGAGATCAACTTTTTTGTCTTTAATACCTGAGTGATATAACAAATGTCAAACATCTCAGGATCATGTGGGGAGTTATGTTAAAATGTTTCCATGAGGTTTGCATTCAGGACTTTAGAGTAAAATTGAAATATATTCTTTTAGTTCCAAAGCACTTCATGCATTGAGATATCAACTGTTTTGTCTTGAATAGCTGAGTGATATAACAACTGCCAATCACCTCAGGATCATGTGGAGAGTTATATTAAGATGAGTCCATAAGGTTTGCAGTCAGTACCTTTGAGTAAAATTGAAGTGTATACTTCTTTCAATACCAAAGTACAGCATGCTCTGAGAAATCAAGTTTTTTGTCTTGAATAGCTGAGTGATATAACAGCTGTCAAACTTCTCAGGATCATGTCGAGATTTATATTACGATGTCTCCATAAGGTTTGCAGTCAGTACCTTTGAGTAAAATTGAAATGTATGCTTCATTCAATGCCAAAGCACAGTATGCACTGAGAAATCAACTTTTTTATCTTGAATACCTGAGAGTTGTAACAGGTGTCAAACAGTTCAGGAACATTTGGGGAGTGATGTTAACATGTTTCCAAAAGGTTTGCATTCAGTACTTCATAGTAAAATTGAAATATATTCTTTTAGTGCCAAAGCATTGCATGCTGAGTGAAATCAACTTTTTTGTCTCGAATATAACAAATATAACAAATGTCAAACATCTCAGGATCATGTGGGGAGTTATGTTTAGATATTTCCATAAGGTTTGCATTGAGGAATTTAGAGTAAAATTGTAATGTATACTTTTAGTTCCAAAGCACATCATGCATTGAGATATCAACTTTTTTGTCTTGAATAGCTGAGTGATATAACAGCTGTCAGACACCTCAGGATAATGTGTAGAGTTATATTAAGATGTCTCCATAAGGTTTGCAGTCAGTATCTTTGAGTAAAATTGAAATGTATGCTTCTTTCAATGCCAAAGCACTGTATGCAATGAGAAATCAAGTTTTTTATCCTGAGTACCTGAGTGATGTAACAGGTGTCAAGCATCTCAGAATCATGTGGAGAGTGATGTTAACATCTTTCCATAAGTTTGGCATTCAGTACTTCAGAGTAAAATTGAAATATATACTTTTACTGCCAAAGCATTGCATGCACTGAGAAATCAAATTTTTTGTTTTGAATACCTGAGTGATATAACAAATGTCAAACAACTCAGGATCATGTGGGGAGTTATGTTTAGATATTTCCATAAGGTTTGCAGTCAGTACCTTTGAGTAAAATTGAAATGTATGCTTCATTCAATGCCAAATCACAGTATGCACTGAGAAATCAACTTTTTTATCTTGAATACCTGAGTGATATAACCGGAGTCAAACATTTCAGGATCATGCAGGGACTTATGATTAGATGTTTGCATAAGGTTTGCATTGAGAAATTTAGAGTAAAATTGATATATATACTGTTAGTTCCAAACCGCTTCATGCGTGGAGAAATCAACTTTTTTGTCTTGAATACCTGAGTGATATAACAACTATTAAACAGCTCAGGATCATGTGGAGAGTTATATTCAGATGACTCCATAAGGTTTGCAGTCAGTACCTTTGAGTAAAATTGAAATGTATGCTTCATTCAATGCCAAAGCACAGTATGCACTGAGAAATCATCTTTTTTATCTTGAATACCTGAGAGATGTAACAGGTGTCAAACAGTTCAGGAACATTTGGGGAGTGATGTTAACATGTTTCCAAAAGGTTTGCATTCAGTACTTCATAGTAAAATTGAAATATATTCTTTTAGTGCCAAAGCATTGCATGCTGAGAGAAATCAACTTTTCTGTCTCGAATACCTGAGTGATATAACAAATGTCAAACATCTCAGGATCATGTGGGGAGTTATGTTTAGATGTTTCCATAAGGGTTGCATTTAGTACTTCAGAGTAAAATTGAAATATATACTTTTAGTGCCAAAGCATTGCATGCAGAGAGAAATCAACTTTTTTGTGTTGAATACCTGAGTGATATAACAGATTTCAAACATCTCAGGATCATGTGGGGAGTTATGTTTAGATGTTTCCATAAGGTTTGCAGTCAGTACATTTGAGTAAAATTGAAGTGTATACTTCTTTCAATGCCAAAGTACAGCATGCACTGAGAGATCAACTTTTTTGTCTTTAATACCTGAGTGATATAACAAATGTCAAACATCTCAGGATCATGTGGGGAGTTATGTTAAAATGTTTCCATGAGGTTTGCATTCAGGACTTTAGAGTAAAATTGAAATATATTCTTTTAGTTCCAAAGCACTACATGCATTGAGATATCAACTTTTTTGTCTTGAATAGCTGAGTGATATAACAACTATTAAACATCTCAGGATCATGTGGAGAGTTATATTCAGATGACTCCATAAGGTTTGCAGTCAGTACCTTTGAGTATAATTGAAATGTATGCTTCATTCAATGCCAAAGCACAGTATGCACTGAGAAATCATCTTTTTTATCTTGAATACCTGAGAGTTGTAACAGGTGTCAAACAGTTCAGGAACATTTGGGGAGTGATGTTAACATGTTCCCAAAAGGTTTGCATTCAGTACTTCATAGTAAAATTGAAATATATTCTGTTAGTGCATAAGCATTGCATGCTGAGAGAATTCAACTTTTTTGTCTCGAATACCTGAGTGATATAACAAATGTCAAACATCTCAGGATCATGTGGGGAGTTATGTTTAGATATTTCCATAAGGTTTGCATTGAGGAATTTAGAGTAAAATTGTAATGTATACTTTTAGTTCCAAAGCACATCATGCATTGAGATATCAACTTTTTTGTCTTGAATAGCTGAGTGATATAACAACTGTCAAACATCTCAGGATCATGTGGAGAGTTATATTATGATGACTCCATAAGGTTTGCAGTCAGTACCTTTGAGTAAAATTGAAATGTATGCTTCATTCAATGCCAAAGCACAGTATGCACTGAGAAATCAACTTTTTTATCTTGAATATCTGAATGATATAACTGGTGTCAAACATCTCAGGATCATGTGGGGAGTTATGTTTAGATGTTTCCATAAGGGTTGCATTTAGTACTTCAGAGTAAAATTGAAATATATACTTTTAGTGCCAAAGCATTGCATGCAGAGAGAAATCAACTTTTTTGTGTTGAATACCTGAGTGATATAACAGATTTCAAACATCTCAGGATCATGTGGGGAGTTATGTTTAGATGTTTCCATAAGGTTTGCAGTCAGTACATTTGAGTAAATTTAAAATGTATGCTTCATTCAATGCCAAAGCGCAGTATGCACTGAGAAATCAACTTTTTTATCTTGAATACCTGAATGATATAACCGGTGTCAAACATCTCAGGATCATGTGGGGAGTTATGTTTAGATGTTTCCATAAGGTTTGCATTGAGGAATTTAGAGTAAAATTGAAATATATACTTTAAGTTCCAAAGCACTTCATGTGTTGAGAAATCAACTTTTTTGTCTTGAATACCTGAGTGATATAACAACTGTCAAACATCTCAGGATCATGTGGAGAGTTATATTAAGATGACTCCATAAGGTTTGCAGTCAGTACCTTTGAGTAAAATTGAAATGTATGCTTCATTCAATGCCAAAGCACAGTATGCACTGAGAAATCAACTTTTTTATCTTGAATAGCTTAGTGATATAACCGGTGTCAAACATCTCAGGATCATGTGGGGAGTTATGTTTAGATGTTTCCATAAGGTTTGCAGTCAGTACATTTGAGTAAAATTGAAGTGTATACTTCTTTCAATGCCAAAGTACAGCATGCACTGAGAGATCAACTTTTTTGTCTTTAATACCTGAGTGATATAACAAATCTCATACATCTCAGGATCATGTGGGGAGTTATGTTAAAATGTTTCCATGAGGTTTGCATTCAGGACTTTAGAGTAAAATTGAAATATATTCTTTTAGTTCCAAAGCACTTCATGCATTGAGATATCAACTTTTTTATCTTGAATAGCTGAGTGATATAACAACTGCCAATCATCTCAGGATCATGTGGAGAGTTATATTAAGATGAGTCCATAAGGTTTGCAGTCAGTACCTTTGAGTAAAATTGAAGTGTATACTTCTTTCAATACCAAAGTACAGCATGCACTGAGAAATCAAGTTTTTTGTCTTGAATAGCTGAGTGATATAACAGCTGTCAAACTTCTCAGGATCATGTCGAGATTTATATTAAGATGTCTCCATAAGGTTTGCAGTCAGTACCTTTGAGTAAAATTGAAATATATGCCTTTAGTGCCAAAGCATTGCATGCACTGAAAACTCAACTCTTTTGTCTTGAATAGCTGACTGATATAACAGCTGTCAGACATCTCAGGATAATGTGTAGAGTTATATTAAGATGTCTCCATAAGGTTTGCAGTCAGTACCTTTGAGTAAAATTGAAATGTATGCTTCATTCAATGCCAAATCACAGTATGCACTGAGAAATCAACTTTTTTATCTTGAATACCTGAGTGATATAACCGGAGTCAAACATCTCAGGATCATGCAGGGACTTATGATTAGATGTTTGCATAAGGTTTGCATTGAGAAATTTAGAGTAAAATTGATATATATACTGTTAGTTCCAAACCGCTTCATGCATTGAGAGATCAACTTTTTTGTCTTGAATAGCAGAGTGATATAACAACTGCCAATCATCTCAGGATCATGTGGAGAGTTATATTAAGATGAGTCCATAAGGTTTGCAGTCAGTACCTTTGAGTAAAATTGAAATATATGCCTTTAGTGCCAAAGCATTGCATGCACTGAAAAATCAACTCTTTTGTCTTGAATAGCTGAGTGATATAACAGCTGTCAGACATCTCAGGATAATGTGTAGAGTTATATTAAGATGTCTCCATAAGGTTTGCAGTCAGTATCTTCGAGTAAAATTGAAATGTATGCTTCTTTCAATGCCAAAGCACTGTATGCAATGAGAAATCAACTTTTTTATCCTGAGTACCTGAGTGATGTAACAGGTGTCAAGCATCTCAGAATCATGTGGAGAGTGATGTTAACATCTTTCCATAAGGTTGGCATTCAGTACTTCAGAGTAAAATTGAAATATATACTTTTACTGCCAAAGCATTGCATGCACTGAGAAATCAAATATTTTGTTTTGAATACCTGAGTGATATAACCGGAGTCAAACATCTCAGGATCATGCAGGGACTTATGATTAGATGTTTGCATAAGGTTTGCATTGAGAAATTTAGAGTAAAATTGATATATATACTGTTAGTTCCAAACCGCTTCATGCATTGAGAGATCAACTTTTTTGTCTTCAATAGCAGAGTGATATAACAACTGCCAAACATCTCAGGATCATGTGGAGAGTTATATTAAGATGTCTGCATATGGTTTGCAGTCAGTACCTTTGAGTAAATTTAAAATGTATGCTTCATTCAATGCCAAAGCACAGTATGCACTGAGAAATCAACTTTTTTATCTTGAATACCTGAATGATATAACCGGTGTCAAACATCTCAGGATCATGTGGGGAGTTATGTTTAGATGTTTCCATAAGGTTTGCATTGAGGAATTTAGAGTAAAATTGAAATATATACTTTAAGTTCCAAAGCACTTCATGTGTTGAGAAATCAACTTTTTTGTCTTGAATACCTGAGTGATATAACAACTGTCAAACATCTCAGGATCATGTGGAGAGTTATATTAAGATGACTCCATAAGGTTTGCAGTCAGTACCTTTGAGTAAAATTGAAATGTATGCTTCATTCAATGCCAAAGCACAGTATGCACTGAGAAATCAACTTTTTTATCTTGAATAGCTGAGTGATATAACCGGTGTCAAACATCTCAGGATCACGTGGGGAGTTATGTTTAGATGTTTCCATAATGTTTGCCTTCAGGAATTTAGAGTAAAATTGTAATGTATACTTTTAGTTCCAAACCACTTCATGCATTGAGATATCAACTTTTTTGTCTTGAATACCTGAGTGATATAACAACTGTCAAACATCTCAGGATCATGTGGAGAGTTATATTAAGATGACTCCATAAGGTTTGCAGTCAGTACCTTTGAGTAAAATTGAAATGTATGCTTCATTCAATGCCAAAGCACAGTATGCACTGAGAAATCAACTTTTTTATCTTGAATAGCTGAGTGATATAACCGGTGTCAAACATCTCAGGATCACGTGGGGAGTTATGTTTAGATGTTTCCATAATGTTTGCCTTCAGGAATTTAGAGTAAAATTGTAATGTATACTTTTAGTTCCAAACCACTTCATGCATTGAGATATCAACTTTTCTGTCTTGAATAGCTGAGTGATATAACAACTGCCAAACATCTCAGGATCATGTGGAGAGTTATATTAAGAGCCTCCATAAGGTTTGCAGTCAGTACCTTTGAGTAAAATTGTAGTGTATACTTCTTTCAATTCCAAAGCGCAGTATGCACTGAGAAATCACTTTTTTTATTTTGAATACCTGAGTGATATAACCGGTGTCAAACACCTCAGGACACTGTGGGGAGTTATGTTTAGATGGTTCCATAAGGTTTGCATTGAGGAATTTAGAGTAAAATTGAAATATATACTTAAAGTTCCAAAGCCCTACATGCGTTGAGAAATCAACTTTTTTGTCTTGAATACCTGAGTGATATAACAACTATTAAACATCTCAGGATCATGTGGAGAGTTATATTCAGATGACTCCATAAGGTTTGCAGTCAGTACCTTTGAGTAAAATTGAAATGTATGCTTCATTCAATGCCAAAGCACAGTATGCACTGAGAAATCATCTTTTTTATCTTGAATACCTGAGAGTTGTAACAGGTGTCAAACAGTTCAGGAACATTTGGGGAGTGATGTTAACATCTTTCCAAAAGGTTTGCATTCAGTACTTCATAGTAAAATTGAAATATATACTTTTACTGCCAAAGCATTGTATGCTGAGAGAAATCAACTTTTCTGTCTCGAATACCTGAGTGATATAACAAATGTCAAGCATCTCAGGATCATGTGGGGTGTTATGTTTAGATATTTCCATAAGGTTTGCATTGAGGAATTTAGAGTAAAATTGTAATGTATCCTTTTAGTTGCAAAGCACATCATGCATTGAGATATCAACTTTTTTGTCTTGAATAGCTGAGTGATATAACAACTGTCAAACATCTCAGGATCATGTGGAGAGTTATATTATGATGACTCCATAAGGTTTGCAGTCAGTACCTTTGAGTAAAATTGAAATGTATGCTTCATTCAATGCCAAAGCACAGTATGCACTGAGAAATCAACTTTTTTATCTTGAATACCTGAATGATATAACTGGTGTCAAACATCTCAGGATCATGTGGGGAGTTATGTTTAGATGTTTCCATAAGGGTTGCATTTAGTACTTCAGAGTAAAATTGAAATATATACTTTTAGTGCCAAAGCATTGCATGCAGAGAGAAATCAACTTTTTTGTGTTGAATACCTGAGTGATATAACAGATTTCAAACATCTCAGGATCATGTGGGGAGTTATGTTTAGATGTTTCCATAAGGTTTGCAGTCAGTACATTTGAGTAAAATTGAAGTGTATACTTCTTTCAATGCCAAATTACAGCATGCACTGAGAGATCAACTTTTTTGTCTTTAATACCTGAGTGATATAACAAATGTCAAACATCTCAGGATCATGTGGGGAGTTATGTTAAAATGTTTCCATGAGGTTTGCATTCAGGACTTTAGAGTAAAATTGAATTATATTCTTTTAGTTCCAAAGCAGTTCATGCATTGAGATATCAACTTTTTTGTCTTGAATAGCTGAGTGATATAACAACTGCCAATCATCTCAGGATCATGTGGAGAGTTATATTAAGATGAGTCCATAAGGTTTGCAGTCAGTACCTTTGAGTAAAATTGAAATGTATGCTTCTTTCAATGCCAAAGCACTGTATGCAATGAGAAATCAACTTTTTTATCCTGAGTACCTGAGTGATGTAACAGGTGTCAAGCATCTCAGAATCATGTGGAGAGTGATGTTAACATCTTTCCATAAGGTTGGCATTCAGTACTTCAGAGTAAAATTGAAATATATACTTTTACTGCCAAAGCATTGCATGCACTGAGAAATCAAATTTTTTGTTTTGAATACCTGAGTGACATAACAAATGTCAAACAACTCAGGATCATGTGGGGAGTTATGTTTAGATATTTCCATAAGGTTTGCAGTCAGTACCTTTGAGTAAAATTGAAATATATGCTTCATTCAATGCCAAATCACAGTATGCACTGAGAAATCAACTTTTTTATCTTGAATACCTGAGTGATATAACCGGAGTCAAACATCTCAGGATCATGCAGGGACATATGATTAGATGTTTGCATAAGGTTTGCATTGAGAAATTTAGAGTAAAATTGATATATATACTGTTAGTTCCAAACCGCTTCATGCATTGAGAGATCAACTTTTTTGTCTTGAATAGCAGAGTGATATAACAACTGCCAAACATCTCAGGATCATGTGGAGAGTTATATTAAGATGTCTCCATATGGTTTGCAGTCAGTACCTTTGAGTAAATTTAAAATGTATGCTTCATTCAATGCCAAAGCACAGTATGCACTGAGAAATCAACTTTTTTATCTTGAATACCTGAATGATATAACCGGTGTCAAACATCTCAGGATCATGTGGGGAGTTATGTTTAGATGTTTCCATAAGGTTTGCATTGAGGAATTTAGAGTAAAATTGAAATATATACTTTAAGTTCCAAAGCACTTCATGTGTTGAGAAATCAACTTTTTTGTCTTGAATACCTGAGTGATATAACAACTGTCAAACATCTCAGGATCATGTGGAGAGTTATATTAAGATGACTCCATAAGGTTTGCAGTCAGTACCTTTGAGTAAAATTGAAATGTATGCTTCATTCAATGCCAAAGCACAGTATGCACTGAGAAATCAACTTTTTTATCTTGAATAGCTGAGTGATATAACCGGTGTCAAACATCTCAGGATCACGTGGGGAGTTATGTTTAGATGTTTCCATAATGTTTGCCTTCAGGAATTTAGAGTAAAATTGTAATGTATCCTTTTAGTTCCAAACCACTTCATGCATTGAGATATCAACTTTTCTGTCTTGAATAGCTGAGTGATATAACAACTGCCAAACATCTCAGGATCATGTGGAGAGTTATATTAAGAGCCTCCATAAGGTTTGCAGTCAGTACCTTTGAGTAAAATTGTAGTGTATACTTCTTTCAATTCCAAAGCGCAGTATGCACTGAGAAATCACTTTTTTTATTTTGAATACCTGAGTGATATAACCGGTGTCAAACACCTCAGGACACTGTGGGGAGTTATGTTTAGATGGTTCCATAAGGTTTGCATTGAGGAATTTAGAGTAAAATTGAAATATATACTTAAAGTTCCAAAGCCCTACATGCGTTGAGAAATCAACTTTTTTGTCTTGAATACCTGAGTGATATAACAACTATTAAACATCTCAGGATCATGTGGAGAGTTATATTCAGATGACTCCATAAGGTTTGCAGTCAGTACCTTTGAGTAAAATTGAAATGTATGCTTCATTCAATGACAAAGCACAGTATGCACTGAGAAATCATCTTTTTTATCTTGAATACCTGAGAGTTGTAACAGGTGTCAAACAGTTCAGGAACATTTGGGGAGTGATGTTAACATCTTTCCAAAAGGTTTGCATTCAGTACTTCGTAGTAAAATTGAAATATATACTTTTACTGCCAAAGCATTGCGTGCACTGAGAAATCAAATTTTTTGTTTTGAATACCTGAGTGATATAACACATGTCAAACAACTCAGGATCATGTGGGGAGTTATGTTTAGATATTTCCATAAGGTTTGCAGTCAGTACCTTTGAGTAAAATTGAAATGTATGCTTCATTCAATGCCAAATCACAGTATGCACTGAGAAGTCAACTTTTTTATCTTGAATACCTGAGTGATATAACCGGAGTCAAACATCTCAGGATCATGCAGGGACATATGATTAGATGTTTGCATAAGGTTTGCATTGAGAAATTTAGAGTAAAATTGATATATATACTGTTAGTTCCAAACCGCTTCATGCATTGAGAGATCAACTTTTTTGTCTTGAATAGCAGAGTGATATCACAACTGCCAAACATCTCAGGATCATGTGGAGAGTTATATTAAGATGTCTCCATATGGTTTGCAGTCAGTACCTTTGAGTAAATTTAAAATGTATGCTTCATTCAATGCCAAGCACAGTATGCACTGAGAAATCAACTTTTTTATCTTGAATACCTGAATGATATAACCGGTGTCAAACATCTCAGGATCATGTGGGGAGTTATGTTTAGATGTTTCCATAAGGTTTGTATTGAGGAATTTAGAGTAAAATTGAAATATATACTTTAAGTTCCAAAGCACTTCATGTGTTGAGAAATCAACTTTTTTGTCTTGAATACCTGAGTGATATAACAACTGTCAAACACCTCAGGATCATGTGGAGAGTTATATTAAGATGACTCCATAAGGTTTGCAGTCAGTACCTTTGAGTAAAATTGAAATGTATGCTTCATTCAATGCCAAAGCACAGTATGCACTGAGAAATCAACTTTTTTATCTTGAATAGCTGAGTGATATAACCGGTGTCAAACATCTCAGGATCACGTGGGGAGTTATGTTTAGATGTTTCCATAATGTTTGCCTTCAGGAATTTAGAGTAAAATTGTAATGTATCCTTTTAGTTCCAAAGCACATCATGCATTGAGATATCAACTTTTTTGTCTTGAATAGCTGAGTGATATAACAACTGCCAAACATCTCAGGATCATGTGGAGAGTTATATTAAGATGACTCCATAAGGTTTGCAGTCAGTAGCTTTGAGTAAAATTGAAATGTATGCTTCATTCAATCCCAAAGCACAGTATGCACTGAGAATCAACTTTTTTATCTTGAATACCTGAATGATATAACCGGTGTCAAACATCTCAGTATCATGTGGGGAGTTATGTTTAGATGTTTCCATAAGGTTTGCATTGAGGAATTTAGAGTAAAATTGAAATATATACTTAAAGTTCCAAAGCCCTACATGCGTTGAGAAATCAACTTTTTTGTCTTGAATACCTGAGTGATATAACAAATATTAAACATCTCAGGATCATGTGGAGAGTTATAGTCAGATGACTCCATAAGGTTTGCAGTCAGTACCTTTGAGTAAAATTGAAATGTATGCTTCATTCAATGCCAAAGCACAGTATGCACTGAGAAATCATCTTTTTTATCTTGAATACCTGAGAGTTGTGACAGGTGTCAAACACTTCAGGAACATTTGGGGAGTGATGTTAACATCTTTCCAAAAGGTTTGCATTCAGTACTTCATAGTAAAATTGAAATATATACTTTTACTGCCAAAGCTTTGCATGCACTGAGAAATCAAATTTTTTGTTTTGAATACCTGAGTGATATAACAAATGTCAAACAACTCAGGATCATGTGGGGAGTTATGTTTAGATATTTCCATAAGGTTTGCAGTCAGTACCTTTGAGTAAAATTGAAATGTATGCTTCATTCAATGCCAAATCACAGTATGCACTGAGAAATCAACTTTTTTATCTTGAATACCTGAGTGATATAACCGGAGTCAAACATCTCAGGATCATGCAGGGACATATGATTAGATGTTTGCATAAGGTTTGCATTGAGAAATTTAGAGTAAAATTGATATATATACTGTTAGTTCCAAACCGCTTCATGCATTGAGAGATCAACTTTTTTGTCTTGAATAGCAGAGTGATATAACAACTGCCAAACATCTCAGGATCATGTGGAGAGTTATATTAAGATGTCTCCATATGGTTTGCAGTCAGTACCTTTGAGTAAATTTAAAATGTATGCTTCATTCAATGCCAAAGCACAGTATGCACTGAGAAATCAACTTTTTTATCTTGAATACCTGAATGATATAACCGGTGTCAAACATCTCAGGATCATTTGGGGAGTTATGTTTAGATGTTTCCATAAGGTTTGCATTGAGGAATTTAGAGTAAAATTGAAATATATACTTTAAGTTCCAAAGCACTTCATGTGTTGAGAAATCAACTTTTTTGTCTTGAATACCTGAGTGATATAACAACTGTCAAACATCTCAGGATCATGTGGAGAGTTATATTAAGATGACTCCATAAGGTTTGCAGTCAGTACCTTTGAGTAAAATTAAAATGTATGCTTCATTCAATGCCAAAGCACAGTATGCACTGAGAATTCAACTTTTTTATCTTGAATACCTGAATGATATAACCGGTGTCAAACATCTCAGGATCATGTGGGGAGTTATGTTTAGATGTTTCCATAAGGTTTGCATTGAGGAATTTAGAGTAAAATTGTAATGTATCCTTTTAGTTCCAAAGCACATCATGCATTGAGATATCAACTTTTTTGTCTTGAATAGCTGAGTGATATAACAACTGCCAAACATCTCAGGATCATGTGGAGAGTTATATTAAGATGACTCCATAAGGTTTGCAGTCAGTACCTTTGAGTAAAATTGAAATGTATGCTTCTTTGAATCCCAAAGCACAGTATGCACTGAGAATCAACTTTTTTATCTTGAATACCTGAATGATATAACCGGTGTCAAACATCTCAGTATCATGTGGGGAGTTATGTTTAGATGTTTCCATAAGGTTTGCATTGAGGAATTTAGAGTAAAATTGAAATATATACTTAAAGTTCCAAAGCCCTACATGCGTTGAGAAATCAACTTTTTTGTCTTGAATAGCTGAGTGATATAACAACTGCCAAACATCTCAGGATCATGTGGAGAGTTATATTAAGAGCCTCCATAAGGTTTGCAGTCAGTACCTTTGAGTAAAATTGTAGTGTATACTTCTTTCAATTCCAAAGCGCAGTGTGCACTGAGAAATCACTTTTTTTATTTTGAATACCTGAGTGATATAACCGGTGTCAAACACCTCAGGATACTGTGGGGAGTTATGTTTAGATGGTTCCATAAGGTTTGCATTGAGGAATTTAGAGTAAAATTGAAATATATACTTAAAGTTCCAAAGCCCTACATGCGTTGAGAAATCAACTTTTTTGTCTTGAATACCTGAGTGATATAACAACTATTAAACATCTCAGGATCATGTGGAGAGTTATATTAAGATGACTCCATAAGGTTTGCAGTCAGTACCTTTGAGTAAAATTGAAATGTATGCTTCATTCAATGCCAAAGCACAGTATGCACTGAGAAATCATCTTTTTTATCTTGAATACCTGAGAGTTGTAACAGGTGTCAAACAGTTCAGGAACATTTGGGGAGTGATGTTAACATCTTTCCAAAAGGTTTGCATTCAGTACTTCATAGTAAAATTGAAATATATACTTTTACTGCCAAAGCATTCAATGCACTGAGAAATAAAATTTTTTGTTTTGAATACCTGAGTGATATAACAAATGTCAAACATCTCAGGATCATGTGGGGAGTTATGTTTAGATGTTTCCATAATGTTTGCCTTCAGGAATTTAGAGTAAAATTGTAATGTATCCTTTTAGTTCCAAAGCACATCATGCATTGAGATATCAACTTTTTTGTCTTGAATAGCTGAGTGATATAACAACTGCCAAACATCTCAGGATCATGTGGAGAGTTATATTAAGATGACTCCATAAGGTTTGCAGTCAGTACCTTTGAGTAAAATTGAAATGTATGCTTCATTCAATCCCAAAGCACAGTATGCACTGAGAATCAACTTTTTTATCTTGAATACCTGAATGATATAACCGGTGTCAAACATCTCAGTATCATGTGGGGAGTTATGTTTAGATGTTTCCATAAGGTTTGCATTGAGGAATTTAGAGTAAAATTGAAATATATACTTAAAGTTCCAAAGCCCTACATGCGTTGAGAAATCAACTTTTTTGTCTTGAATACCTGAGTGATATAACAACTATTAAACATCTCAGGATCATGTGGAGAGTTATATTCAGATGACTCCATAAGGTTTGCAGTCAGTACCTTTGAGTAACATTGAAATGTATGCTTCATTCAATGCCAAAGCACAGTATGCACTGAGAAATCAACTTTTTTATCTTGAATACCTGAGAGATGTAACAGGTGTCAAACAGTTCAGGAACATTTGGGGAGTGATGTTAACATGTTTCCAAAAGGTTTGCATTCAGTACTTCATAGTAAAATTGAAATATATTCTTTTAGTGCCAAAGCATTGCATGCTGAGAGAAATCAACTTTTCTGTCTCGAATACCTGAGTGATATAACAAATGTCAAGCATCTCAGGATCATGTGGGGTGTTATGTTTAGATATTTCCATAAGGTTTGCATTCAGGAATTTAGAGTAAAATTGTAATGTATCCTTTTAGTTCCAAAGCACATCATGCATTGAGATATCAACTTTTTTGTCTTGAATACCTGAGTGATATAACAACTGCCAAACATCTCAGGATCATGTGGAGAGTTATATTAAGATGACTCCATAAGGTTTGCAGTCAGTACCTTTGAGTAAAATTGAAATGTATGCTTCATTCAATGCCAAAGTACAGCATGCACTGAGACATCAACTTTTTTGTCTTTAATACCTGAGTGATATAACAAATGTCATACATCTCAGGATCATGTGGGGAGTTATGTTAAAATGTTTCCATGAGGTTTGCATTCAGGACTTTAGAGTAAAATTGAAATATATTCTTTTAGTTCCAAAGCACTTCATGCATTGAGATATCAACTTTTTTGTCTTGAATAGCTGAGTGATATAACAACTGCCAATCATCTCAGGATCATGTGGAGAGTTATATTAAGATGAGTCCATAAGGTTTGCAGTCAGTACCTTTGAGTAAAATTGAAGTGTATACTTCTTTCAATACCAAAGTACAGCATGCACTGAGAAATCAAGTTTTTTGTCTTGAATAGCTGAGTGATATAACAGCTGTCAAACTTCTCAGGATCATGTCGAGATTTATATTAAGATGTCTCCATAAGGTTTGCAGTCAGTACCTTTGAGTAAAATTGAAATATATGCCTTTAGTGCCAAAGCATTGCATGCACTGAAAAATCAACTCTTTTGTCTTGAATAGCTGAGTGATATAACAGCTGTCAGACATCTCAGGATAATGTGTAGAGTTATATTAAGATGTCTCCATAAGGTTTGCAGTCAGTATCTTTGAGTAAAATTGAAATGTATGCTTCATTCAATGCCAAATCACAGTATACACTGAGAAATCAACTTTTTTATCTTGAATACCTGAGTGATATAACCGGAGTCAAACATCTCAGGATCATGCAGGGACTTATGATTAGATGTTTGCATAAGGTTTGCATTGAGAAATTTAGAGTAAAATTGATATATATACTGTTAGTTCCAAACCGCTTCATGCATTGAGAGATCAACTTTTTTGTCGTGAATAGCAGAGTGATATAACAACTGCCAAACATCTCAGGATCATGTGGAGAGTTATATTAAGATGTCTCCATATGGTTTGCAGTCAGTACCTTTGAGTAAATTTAAAATGTATGCTTCATTCAATGCCAAAGCACAGTATGCACTGAGAAATCAACTTTTTTATCTTGAATACCTGAACGATATAACCGGTGTCAAACATCTCAGGATCATGTGGGGAGTTATGTTTAGATGTTTCCATAAGGTTTGCATTGAGGAATTTAGAGTAAAATTGAAATATATACTTTAAGTTCCAAAGCACTTCATGTGTTGAGAAATCAACTTTTTTGTCTTGAATACCTGAGTGATATAACAACTGTCAAACATCTCAGGATCATGTGGAGAGTTATATTAAGATGACTCCATAAGGTTTGCAGTCAGTACCTTTGAGTAAAATTGAAATGTATGCTTCATTCAATGCCAAAGCACAGTATGCACTGAGAAATCAACTTTTTTATCTTGAATACCTGAATGATATAACCGGTGTCAAACATCTCAGGATCATGTGGGGAGTTATGTTTAGATGTTTCCATAAGGTTTGCATTGAGGAATTTAGAGTAAAATTGAAATATATACTTTAAGTTCCAAAGCACTTCATGTGTTGAGAAATCAACTTTTTTTTCTTGAATACCTGAGTGATATAACAACTGCCAAACATCTCAGGATCATGTGGAGAGTTATATTAAGATGACTCCATAAGGTTTGCAGTCAGTACCTTTGAGTAAAATTTAAATGTATGCTTCATTCAATGCCAAAGTACAGCATGCACTGAGACATCAACTTTTTTGTCTTTAATACCTGAGTGATATAACAAATGTCATACATCTCAGGATCATGTGGGGAGTTATGTTAAAATGTTTCCATGAGGTTTGCATTCAGGACTTTAGAGTAAAATTGAAATATATTCTTTTAGTTCCAAAGCACTTCATGCATTGAGATATCAACTTCTTTGTCTTGAATAGCTGAGTGATATAACAACTGCCAATCATCTCAGGATCATGTGGAGAGTTATATTAAGATGAGTCCATAAGGTTTGCAGTCAGTACCTTTGAGTAAAATTGAAGTGTATACTTCTTTCAATACCAAAGTACAGCATGCACTGAGAAATCAAGTTTTTTGTCTTGAATAGCTGAGTGATATAACAGCTGTCAAACTTCTCAGGATCATGTCGAGATTTATATTAAGATGTCTCCATAAGGTTTGCAGTCAGTACCTTTGAGTAAAATTGAAATGTATGCTTCATTCAATGCCAAAGCACAGTATGCACTGAGAAATCAACTTTTTTATCTTGAATAGCTGAGTGATATAACCGGTGTCAAACATCTCAGGATCACGTGGGGAGTTATGTTTAGATGTTTCCATAATGTTTGCCTTCAGGAATTTAGAGTAAAATTGTAATGTATACTTAAAGTTCCAAAGCACTTCATGTGTTGAGAAATCAACTTTTTTGTCTTGAATACCTGAGTGATATAACAACTGTCAAACATCTCAGGATCATGTGGAGAGTTATATTAAGATGACTCCATAAGGTTTGCAGTCAGTACCTTTGAGTAAAATTGAAATGTATGCTTCATTCAATACCAAAGCACAGTATGCACTGAGAAATCAACTTTTTTATCTTGAATAGCTGAGTGATATAACCGGTGTCAAACATCTCAGGATCACGTGGGGAGTTATGTTTAGAT
This sequence comes from Mobula birostris, assembly GCF_030028105.1. Taxonomy (NCBI): domain Eukaryota; kingdom Metazoa; phylum Chordata; class Chondrichthyes; order Myliobatiformes; family Myliobatidae; genus Mobula; species Mobula birostris. The sequence continues at coordinate 105,751 of NW_027278011.1, forward strand.
GTTTCCATAATGTTTGCCTTCAGGAATTTAGAGTAAAATTGTAATGTATACTTTGAGTTCCAAACCACTTCATGCATTGAGATATCAACTTTTCTGTCTTGAATAGCTGAGTGATATAACAACTGCCAAACATCTCAGGATCATGTGGAGAGTTATATTAAGAGCCTCCATAAGGTTTGCAGTCAGTACCTTTGAGTAAAATTGTAGTGTATACTTCTTTCAATTCCAAAGCGCAGTATGCACTGAGAAATCACTTTTTTTATTTTGAATACCTGAGTGATATAACCGGTGTCAAACACCTCAGGATACTGTGGGGAGTTATGTTTAGATGGTTCCATAAGGTTTGCATTGAGGAATTTAGAGTAAAATTGAAATATATACTTAAAGTTCCAAAGCCCTACATGCGTTGAGAAATCAACTTTTTTGTCTTGAATACCTGAGTGATATAACAACTATTAAACATCTCAGGATCATGTGGAGAGTTATATTCAGATGACTCCATAAGGTTTGCAGTGAGTACCTTTGAGTAAAATTGAAATGTATGCTTCATTCAATGCCAAAGCACAGTATGCACTGAGAAATCATCTTTTTTATCTTGAATACCTGAGAGATGTAACAGGTGTCAAACAGTTCAGGAACATTTGGGGAGTGATGTTAACATGTTTCCAAAAGGTTTGCATTCAGTACTTCATAGTAAAATTGAATTATATTCTTTTAGTGCCAAAGCATTGCATGCTGAGAGAAATCAACTTTTCTGTCTCGAATACCTGAGTGATATAACAAATGTCAAGCATCTCAGGATCATGTGGGGTGTTATGTTTAGATATTTCCATAAGGTTTGCATTGAGGAATTTAGAGTAAAATTGTAATGTATCCTTTTAGTTGCAAAGCACATCATGCATTGAGATATCAACTTTTTTGTCTTGAATAGCTGAGTGATATAACAACTGTCAAACATCTCAGGATCATGTGGAGAGTTATATTATGATGACTCCATAAGGTTTGCAGTCAGTACCTTTGAGTAAAATTGAAATGTATGCTTCATTCAATGCCAAAGCACAGTATGCACTGAGAAATCAACTTTTTTATCTTGAATACCTGAATGATATAACTGGTGTCAAACATCTCAGGATCATGTGGGGAGTTATGTTTAGATGTTTCCATAAGGTTTGCATTGAGGAATTTAGAGTAAAATTGAAATATATACTTAAAGTTCCAAAGCCCTACATGCGTTGAGAAATCAACTTTTTTGTCTTGAATACCTGAGTGATATAACAACTATTAAACATCTCAGGATCATGTGGAGAGTTATATTCAGATGACTCCATAAGGTTTGCAGTCAGTACCTTTGAGTAACATTGAAATGTATGCTTCATTCAATGCCAAATCACAGTATGCACTGAGAAATCAACTTTTTTATCTTGAATACCTGAGTGATATAACCGGAGTCAAACATCTCAGGATGATGCAGGGACTTATGATTAGATGTTTCAATAAGGTTTGCATTGAGAAATTTAGAGTAAAATTGATGTATATACTGTTAGTTCCAAACCGCTTCATGCATTGAGAGATCAACTTTTTTGTCTTGAATAGCAGAGTGAGATAACAACTGCCAAACATCTCAGGTTGATGTGGAGATTTATATTAAGATGTCTCCATATGGTTTGCAGTCAGTACCTTTGAGTAAATTTAAAATGTATGCTTCATTCAATGCCAAAGCACAGTATGCACTGAGAAATCAACTTTTTTATCTTGAATACCTGAGAGATGTAACAGGTGTCAAACAGTTCAGGAACATTTGGGGAGTGATGTTAACATGTTTCCAAAAGGTTTGCATTCAGTACTTCATAGTAAAATTGAAATATATTCTTTTAGTGCCAAAGCATTGCATGCTGAGAGAAATCAACTTTTCTGTCTCGAATACCTGAGTGATATAACAAATGTCAAGCATCTCAGGATCATGTGGGGTGTTATGTTTAGATATTTCCATGAGGTTTGCATTCAGGACTTTAGAGTAAAATTGAAATATATTCTTTTAGTTCCAAAGCACTTCATGCATTGAGATATCAACTTTTTTGTCTTGAATAGCTGAGTGATATAACAACTGCCAATCATCTCAGGATCATGTGGAGAGTTATATTAAGATGAGTCCATAAGGTTTGCAGTCAGTACCTTTGAGTAAAATTGAAGTGTATACTTCTTTCAATACCAAAGTACAGCATGCACTGAGAAATCAAGTTTTTTGTCTTGAATAGCTGAGTGATATAACAGCTGTCAAACTTCTCAGGATCATGTCGAGATTTATATTAAGATGTCTCCATAAGGTTTGCAGTCAGTACCTTTGAGTAAAATTGAAATATATGCCTTTAATGCCAAAGCATTGCATGCACTGAAAAATCAACTCTTTTGTCTTGAATAGCTGAGTGATATAACAGCTGTGAGACATCTCAGGATAATGTGTAGAGTTATATTAAGATGTCTCCATAAGGTTTGCAGTCAGTATCTTTGAGTAAAATTGAAATGTATGCTTCATTCAATGCCAAATCACAGTATGCACTGAGAAATCAACTTTTTTATCTTGAATACCTGAGTGATATTACCGGAGTCAAACATCTCAGGATCATGCAGGGACTTATGATTAGATGTTTGCATAAGGTTTGCATTGAGAAATTTAGAGTAAAATTGATATATATACTGTTAGTTCCAAACCGCTTCATGCATTGAGAGATCAACTTTTTTGTCGTGAATAGCAGAGTGATATAACAACTGCCAAACATCTCAGGATCATGTGGAGAGTTATATTAAGATGTCTCCATATGGTTTGCAGTCAGTACCTTTGAGTAAATTTAAAATGTATGCTTCATTCAATGCCAAAGCACAGTATGCACTGAGAAATCAACTTTTTTATCTTGAATACCTGAACGATATAACCGGTGTCAAACATCTCAGGATCATGTGGGGAGTTATGTATAGATGTTTCCATAAGGTTTGCATTGAGGAATTTAGAGTAAAATTGAAATATATACTTTAAGTTCCAAAGCACTTCATGTGTTGAGAAATCAACTTTTTTGTCTTGAATACCTGAGTGATATAACAATTGTCAAACATCTCAGGATCATGTGGAGAGTTATATTAAGATGACTCCATAAGGTTTGCAGTCAGTACCTTTGAGTAAAATTGAAATGTATGCTTCATTCAATGCCAAAGCACAGTATGCACTGAGAAATCAACTTTTTTATCTTGAATAGCTGAGTGATATAACCGGTGTCAAACATCTCAGGATTACGTGGGAAGTTATGTTTAGATGTTTCCATAATGTTTGCCTTCAGGAATTTAGAGTAAAATTGTAATGTATACTTTTAGTTCCAAACCACTTCATGCATTGAGATATCAACTTTTCTGTCTTGAATAGCTGAGTGATATGACAACTGCCAAACATCTCAGGATCATGTGGAGAGTTATATTAAGAGCCTCCATAAGGTTTGCAGTCAGTACCTTTGAGTAAAATTGTAGTGTATACTTCTTTCAATTCCAAAGCGCAGTATGCACTGAGAAATCACTTTTTTTATTTTGAATACCTGAGTGATATAACCGGTGTCAAACACCTCAGGATACTGTGGGGAGTTATTTTTAGATGGTTCCATAAGGTTTGCATTGAGGAATTTAGAGTAAAATTGAAATATATACTTGAAGTTCCAAAGCACTTCATGCGTGGAGAAATCAACTTTTTTGTCTTGAATACCTGAGTGATATAACAACTATTTAACAGCTCAGGATCATGTGGAGAGTTATATTCAGATGACTCCATAAGGTTTGCAGTCAGTACCTTTGAGTAAAATTGAAATGTATGCTTCATTCAATGCCAAAGCACAGTATGCACTGAGAAATCATCTTTTTTATCTTGAATACCTGAGAGATGTAACAGGTGTCAAACAGTTCAGGAACATTTGGGGAGTGATGTTAACATGTTTCCAAAAGGTTTGCATTCAGTACTTCATAGTAAAATTGAATTATATTCTTTTAGTGCCAAAGCATTGCATGCTGAGAGAAATCAACTTTTCTGTCTCGAATACCTGAGTGATATAACAAATGTCAAGCATCTCAGGATCATGTGGGGTGTTATGTTTAGATATTTCCATAAGGTTTGCATTGAGGAATTTAGAGTAAAATTGTAATGTATCCTTTTAGTTGCAAAGCACATCATGCATTGAGATATCAACTTTTTTGTCTTGAATAGCTGAGTGATATAACAACTGTCAAACATCTCAGGATCATGTGGAGAGTTATATTATGATGACTCCATAAGGTTTGCAGTCAGTACCTTTGAGTAAAATTGAAATGTATGCTTCATTCAATGCCAAAGCACAGTATGCACTGAGAAATCAACTTTTTTATCTTGAATACCTGAATGATATAACTGGTGTCAAACATCTCAGGATCATGTGGGGAGTTATGTTTAGATGTTTCCATAAGGGTTGCATTTAGTACTTCAGAGTAAAATTGAAATATATACTTTTAGTGCCAAAGCATTGCATGCAGAGAGAAATCAACTTTTTTGTGTTGAATACCTGAGTGATATAACAGATTTCAAACATCTCAGGATCATGTGGGGAGTTATGTTTAGATGTTTCCACAAGGTTTGCAGTCAGTACATTTGAGTAAAATTGAAGTGTATACTTCTTTCAATGCCAAATTACAGCATGCACTGAGAGATCAACTTTTTTGTCTTTAATACCTGAGTGATATAACAAATGTCATACATCTCAGGATCATGTGGGGAGTTATGTTAAAATGTTTCCATGAGGTTTGCATTCAGGACTTTAGAGTAAAATTGAAATATATTCTTTTAGTTCCAAAGCACTTCATGCATTGAGATATCAACTTCTTTGTCTTGAATAGCTGAGTGATATAACAACTGCCAATCATCTCAGGATCATGTGGAGAGTTATATTAAGATGAGTCCATAAGGTTTGCAGTCAGTACCTTTGAGTAAAATTGAAGTGTATACTTCTTTCAATACCAAAGTACAGCATGCACTGAGAAATCAAGTTTTTTGTCTTGAATAGCTGAGTGATATAACAGCTGTCAAACTTCTCAGGATCATGTCGAGATTTATATTAAGATGTCTCCATAAGGTTTGCAGTCAGTACCTTTGAGTAAAATTGAAATATATGCCTTTAGTGCCAAAGCATTGCATGCACTGAAAAATCAACTCTTTTGTCTTGAATAGCTGAGTGATATAACAGCTGTCAGACATCTCAGGATAATGTGTAGAGTTATATTAAGATGTCTCCATAAGGTTTGCAGTCAGTATCTTTGAGTAAAATTGAAATGTATGCTTCTTTCAATGCCAAAGCACTGTATGCAATGAGAAATCAACTTTTTTATCCTGAGTACCTGAGTGATGTAACAGGTGTCAAGCATCTCAGAATCATGTGGAGAGTGATGTTAACATCTTTCCATAAGGTTGGCATTCAGTACTTCAGAGTAAAATTGAAATATATACTTTTACTGCCAAAGCATTGCATGCACTGAGAAATCAAATATTTTGTTTTGAATACCTGAGTGATATAACCGGAGTGAAACATCTCAGGATCATGCAGGGACATATGATTAGATGTTTGCATAAGGTTTGCATTGAGAAATTTAGAGTAAAATTGATATATATACTGTTAGTTCCAAACCGCTTCATGCATTGAGAGATCAACTTTTTTGTCTTCAATAGCAGAGTGATATAACAACTGCCAAACATCTCAGGATCATGTGGAGAGTTATATTAAGATGTCTCCATATGGTTTGCAGTCAGTACCTTTGAGTAAATTTAAAATGTATGCTTCATTCAATGCCAAAGCACAGTATGCACTGAGAAATCAACTTTTTTATCTTGAATACCTGAATGATATAACCGGTGTCAAACATCTCAGGATCATTTGGGGAGTTATGTTTAGATGTTTCCATAAGGTTTGCATTGAGGAATTTAGAGTAAAATTGAAATATATACTTTAAGTTCCAAAGCACTTCATGTGTTGAGAAATCAACTTTTTTGTCTTGAATACCTGAGTGATATAACAACTGTCAAACATCTCAGGATCATGTGGAGAGTTATATTAGGATGACTCCATAAGGTTTGCAGTCAGTACCTTTGAGTAAAATTGAAATGTATGCTTCATTCAATGCCAAAGCACAGTATGCACTGAGAAATCAACTTTTTTATCTTGAATAGCTGAGTGATATAACAGGTGTCAAACAGTTCAGGAACATTTGGGGAGTGATGTTAACATCTTTCCAAAAGGTTTGCATTCAGTACTTCATAGTAAAATTGAAATATATACTTTTACTGCCAAAGCATTGCATGCACTGAGAAATCAAATTTTTTGTTTTGAATACCTGAGTGATATAACAAATGTCAAACATCTCAGGATCATGTGGGGAGTTATGTTTAGATATTTCCATAAGGTTTGCAGTCAGTACCTTTGAGTAAAATTGAAATATATGCTTCATTCAATGCCAAATCACAGTATGCACTGAGAAATCAACTTTTTTATCTTGAATACCTGAGTGATATAACCGGAGTCAAACATCTCAGGATCATGCAGGGACATATGATTAGATGTCTGCATAAGGTTTGCATTGAGAAATTTAGAGTAAAATTGATATATATACTGTTAGTTCCAAACCGCTTCATGCATTGAGAGATCAACTTTTTTGTCTTGAATAGCAGAGTGATATAACAACTGCCAAACATCTCAGGATCATGTGGAGAGTTATATTAAGATGTCTCCATATGGTTTGCAGTCAGTACCTTTGAGTAAATTTAAAATGTATGCTTCATTCAATGCCAAAGCACAGTATGCACTGAGAAATCAACTTTTTTATCTTGAATACCTGAATGATATAACCGGTGTCAAACATCTCAGGATCATGTGGGGAGTTATGTTTAGATGTTTCCATAAGGTTTGCATTGTGGAATTTAGAGTAAAATTGAAATATATACTTTAAGTTCCAAAGCACTTCATGTGTTGAGAAATCAACTTTTTTGTCTTGAATACCTGAGTGATATAACAACTGTCAAACATCTCAGGATCATGTGGAGAGTTATATTAAGATGACTCCATAAGGTTTGCAGTCAGTACCTTTGAGTAAAATTGAAATGTATGCTTCATTCAATGCCAAAGCACAGTATGCACTGAGAAATCAACTTTTTTATCTTGAATAGCTGAGTGATATAACCGGTGTCAAACATCTCAGGATCACGTGGGGAGTTATGTTTAGATGTTTCCATAATGTTTGCCTTCAGGAATTTAGAGTAAAATTGTAATGTATACTTTTAGTTCCAAACCACTTCATGCATTGAGATATCAACTTTTCTGTCTTGAATAGCTGAGTGATATAACAACTGCCAAACATCTCAGGATCATGTGGAGAGTTATATTAAGAGCCTCCATAAGGTTTGCAGTCAGTACCTTTGAGTAAAATTGTAGTGTATACTTCTTTCAATTCCAAAGCGCAGTATGCACTGAGAAATCACTTTTTTTATTTTGAATACCTGAGTGATATAACCGGTGTCAAACACCTCAGGACACTGTGGGGAGTTATGTTTAGATGGTTGCATAAGGTTTGCATTGAGGAATTTAGAGTAAAATTGAAATATATACTTAAAGTTCCAAAGCCCTACATGCGTTGAGAAATCAACTTTTTTGTCTTGAATACCTGAGTGATATAACAGCTATTAAACATCTCAGGATCATGTGGAGAGTTATATTCAGATGACTCCATAAGGTTTGCAGTCAGTACCTTTGAGTAAAATTGAAATGTATGCTTCATTCAATGACAAAGCACAGTATGCACTGAGAAATCATCTTTTTTATCTTGAATACCTGAGAGTTGTAACAGGTGTCAAACAGTTCAGGAACATTTGGGGAGTGATGTTAACATCTTTCCAAAAGGTTTGCATTCAGTACTTCATAGTAAAATTGAAATATATACTTTTACTGCCAAAGCATTGCGTGCACTGAGAAATCAAATTTTTTGTTTTGAATACCTGAGTGATATAACAAATGTCAAACAACTCAGGATCATGTGGGGAGTTATGTTTAGATATTTCCATAAGGTTTGCAGTCAGTACCTTTGAGTAAAATTGAAATGTATGCTTCATTCAATGCCAAATCACAGTATGCACTGAGAAGTCAACTTTTTTATCTTGAATACCTGAGTGATATAACCGGAGTCAAACATCTCAGGATCATGCAGGGACATATGATTAGATGTTTGCATAAGGTTTGCATTGAGAAATTTAGAGTAAAATTGATATATATACTGTTAGTTCCAAACCGCTTCATGCATTGAGAGATCAACTTTTTTGTCTTGAATAGCAGAGTGATATAACAACTGCCAAACATCTCAGGATCATGTGGAGAGTTATATTAAGATGTCTCCATATGGTTTGCAGTCAGTACCTTTGAGTAAATTTAAAATGTATGCTTCATTCAATGCCAAGCACAGTATGCACTGAGAAATCAACTTTTTTATCTTGAATACCTGAATGATATAACCGGTGTCAAACATCTCAGGATCATGTGGGGAGTTATGTTTAGATGTTTCCATAAGGTTTGTATTGAGGAATTTAGAGTAAAATTGAAATATATACTTTAAGTTCCAAAGCACTTCATGTGTTGAGAAATCAACTTTTTTGTCTTGAATACCTGAGTGATATAACAACTGTCAAACACCTCAGGATCATGTGGAGAGTTATATTAAGATGACTCCATAAGGTTTGCAGTCAGTACCTTTGAGTAAAATTGAAATGTATGCTTCATTCAATGCCAAAGCACAGTATGCACTGAGAAATCAACTTTTTTATCTTGAATAGCTGAGTGATATAACCGGTGTCAAACATCTCAGGATCACGTGGGGAGTTATGTTTAGATGTTTCCATAATGTTTGCCTTCAGGAATTTAGAGTAAAATTGTAATGTATCCTTTTAGTTCCAAAGCACATCATGCATTGAGATATCAACTTTTTTGTCTTGAATAGCTGAGTGATATAACAACTGCCAAACATCTCAGGATCATGTGGAGAGTTATATTAAGATGACTCCATAAGGTTTGCAGTCAGTACCTTTGAGTAAAATTGAAATGTATGCTTCATTCAATCCCAAAGCACAGTATGCACTGAGAATCAACTTTTTTATCTTGAATACCTGAATGATATAACCGGTGTCAAACATCTCAGTATCATGTGGGGAGTTATGTTTAGATGTTTCCATAAGGTTTGCATTGAGGAATATAGAGTAAAATTGAAATATATACTTAAAGTTCCAAAGCCCTACATGCGTTGAGAAATCAACTTTTTTGTCTTGAATACCTGAGTGATATAACAAATATTAAACATCTCAGGATCATGTGGAGAGTTATAGTCAGATGACTCCATAAGGTTTGCAGTCAGTACCTTTGAGTAAAATTGAAATGTATGCTTCATTCAATGCCAAAGCACAGTATGCACTGAGAAATCATCTTTTTTATCTTGAATACCTGAGAGTTGTGACAGGTGTCAAACACTTCAGGAACATTTGGGGAGTGATGTTAACATCTTTCCAAAAGGTTTGCATTCAGTACTTCATAGTAAAATTGAAATATATACTTTTACTGCCAAAGCATTGCATGCACTGAGAAATCAAATTTTTTGTTTTGAATACCTGAGTGATATAACAAATGTCAAACAACTCAGGATCATGTGGGGAGTTATGTTTAGATATTTCCATAAGGTTTGCAGTCAGTACCTTTGAGTAAAATTGAAATGTATGCTTCATTCAATGCCAAATCACAGTATGCACTGAGAAATCAACTTTTTTATCTTGAATACCTGAGTGATATAACCGGAGTGAAACATCTCAGGATCATGCAGGGACATATGATTAGATGTTTGCATAAGGTTTGCATTGAGAAATTTAGAGTAAAATTGATATATATACTGTTAGTTCCAAACCGCTTCATGCATTGAGAGATCAACTTTTTTGTCTTGAATAGCAGAGTGATATAACAACTGCCAAACATCTCAGGATCATGTGGAGAGTTATATTAAGATGTCTCCATATGGTTTGCAGTCAGTACCTTTGAGTAAATTTAAAATGTATGCTTCATTCAATGCCAAAGCACAGTATGCACTGAGAAATCAACTTTTTTATCTTGAATACCTGAATGATATAACCGGTGTCAAACATCTCAGGATCATTTGGGGAGTTATGTTTAGATGTTTCCATAAGGTTTGCATTGAGGAATTTAGAGTAAAATTGAAATATATACTATAAGTTCCAAAGCACTTCATGTGTTGAGAAATCAACTTTTTTGTCTTGAATACCTGAGTGATATAACAACTGTCAAACATCTCAGGATCATGTGGAGAGTTATATTAAGATGACTCCATAAGGTTTGCAGTCAGTACCTTTGAGTAAAATTAAAATGTATGCTTCATTCAATGCCAAAGCACAGTATGCACTGAGAAATCAACTTTTTTATCTTTAATACCTGAATGATATAACCGGTGTCAAACATCTCAGGATCATGTGGGGAGTTATGTTTAGATGTTTCCATAAGGTTTGCATTGAGGAATTTAGAGTAAAATTGTAATGTATCCTTTTAGTTCCAAAGCACATCATGCATTGAGATATCAACTTTTTTGTCTTGAATAGCTGAGTGATATAACAACTGCCAAACATCTCAGGATCATGTGGAGAGTTATATTAAGATGACTCCATAAGGTTTGCAGTCAGTACCTTTGAGTAAAATTGAAATGTATGCTTCTTTGAATCCCAAAGCACAGTATGCACTGAGAATCAACTTTTTTATCTTGAATACCTGAATGATATAACCGGTGTCAAACATCTCAGTATCATGTGGGGAGTTATGTTTAGATGTTTCCATAAGGTTTGCATTGAGGAATTTAGAGTAAAATTGAAATATATACTTAAAGTTCCAAAGCCCTACATGCGTTGAGAAATCAACTTTTTTGTCTTGAATACCTGAGTGATATAACAACTATTAAACATCTCAGGATCATGTGGAGAGTTATATTCAGATGACTCCATAAGGTTTGCAGTCAGTACCTTTGAGTAACATTGAAATGTATGCTTCATTCAATGCCAAATCACAGTATGCACTGAGAAATCAACTTTTTTATCTTGAATACCTGAGTGATATAACCGGAGTCAAACATCTCAGGATGATGCAGGGACTTATGATTAGATGTTTCAATAAGGTTTGCATTGAGAAATTTAGAGTAAAATTGATGTATATACTGTTAGTTCCAAACCGCTTCATGCATTGAGAGATCAACTTTTTTGTCTTGAATAGCAGAGTGAGATAACAACTGCCAAACATCTCAGGTTGATGTGGAGAGTTATATTAAGATGTCTCCATATGGTTTGCAGTCAGTACCTTTGAGTAAATTTAAAATGTATGCTTCATTCAATGCCAAAGCACAGTATGCACTGAGAAATCAACTTTTTTATCTTGAATACCTGAGAGATGTAACAGGTGTCAAACAGTTCAGGAACATTTGGGGAGTGATGTTAACATGTTTCCAAAAGGTTTGCATTCAGTACTTCATAGTAAAATTGAAATATATTCTTTTAGTGCCAAAGCATTGCATGCTGAGAGAAATCAACTTTTCTGTCTCGAATACCTGAGTGATATAACAAATGTCAAGCATCTCAGGATCATGTGGGGTGTTATGTTTAGATATTTCCATAAGGTTTGCATTCAGGAATTTAGAGTAAAATTGTAATGTATCCTTTTAGTTCCAAAGCACATCATGCATTGAGATATCAACTTTTTTGTCTTGAATACCTGAGTGATATAACAACTGCCAAACATCTCAGGATCATGTGGAGAGTTATATTAAGATGACTCCATAAGGTTTGCAGTCAGTAGCTTTGAGTAAAATTGAAATGTATGCTTCATTCAATGCCAAAGTACAGCATGCACTGAGACATCAACTTTTTTGTCTTTAATACCTGAGTGATATAACAAATGTCATACATCTCAGGATCATGTGGGGAGTTATGTTAAAATGTTTCCATGAGGTTTGCATTCAGGACTTTAGAGTAAAATTGAAATATATTCTTTTAGTTCCAAAGCACTTCATGCATTGAGATATCAACTTTTTTGTCTTGAATAGCTGAGTGATATAACAACTGCCAATCATCTCAGGATCATGTGGAGAGTTATATTAAGATGAGTCCATAAGGTTTGCAGTCAGTACCTTTGAGTAAAATTGAAGTGTATACTTCTTTCAATACCAAAGTACAGCATGCACTGAGAAATCAAGTTTTTTGTCTTGAATAGCTGAGTGATATAACAGCTGTCAAACTTCTCAGGATCATGTCGAGATTTATATTAAGATGTCTCCATAAGGTTTGCAGTCAGTACCTTTGAGTAAAATTGAAATATATGCCTTTAGTGCCAAAGCATTGCATGCACTGAAAAATCAACTCTTTTGTCTTGAATAGCTGAGTGATATAACAGCTGTCAGACATCTCAGGATAATGTGTAGAGTTATATTAAGATGTCTCCATAAGGTTTGCAGTCAGTATCTTTGAGTAAAATTGAAATGTATGCTTCATTCAATGCCAAATCACAGTATGCACTGAGAAATCAACTTTTTTATCTTGAATACCTGAGTGATATAACCGGAGTCAAACATCTCAGGATCATGCAGGGACTTATGATTAGATGTTTGCATAAGGTTTGCATTGAGAAATTTAGAGTAAAATTGATATATATACTGTTAGTTCCAAACCGCTTCATGCATTGAGAGATCAACTTTTTTGTCGTGAATAGCAGAGTGATATAACAACTGCCAAACATCTCAGGATCATGTGGAGAGTTATATTAAGATGTCTCCATACGGTTTGCAGTCAGTACCTTTGAGTAAATTTAAAATGTATGCTTCATTCAATGCCAAAGCACAGTATGCACTGAGAAATCAACTTTTTTATCTTGAATACCTGAACGATATAACCGGTGTCAAACATCTCAGGATCATGTGGGGAGTTATGTTTAGATGTTTCCATAAGGTTTGCATTGAGGAATTTAGAGTAAAATTGAAATATATACTTTAAGTTCCAAAGCACTTCATGTGTTGAGAAATCAACTTTTTTGTCTTGAATACCTGAGTGATATAACAACTGTCAAACATCTCAGGATCATGTGGAGAGTTATATTAAGATGACTCCATAAGGTTTGCAGTCAGTACCTTTGAGTAAAATTGAAATGTATGCTTCATTCAATGCCAAAGCACAGTATGCACTGAGAAATCAACTTTTTTATCTTGAATAGCTGAGTGATATAACCGGTGTCAAACATCTCAGGATTACGTGGGAAGTTATGTTTAGATGTTTCCATATTGTTTGCCTTCAGGAATTTAGAGTAAAATTGTAATGTATACTTTTAGTTCCAAACCACTTCATGCATTGAGATATCAACTTTTCTGTCTTGAATAGCTGAGTGATATAACAACTGCCAAACATCTCAGGATCATGTGGAGAGTTATATTAAGAGCCTCCATAAGGTTTGCAGTCAGTACCTTTGAGTAAAATTGTAGTGTATACTTCTTTCAATTCCAAAGCGCAGTATGCACTGAGAAATCACTTTTTTTATTTTGAATACCTGAGTGATATAACCGGTGTCAAACACCTCAGGATACTGTGGGGAGTTATGTTTAGATGGTTCCATAAGGTTTGCATTGAGGAATTTAGAGTAAAATTGAAATATATACTTAAAGTTCCAAAGCACTTCATGCGTGGAGAAATCAACTTTTTTGTCTTGAATACCTGAGTGATATAACAACTATTTAACAGCTCAGGATCATGTGGAGAGTTATATTCAGATGACTCCATAAGGTTTGCAGTCAGTACCTTTGAGTAAAATTGAAATGTATGCTTCATTCAATGCCAAAGCACAGTATGCACTGAGAAATCATCTTTTTTATCTTGAATACCTGAGAGATGTAACAGGTGTCAAACAGTTCAGGAACATTTGGGGAGTGATGTTAACATGTTTCCAAAAGGTTTGCATTCAGTACTTCATAGTAAAATTGAATTATATTCTTTTAGTGCCAAAGCATTGCATGCTGAGAGAAATCAACTTTTCTGTCTCGAATACCTGAGTGATATAACAAATGTCAAGCATCTCAGGATCATGTGGGGTGTTATGTTTAGATATTTCCATAAGGTTTGCATTGAGGAATTTAGAGTAAAATTGTAATGTATCCTTTTAGTTGCAAAGCACATCATGCATTGAGATATCAACTTTTTTGTCTTGAATAGCTGAGTGATATAACAACTGTCAAACATCTCAGGATCATGTGGAGAGTTATATTATGATGACTCCATAAGGTTTGCAGTCAGTACCTTTGAGTAAAATTGAAATGTATGCTTCATTCAATGCCAAAGCACAGTATGCACTGAGAAATCAACTTTTTTATCTTGAATACCTGAATGATATAACTGGTGTCAAACATCTCAGGATCATGTGGGGAGTTATGTTTAGATGTTTCCATAAGGGTTGCATTTAGTACTTCAGAGTAAAATTGAAATATATACTTTTAGTGCCAAAGCATTGCATGCAGAGAGAAATCAACTTTTTTGTGTTGAATAGCTGAGTGATATAACAAATGTCAAACAACTCAGGATCATGTGGGGAGTTATGTTTAGATATTTGCATAAGGTTTGCAGTCAGTACCTTTGAGTAAATTTAAAATGTATGCTTCATTCAATGCCAAAGCACAGTATGCACTGAGAAATCAACTTTTTTATCTTGAATACCTGAATGATATAACCGGTGTCAAACATCTCAGGATCATGTGGGGAGTTATGTTTAGATGTTTCCATAAGGTTTGCATTGAGGAATTTAGAGTAAAATTGAAATATATACTTTAAGTTCCAAAGCACTTCATGTGTTGAGAAATCAACTTTTTTGTCTTGAATACCTGAGTGATATAACAACTGTCAAACATCTCAGGATCATGTGGAGAGTTATATTAAGATGACTCCATAAGGTTTGCAGTCAGTACCTTTGAGTAACATTGAAATGTATGCTTCATTCAATGCCAAAGCACAGTATGCACTGAGAAATCATCTTTTTTATCTTGAATACCTGAGAGATGTAACAGGTGTCAAACAGCTCAGGAACATTTGGGGAGAGATGTTAACATTTTTTCAAAATGGGTTGCAATCAGTACTTCATAGTAAAATTGAAATATATTCTTTTAGTGCCAAAGCATTGCATGCTGAGAGAAATCAACTTTTTTGTCTCGAATACCTGAGTGATATAAGAAATGTCAAACATCTCAGGATCATGTGGGGAGTTATGTTTAGATATTTCCATAAGGTTTGCATTGAGGAATTTAGAGTGAAATTGTAATGTATACTTTTAGTTCCAAAGCACATCATGCATTCAGATATCAACTTTTTTGTCTTGAATAGCTGAGTCATATAACAACTGCCAAACATCTCAGGATCATGTGGAGAGTTATATTAAGATGACTCTATAAGGTTTGCAGTCAGTACCTTTGAGTAAAATTGAAATGTATGCTTCATGCAATGCCAAAGCACTGTATGCACTGAGAAATCAACTTTTTTATCTTGAATACCGGAATGATATAACCGGTGTCAAACATCTCAGGATCGTGTGGGGAGTTATGTTTAGATGTTTCCATAAGGTTTGCATTGAGGAATTTAGAGTAAAATTGAAATATATACTTAAAGTTCCAAAGCACTTCATGCGTTGAGAAATCAACTTTTTTGTCTTGAATACCTGAGTGATATAACAAATATTAAACATCTCAGGATCATGTGGAGAGTTATATTCAGATGACTCCATAAGGTTTGCAGTCAGTACCTTTGAGTAAAATTGAAATGTATGCTTCATTCAATGCCAAAGCACAGTATGCACTGAGAAATCATTTTTTTATCTTGAATATATTTTGTTTTGAATACCTGAGTGATATAACGAATGTCAAACAACTCAGGATCATGTGGGGAGTTATGTTTAGATATTTCCATAAGGTTTGCAGTCAGTACCTTTGAGTAAAATTGAAATGTATGCTTCATTCAATGCCAAATCACAGTATGCACTGAGAAATCAACTTTTGTATCTTGAATACCTGAGTGATATAACCGGAGTCAAACATCTCAGGATCATGCAGGGACTTATGATTACATGTTTGCATAAGGTTTGCATTGAGAAATTTAGAGTAAAATTGATATATATACTGTTAGTTCCAAACCGCTTCATGCATTGAGAGATCAACTTTTTTGTCTTGAATAGCAGAGTGATATAACAACTGCCAAACATCTCAGGATCATGTGGAGAGTTATATTAAGATGTCTCCATATGGTTTGCAGTCAGTACCTTTGAGTAAATTTAAAATGTATGCTTCATTCAATGCCAAAGCACAGTATGCACTGAGAAATCATTTTTTTATCTTGAATACCTGAGAGATGTAACAGGTGTCAAACAGTTCAGGAACATTTGGGGAGTGATGTTAACATGTTTCCAAAAGGTTTGCATTCAGTACTTCATAGTTAAATTGAAATATATTCTTTTAGTGCCAAAGCATTGCATGCTGAGAGAAATCAACTTTTCTGTCTCGAATACCTGAGTGATATAACAAATGTCAAGCATCTCAGGATCATGTGGGGTGTTATGTTTAGATATTTCCATAAGGTTTGCATTGAGGAATTTAGAGTAAAATTGTAATGTATCCTTTTAGTTCCAAAGCACATCATGCATTGAGATATCAACTTTTTTGTCTTGAATAGCTGAGTGATATAACAACTGCCAAACATCTCAGGATCATGTGGAGAGTTATATTAAGATGACTCCATAAGGTTTGCAGTCAGTACCTTTGAGTAAAATTGAAATGTATGCTTCATTCAATCCCAAAGCACAGTATGCACTGAGAATCAACTTTTTTATCTTGAATACCTGAATGATATAACCGGTGTCAAACATCTCAGGATCATGTGGGGAGTTATGTTTAGATGTTTCCATAAGGTTTGCATTGAGGAATTTAGAGTAAAATTGAAATATATACTTAAAGTTCCAAAGCCCTACATGCGTTGAGAAATCAACTTTTTTGTCTTGAATACCTGAGTGATATAACAACTATTAAACATCTCAGGATCATGTGGAGAGTTATATTCAGATGACTCCATAAGGTTTGCAGTCAGTACCTTTGAGTAAAATTGAAATGTATGCTTCATTCAATGCCAAAGCACAGTATGCACTGAGAAATCATCTTTTTTATCTTGAATACCTGAGAGTTGTAACAGGTGTCAAACAGTTCAGGAACATTTGGGGAGTGATGTTAACATGTTTCCAAAAGGTTTGCATTCAGTACTTCATAGTAAAATTGAAATATATTCTTTTAGTGCCAAAGCATTGCATGCTGAGAGAAATCAACTTTTTTGTCTCGAATACCTGAGTGATATAACAAATGTCAAACATCTCAGGATCATGTGGGGAGTTATGTTTAGATATTTCCATAAGGTTTGCATTGAGGAATTTAGAGTAAAATTGTAATGTATACTTTTAGTTCCAAAGCACATCATGCATTGAGATATCAACTTTTTTGTCTTGAGTAGCTGAGTGATATAACAACTGTCAAACATCTCAGGATCATGTGGAGAGTTATATTATGATGACTCCATAAGGTTTGCAGTCAGTACCTTTGAGTAAAATTGAAATGTATGCTTCATTCAATGCCAAAGTACAGCATGCACTGAGAGATCAACTTTTTTGTCTTTAATACCTGAGTGATATAACGAATGTCAAACAACTCAGGATCATGTGGGGAGTTATGTTTAGATATTTCCATAAGGTTTGCAGTCAGTACCTTTGAGTAAAATTGAAATGTATGCTTCATTCAATGCCAAATCACAGTATGCACTGAGAAATCAACTTTTTTATCTTGAATACCTGAGTGATATAACCGGAGTCAAACATCTCAGGATCATGCAGGGACTTATGATTAGATGTTTGCATAAGGTTTGCATTGAGAAATTTAGAGTAAAATTGATATATATACTGTTAGTTCCAAACCGCTTCATGCATTGAGAGATCAACTTTTTTGTCTTGAATACCTGAGTGATATAACAACTGTCAAACATCTCAGGATCATGTGGAGAGTTATATTAAGATTACTCCATAAGGTTTGCAGTCAGTACCTTTGAGTAAAATTGAAATGTATGCTTCATTCAATGCCAAAGCACAGTATGCACTGAGAAATCAACTTTTTTATCTTGAATAGCTGAGTGATATAACCGGTGTCAAACATCTCAGGATCACGTGGGGAGTTATGTTTAGATGTTTCCATAATGTTTGCCTTCAGGAATTTAGAGTAAAATTGTAATGTATACTTTTAGTTCCAAACCACTTCATGCATTGAGATATCAACTTTTCTGTCTTGAATAGCTGAGTGATATAACAACTGCCAAACATCTCAGGATCATGTGGAGAGTTATATTAAGAGCCTCCATAAGGTTTGCAGTCAGTACCTTTGAGTAAAATTGTAGTGTATACTTCTTTCAATTCCAAAGCGCAGTATGCACTGAGAAATCACTTTTTTTATTTTGAATACCTGAGTGATATAACCGGTGTCAAACATCTCAGGATACTGTGGGGAGTTATGTTTAGATGTTTCGATAAGGTTTGCATTGAGGAATTTAGAGTAAAATTGAAATATATACTTAAAGTTCCAAAAGCACTTCATGCGTGGAGAAATCAACTTTTTTGTCTTGAATACCTGAGTGATATAACAACTATTAAACAGCTCAGGATCATGTGGAGAGTTATATTCAGATGACTCCATAAGGTTTGCAGTCAGTACCTTTGAGTAAAATTGAAATGTATGCTTCATTCAATGCCAAAGCACAGTATGCACTGAGAAATCATCTTTTTTATCTTGAATACCTGAGAGATGTAACAGGTGTCAAACAGTTCAGGAACATTTGGGGAGTGATGTTAACATGTTTCCAAAAGGTTTGCATTCAGTACTTCATAGTAAAATTGAAATATATTCTTTTAGTGCCAAAGCATTGCATGCTGAGAGAAATCAACTTTTCTGTCTCGAATACGTGAGTGATATAACAAATGTCAAGCATCTCAGGATCATGTGGGGTGTTATGTTTAGATATTTCCATAAGGTTTGCATTGAGGAATTTAGAGTAAAATTGTAATGTATCCTTTTAGTTCCAAAGCACATCATGCATTGAGATATCAACTTTTTTGTCTTGAATAGCTGAGTGATATAACAACTGCCAAACATCTCAGGATCATGTGGAGAGTTATATTAAGATGACTCCATAAGGTTTGCAGTCAGTACCTTTGAGTAAAATTGAAATGTATGCTTCATTCAATCCCAAAGCACAGTATGCACTGAGAATCAACTTTTTTATCTTGAATACCTGAATGATATAACCGGTGTCAAACATCTCAGTATCATGTGGGGGAGTTATGTTTAGATGTTTCCATAAGGTTTGCATTGAGGAATTTAGAGTAAAATTGAAATATATACTTAAAGTTCCAAAGCCCTACATGCGTTGACAAATCAACTTTTTTTGTCTTGAATACCTGAGTGATATAACAACTATTAAACACCTCAGGATCATGTGGAGAGTTATATCCAGATGACTCCATAAGGTTTGCAGTCAGTACCTTTGAGTAAAATTGAAATGTATGCTTCATTCAATGCCAAAGCACAGTATGCACTGAGAAATCATCTTTTTTATCTTGAATACCTGAGAGTTGTAACAGGTGTCAAACAGTTCAGGAACATTTGGGGAGTGATGTTAACATGTTTCCAAAAGGTTTGCATTCATTACTTCGTAGTAAAATTGAAATATATTCTTTAGTGCCAAAGCATTGCATGCTGAGAGAAATCAACTTTTTTGTCTCGAATACCTGAGTGATATAACAAATGTCAAACATCTCAGGATCATGTGGGGAGTTATGTTTAGATATTTCCATAAGGTTTGCATTGAGGAATTTAGAGTAAAATTGTAATGTATACTTTTAGTTCCAAAGCACATCATGCATTGAGATATCAACTTTTTTGTCTTGAATAGCTGAGTGATATAACAACTGCCAAACATCTCAGGATCATGTGGGGAGTTATGTTTAGATGTTTGCATAAGGTTTGCAGTCAGTACATTTGAGTAAAATTGAAGTGTATACTTCTTTCAATGCCAAAGTGCAGCATGCACTGAGAGATCAACTTTTTTGTCTTTAATACCTGAGTGATATAACAAATGTCATACATCTCAGGATCATGTGGGGAGTTATGTTAAAATGTTTCCATGAGGTTTGCATTCAGGACTTTAGAGTAAAATTGAAATATATTCTTTTAGTTCCAAAGCACTTCATGCATTGAGATATCAACTTTTTTGTCTTGAATAGCTGAGTGATATAACAACTGCCAATCATCTCAGGATCATGTGGAGAGTTATATTAAGATGAGTCCATAAGGTTTGCAGTCAGTACCTTTGAGTAAAATTGAAGTGTATACTTCTTTCAATACCAAAGTACAGCATGCACTGAGAAATCAAGTTTTTTGTCTTGAATAGCTGAGTGATATAACAGCTGTCAAACTTCTCAGGATCATGTCGAGATTTATATTAAGATGTCTCCATAAGGTTTGCAGTCAGTACCTTTGAGTAAAATTGAAATATATGCCTTTAGTGCCAAAGCATTGCATGCACTGAAAAATCAACTCTTTGTCTTGAATAGCTGAGTGATATAACAGCTGTCAGACATCTCAGGATAATGTGTAGAGTTATATTAAGATGTCTCCATAAGGTTTGCAGTCAGTATCTTTGAGTAAAATTGAAATGTATGCTTCTTTCAATGCCAAAGCACTGTATGCAATGAGAAATCAACTTTTTATCCTGAGTACCTGAGTGATGTAACAGGTGTCAAGCATCTCAGAATCATGTGGAGAGTGATGTTAACATCTTTCCATAAGGTTGGCATTCAGTACTTCAGAGTAAAATTGAAATATATACTTTTACTGCCAAAGCATTGCATGCACTGAGAAATCAAATATTTTGTTTTGAATACCTGAGTGATATAACGAATGTCAAACAACTCAGGATCATGTGGGGAGTTATGTTTAGATATTTCCATAAGGTTTGCAGTCAGTACCTTTCAGTAAAATTGAAATGTATGCTTCATTCAATGCCAAATCACAGTATGCACTGAGAAATCAACTTTTTTATCTTGAATACCTGAGTGATATAACCGGAGTCAAACATCTCAGGATCATGCAGGGACTTATGATTAGATGTTTGCATAAGGTTTGCATTGAGAAATTTAGAGTAAAATTGATATATATATACTGTTAGTTCCAAACCGCTTCATGCATGAGAGATCAACTTTTTTGTCTTGAATAGCAGAGTGATATAACAACTGCCAAACATCTCAGGATCATGTGGAGAGTTATATTAAGATGTCTCCATATGGTTTGCAGTCAGTACCTTTGAGTAAATTTAAAATGTATGCTTCATTCAATGCCAAAGCACAGTATGCACTGAGAATGAACTTTTTTATCTTGAATACCTGAATGATATAACCGGTGTCAAACATCTCAGGATCATGTGGGGAGTTATGTTTAGATGTTTCCATAAGGTTTGCATTGAGGAATTTAGAGTAAAATTGAAATATATACTTAAAGTTCCAAAGCACTTCATGAGTGGAGAAATCAACTTTTTTGTCTTGAATACCTGAGTGATATAACAACTATTAAACAGCTCAGGATCATGTGGAGAGTTATATTCAGATGACTCCATAAGGTTTGCAGTCAGTACCTTTGAGTAAAATTGAAATGTATGCTTCATTCAATGCCAAAGCACAGTATGCACTGAGAAATCATCTTTTTTATCTTGAATACCTGAGAGATGTAACAGGTGTCAAACAGTTCAGGAACATTTGGGGAGTGATGTTAACATGTTTCCAAAAGGTTTGCATTCAGTACTTCATAGTAAAATTGAAATATATTCTTTTAGTGCCAAAGCATTGCATGCTGAGAGAAATCAACTTTTCTGTCTCGAATACCTGAGTGATATAACAAATGTCAAACATCTCAGGATCATGTGGGGAGTTATGTTTAGATATTTCCATAAGGTTTGCATTGAGGAATTTAGAGTAAAATTGTAATGTATACTTTTAGTTCCAAAGCACATCATGCATTGAGATATCAACTTTTTTGTCTTGAATATCTGAGTGATATAACAACTGTCAAACATCTCAGGATCATGTGGAGAGTTATATTATGATGACTCCATAAGGTTTACAGTCAGTACCTTTGAGTAAAATTGAAATGTATGCTTCATTCAATGCCAAAGCACAGTATGCACTGAGAAATCAACTTTTTTATCTTGAATACCTGCATGATATAACTGGTGTCAAACATCTCAGGATCATGTGGGGAGTTATGTTTAGATGTTTGCATAAGGGTTGCATTTAGTACTTCAGAGTAAAATTGAAATATATACTTTTAGTGCCAAAGCATTGCATGCAGAGAGAAATCAACTTTTTTGTGTTGAATACCTGAGTGATATAACAGATTTCAAACATCTCAGGATCATGTGGGGAGTTATGTTTAGATGTTTCCATAAGGTTTGCAGTCAGTACATTTGAGTAAAATTGAAGTGTATACTTCTTTCAATGCCAAATTACAGCATGCACTGAGAGATCAACTTTTTTGTCTTTAATACCTGAGTGATATAACAAATGTCAAACATCTCAGGATCATGTGGGGAGTTATGTTAAAATGTTTCCATGAGGTTTGCATTCAGGACTTTAGAGTAAAATTGAAATATATTCTTTTAGTTCCAAAGCACTTCATGCATTGAGATATCAACTTTTTTGTCTTGAATAGCTGAGTGATATAACAACTGCCAATCATCTCAGGATCATGTGGAGAGTTATATTAAGATGAGTCCATAAGGTTTGCAGTCAGTACCTTTGAGTAAAATTGAAGTGTATACTTCTTTCAATACCAAAGTACAGCATGCACTGAGAAATCAAGTTTTTTGTCTTGAATAGCTGAGTGATATAACAGCTGTCAAACTTCTCAGGATCATGTCGGGATTTATATTACGATGTCTCCATAAGGTTTGCAGTCAGTACCTTTGAGTAAAATTGAAATATATGCCTTTAGTGCCAAAGCATTGCATGCACTGAAAAATCAACTCTTTTGTCTTGAATAGCTGAGTGATATAACAGCTGTCAGACATCTCAGGATAATGTGTAGAGTTATATTAAGATGTCTCCATAAGGTTTGCAGTCAGTATCTTTGAGCAAAATTGAAATGTATGCTTCTTTCAATGCCAAAGCACTGTATGCAATGAGAAATCAACTTTTTTATCCTGAGTACCTGAGTGATGTAACAGGTGTCAAGCATCTCAGAATCATGTGGAGAGTGATGTTAACATCTTTCCATAAGGTTGGCATTCAGTACTTCAGAGTAAAATTGAAATATATACTTTTACTGCCAAAGCATTGCATGCACTGAGAAATCAAATTTTTTGTTTTGAATACCTGAGTGATATAACAAATGTCAAACAACTCAGGATCATGTGGGGAGTTATGTTTAGATATTTCCATAAGGTTTGCAGTCAGTACCTTTGAGTAAAATTGAAATGTATGCTTCATTGAATGCCAAATCACAGTATGCACTGAGAAATCAACTTTTTTATCTTGAATACCTGAGTGATATAACCGGAGTCAAACATCTCAGGATCATGCAGGGACTTATGATTAGATGTTTGCATAAGGTTTGCATTGAGAAATTTAGAGTAAAATTGATATATATACTGTTAGTTCCAAACCGCTTCATGCATTGAGAGATCAACTTTTTTGTCTTGAATAGCAGAGTGATATAACAACTGCCAAACATCTCAGGATCATGTGGAGAGTTATATTAAGATGTCTCCATATGGTTTGCAGTCAGTACCTTTGAGTAAATTTAAAATGTATGCTTCATTCAATGCCAAAGCACAGTATGCACTGAGAATGAACTTTTTTATCTTGAATACCTGAATGATATAACCGGTGTCAAACATCTCAGGATCATGTGGGGAGTTATGTTTAGATGTTTCCATAAGGTTTGCATTGAGGAATTTAGAGTAAAATTGAAATATATACTTAAAGTTCCAAAGCACTTCATGAGTGGAGAAATCAACTTTTTTGTCTTGAATACCTGAGTGATATAACAACTATTAAACAGCTCAGGATCATGTGGAGAGTTATATTCAGATGACTCCATAAGGTTTGCAGTCAGTACCTTTGAGTAAAATTGAAATGTATGCTTCATTCAATGCCAAAGCACAGTATGCACTGAGAAATCATCTTTTTTATCTTGAATACCTGAGAGATGTAACAGGTGTCAAACAGTTCAGGAACATTTGGGGAGTGATGTTAACATGTTTCCAAAAGGTTTGCATTCAGTACTTCATAGTAAAATTGAAATATATTCTTTTAGTGCCAAAGCATTGCATGCTGAGAGAAATCAACTTTTCTGTCTCGAATACCTGAGTGATATAACAAATGTCAAACATCTCAGGATCATGTGGGGAGTTATGTTTAGATATTTCCATAAGGTTTGCATTGAGGAATTTAGAGTAAAATTGTAATGTATACTTTTAGTTCCAAAGCGCATCATGCATTGAGATATCAACTTTTTTGTCTTGAATATCTGAGTGATATAACAACTGTCAAACATCTCAGGGTCATGTGGAGAGTTATATTATGATGACTCCATAAGGTTTACAGTCAGTACCTTTGAGTAAAATTGAAATGTATGCTTCATTCAATGCCAAAGCACAGTATGCACTGAGAAATCAACTTTTTTATCTTGAATACCTGCATGATATAACTGGTGTCAAACATCTCAGGATCATGTGGGGAGTTATGTTTAGATGTTTGCATAAGGGTTGCATTTAGTACTTCAGAGTAAAATTGAAATATATACTTTTAGTGCCAAAGCATTGCATGCAGAGAGAAATCAACTTTTTTGTGTTGAATACCTGAGTGATATAACAGATTTCAAACATCTCAGGATCATGTGGGGAGTTATGTTTAGATGTTTCCATAAGGTTTGCAGTCAGTACATCTGAGTAAAATTGAAGTGTATACTTCTTTCAATGCCAAATTACAGCATGCACTGAGAGATCAACTTTTTTGTCTTTAATACCTGAGTGATATAACAAATGTCAAACATCTCAGGATCATGTAGGGAGTTATGTTAAAATGTTTCCATGAGGTTTGCATTCAGGACTTTAGAGTAAAATTGAAATATATTCTTTTAGTTCCAAAGCACTTCATGCATTGAGATATCAACTTTTTTGTCTTGAATAGCTGAGTGATATAACAACTGCCAATCATCTCAGGATCATGTGGAGAGTTATATTAAGATGAGTCCATAAGGTTTGCAGTCAGTACCTTTGAGTAAAATTGAAGTGTATACTTCTTTCAATACCAAAGTACAGCATGCACTGAGAAATCAAGTTTTTTGTCTTGAATAGCTGAGTGATATAACAGCTGTCAAACTTCTCAGGATCATGTCGGGATTTATATTACGATGTCTCCATATGGTTTGCAGTCAGTACCTTTGAGTAAAATTGAAATATATGCCTTTAGTGCCAAAGCATTGCATGCACTGAAAAATCAACTCTTTTGTCTTGAATAGCTGAGTGATATAACAGCTGTCAGACATCTCAGGATAATGTGTAGAGTTATATTAAGATGTCTCCATAAGGTTTGCAGTCAGTATCTTTGAGCAAAATTGAAATGTATGCTTCTTTCAATGCCAAAGCACTGTATGCAATGAGAAATCAACTTTTTTATCCTGAGTACCTGAGTGATGTAACAGGTGTCAAGCATCTCAGAATCATGTGGAGAGTGATGTTAACATCTTTCCATAAGGTTGGCATTCAGTACTTCAGAGTAAAATTGAAATATATACTTTTACTGCCAAAGCATTGCATGCACTGAGAAATCAAATTTTTTGTTTTGAATACCTGAGTGATATAACAAATGTCAAACAACTCAGGATCATGTGGGGAGTTATGTTTAGATATTTCCATAAGGTTTGCAGTCAGTACCTTTGAGTAAAATTGAAATGTATGCTTCATTCAATGCCAAATCACAGTATGCTCTGAGAAATCAACTTTTTTATCTTGAATACCTGAGTGATATAACCGGAGTCAAACATCTCAGGATCATGCAGGGACATATGATTAGATGTTTGCATAAGGTTTGCATTGAGAAATTTAGAGTAAAATTGATATATATACTGTTAGTTCCAAACCGCTTCATGCATTGAGAGATCAACTTTTTTGTCTTGAATAGCAGAGTGATATAACAACTGCCAAACATCTCAGGATCATGTGGAGAGTTATATTAAGATGTCTCCATATGGTTTGCAGTCAGTACCTTTGAGTAAATTTAAAATGTATGCTTCATTCAATGCCAAAGCACAGTATGCACTGAGAATCAACTTTTTTATCTTGAATACCTGAATGATATAACCGGTGTCAAACATCTCAGTATCATGTGGGGAGTTATGTTTAGATGTTTCCATAAGGTTTGCATTGAGGAATTTAGAGTAAAATTGAAATATATACTTAAAGTTCCAAAGCCCTACATGCGTTGAGAAATCAACTTTTTTGTCTTGAATACCTGAGTGATATAACAACTATTAAACATCTCAGGATCATGTGGAGAGTTATATTCAGATGACTCCATAAGGTTTGCAGTCAGTACCTTTGAGTAAAATTGAAATGTATGCTTCATTCAATGCCAAAGCACAGTATGCACTGAGAAATCATCTTTTTTATCTTGAATACCTGAGAGTTGTAACAGGTGTCAAACAGTTCAGGAACATTTGGGGAGTGATGTTAACATCTTTCCAAAAGGTTTGCATTCAGTACTTCATAGTAAAATTGAAATATATTCTTTTAGTGCCAAAGCATTGCATGCTGAGAGAAATCAACTTTTTTGTCTCGAATACCTGAGTGATATAACAAATGTCAAACATCTCAGGATCATGTGGGGAGTTATGTTTAGATGTTTCCATAAGGGTTGCATTTAGTACTTCAGAGTAAAATTGAAATATATACTTTTAGTGCCAAAGCATTGCATGCAGAGAGAAATCAACTTTTTTGTGTTGAATACCTGAGTGATATAACAGATTTCAAACATCTCAGGATCATGTGGGGAGTTATGTTTAGATGTTTCCATAAGGTTTGCAGTCAGTACATTTGAGTAAAATTGAAGTGTATACTTCTTTCAATGCCAAAGTACAGCATGCACTGAGAGATCAACTTTTTTGTCTTTAATACCTGAGTGATATAACAAATGTCAAACATCTCAGGATCATGTGGGGAGTTATGTTAAAATGTTTCCATGAGGTTTGCATTCAGGACTTTAGAGTAAAATTGAAATATATTCTTTTAGTTCCAAAGCACTTCATGCATTGAGATATCAACTTTTTTGTCTTGAATAGCTGAGTGATATAACAACTGCCAATCATCTCAGGATCATGTGGAGAGTTATATTAAGATGAGTCCATAAGGTTTGCCGTCAGTACCTTTGAGTAAAATTGAAGTGTATACTTCTTTCAATACCAAAGTACAGCATGCACTGAGAAATCAAGTTTTTTGTCTTGAATAGCTGAGTGATATAACAGCTGTCAAACTTCTCAGGATCATGTCGAGATTTATATTAAGATGTCTCCATAAGGTTTGCAGTCAGTACCTTTGAGTAAAATTGAAATATATGCCTTTAGTGCCAAAGCATTGCATGCACTGAAAAATCAACTCTTTTGTCTTGAATAGCTGAGTGATATAACAGCTGTCAGACATCTCAGGATAATGTGTAGAGTTATATTAAGATGTCTCCATAAGGTTTGCAGTCAGTATCTTTGAGTAAAATTGAAATGTATGCTTCTTTCAATGCCAAAGCACTGTATGCAATGAGAAATCAACTTTTTTATCCTGAGTACCTGAGTGATGTAACAGGTGTCAAGCATCTCAGAATCATGTGGAGAGTGATGTTAACATCTTTCCATAAGGTTGGCATTCAGTACTTCAGAGTAAAATTGAAATATATACTTTTACTGCCAAAGCATTGCATGCACTGAGAAATCAAATATTTTGTTTTGAATACCTGAGTGATATAACGAATGTTAAACAACTCAGGATCATGTGGGGAGTTATGTTTAGATATTTCCATAAGGTTTGCAGTCAGTACCTTTGAGTAAAATTGAAATGTATGCTTCATTCAATGCCAAATCACAGTATGCACTGAGAAATCAACTTTTTTATCTTGAATACCTGAGTGATATAACCGGAGTCAAACATCTCAGGATCATGCAGGGACATATGATTAGATGTTTGCATAAGGTTTGCATTGAGAAATTTAGAGTAAAATTGATATATATACTGTTAGTTCCAAACCGCTTCATGCATTGAGAGATCAACTTTTTTGTCTTGAATAGCAGAGTGATATAACAACTGCCAAACATCTCAGGATCATGTGGAGAGTTATATTAAGATGTCTCCATATGGTTTGCAGTCAGTACCTTTGAGTAAATTTAAAATGTATGCTTCATTCAATGCCAAAGCACAGTATGCACTGAGAATCAACTTTTTTATCTTGAATACCTGAATGATATAACCGGTGTCAAACATCTCAGTATCATGTGGGGAGTTATGTTTAGATGTTTCCATAAGGTTTGCATTGAGGAATTTAGAGTAAAATTGAAATGTATACTTTTCGTTCCAAACCACTTCATGCATTGAGATATCAACTTTTCTGTCTTGAATAGCTGAGTGATATAACAGCTGCCAAACATCTCAGGATCATGTGGAGAGTTATATTAAGAGCCTCCATAAGGTTTGCAGTCAGTACCTTTGAGTAAAATTGTAGTGTATACTTCTTTCAATTACAAAGTGCAGTATGCACTGAGAAATCACTTTTTTTATTTTGAATACCTGAGTGATATAACCGGTGTCAAACATCTCAGGATACTGTGGGGAGTTATGTTTAGATGTTTCCATAAGGTTTGCATTGAGGAATTTAGAGCAAAATTGAAATATATACTTAAAAGTTCCAAAGCACTTCATGAGTGGAGAAATCAACTTTTTTGTCTTGAATACCTGAGTGATATAACAACTTTTAAACAGCTCAGGATCATGTGGAGAGTTATATTCAGATGACTCCATAAGGTTTGCAGTCAGTACCTTTGAGTAAAATTGAAATGTATGCTTCATTCAATGCCAAAGCACTGTATGCACTGAGAAATCATCTTTTTTATCTTGAATACCTGAGAGATGTAACAGGTGTCAAACAGTTCAGGAACATTTGGGGAGTGATGTTAACATGTTTCCAAAAGGTTTGCATTCAGTACTTCATAGTAAAATTGAAAAATATTCTTTTAGTGCCAAAGCATTGCATGCTGAGAGAAATCAACTTTTCTGTCTCGAATACCTGAGTGATATAACAAATGTCAAGCATCTCAGGATCATGTGGGGTGTTATGTTTAGATATTTCCATAAGGTTTGCATTGAGGAATTTAGAGTAAAATTGTAATGTATACTTTTAGTTCCAAAGCACATCATGCATTGAGATATCAACTTTTTTGTCTTGAATAGCTGAGTGATATAACAACTGTCAAACATCTCAGGATCATGTGGAGAGTTATATTATGATGACTCCATAAGGTTTGCAGTCAGTACCTTTGAGTAAAATTGAAAGGTATGCTTCTTTCAATGCCAAAGCACTGTATGCAATGAGAAATCAACTTTTTTATCCTGAGTACCTGAGTGATGTAACAGGTGTCAAGCATCTCAGAATCATGTGGAGAGTGATGTTAACATCTTTCCATAAGGTTGGCATTCAGTACTTCAGAGTAAAATTGAAATATATACTTTTACTGCCAAAGCATTGCATGCACTGAGAAATCAAATTTTTTGTTTTGAATACCTGAGTGATATAACAAATGTCAAACAACTCAGGATCATGTGGGGAGTTATGTTTAGATATTTCCATAAGGTTTGCAGTCAGTACCTTTGAGTAAAATTGAAATGTATGCTTCATTCAATGCCAAATCACAGTATGCTCTGAGAAATCAACTTTTTTATCTTGAATACCTGAGTGATATAACCGGAGTCAAACATCTCAGGATCATGCAGGGACATATGATTAGATGTTTGCATAAGGTTTGCATTGAGAAATTTAGAGTAAAATTGATATATATACTGTTAGTTCCAAACCGCTTCATGCATTGAGAGATCAACTTTTTTGTCTTGAATAGCAGAGTGATATAACAACTGCCAAACATCTCAGGATCATGTGGAGAGTTATATTAAGATGTCTCCATATGGTTTGCAGTCAGTACCTTTGAGTAAATTTAAAATGTATGCTTCATTCAATGCCAAAGCACAGTATGCACTGAGAATCAACTTTTTTATCTTGAATACCTGAATGATATAACCGGTGTCAAACATCTCAGTATCATGTGGGGAGTTATGTTTAGATGTTTCCATAAGGTTTGCATTGAGGAATTTAGAGTAAAATTGAAATATATACTTAAAGTTCCAAAGCCCTACATGCGTTGAGAAATCAACTTTTTTGTCTTGAATACCTGAGTGATATAACAACTATTAAACATCTCAGGATCATGTGGAGAGTTATATTCAGATGACTCCATAAGGTTTGCAGTCAGTACCTTTGAGTAAAATTGAAATGTATGCTTCATTCAATGCCAAAGCACAGTATGCACTGAGAAATCATCTTTTTTATCTTGAATACCTGAGAGTTGTAACAGGTGTCAAACAGTTCAGGAACATTTGGGGAGTGATGTTAACATGTTTCCAAAAGGTTTGCATTCAGTACTTCATAGTAAAATTGAAATATATTCTTTTAGTGCCAAAGCATTGCATGCTGAGAGAAATCAACTTTTTTGTCTCGAATACCTGAGTGATATAACAAATGTCAAACATCTCAGGATCATGTGGGGAGTTATGTTTAGATGTTTCCATAAGGGTTGCATTTAGTACTTCAGAGTAAAATTGAAATATATACTTTTAGTGCCAAAGCATTGCATGCAGAGAGAAATCAACTTTTTTGTGTTGAATACCTGAGTGATATAACAGATTTCAAACATCTCAGGATAATGTGTAGAGTTATATTAAGATGTCTCCATAAGGTTTGCAGTCAGTATCTTTGAGTAAAATTGAAATGTATGCTTCTTTCAATGCCAAAGCACTGTATGCAATGAGAAATCAACTTTTTTATCCTGAGTACCTGAGTGATGTAACAGGTGTCAAGCATCTCAGAATCATGTGGAGAGTGATGTTAACATCTTTCCATAAGGTTGGCATTCAGTACTTCAGAGTAAAATTGAAATATATACTTTTACTGCCAAAGCATTGCATGCACTGAGAAATCAAATATTTTGTTTTGAATACCTGAGTGATATAACGAATGTTAAACAACTCAGGATCATGTGGGGAGTTATGTTTAGATATTTCCATAAGGGTTGCAGTCAGTACCTTTGAGTAAAATTGAAATGTATGCTTCATTCAATGCCAAATCACAGTATGCACTGAGAAATCAACTTTTTTATCTTGAATACCTGAGTGATATAACCGGAGTCAAACATCTCAGGATCATGTGGAGAGTTATATTAAGATGTCTCCATATGGTTTGCAGTCAGTACCTTTGAGTAAATTTAAAATGTATGCTTCATTCAATGCCAAAGCACAGTATGCACTGAGAATCAACTTTTTTATCTTGAATACCTGAATGATATAACCGGTGTCAAACATCTCAGTATCATGTGGGGAGTTATGTTTAGATGTTTCCATAAGGTTTGCATTGAGGAATTTAGAGTAAAATTGAAATGTATACTTTTAGTTCCAAACCACTTCATGCATTGAGATATCAACTTTTCTGTCTTGAATAGCTGAGTGATATAACAACTGCCAAACATCTCAGGATCATGTGGAGAGTTATATTAAGAGCCTCCATAAGGTTTGCAGTCAGTACCTTTGAGTAAAATTGTAGTGTATACTTCTTTCAATTACAAAGTGCAGTATGCACTGAGAAATCACTTTTTTTATTTTGAATACCTGAGTGATATAACCGGTGTCAAACATCTCAGGATACTGTGGGGAGTTATGTTTAGATGTTTCCAGAAGGTTTGCATTGAGGAATTTAGAGTAAAATTGAAATATATACTTAAAGTTCCAAAGCACTTCATGCGTGGAGAAATCAACTTTTTTGTCTTGAATACCTGAGTGATATAACAACTTTTAAACAGCTCAGGATCATGTGGAGAGTTATATTAAGATGTCTCCATAAGGTTTGCAGTCAGTATCTTTGAGTAAAATTGAAATGTATGCTTCTTTCAATGCCTAAGCACTGTATGCAATGAGAAATCAACTTTTTTATCCTGAGTACCTGAGTGATGTAACAGGTGTCAAGCATCTCAGAATCATGTGGAGAGTGATGTTAACATCTTCCATAAGGTTGGCATTCAGTACTTCAGAGTAAAATTGAAATATATACTTTTTACTGCCAAAGCTTTGCATGCACTGAGAAATCAAATTTTTTGTTTTGAATACCTGAGTGATATAACAAATGTCAAACAACTCAGGATCATGTGGGGAGTTATGTTTAGATATTTCCATAAGGTTTGCAGTCAGTACCTTTGAGTAAAATTGAAATGTATGCTTCATTCAATGCCAAATCACAGTATGCACTGAGAAATCAACTTTTTTATCTTGAATACCTGAGTGATATAACCGGAGTCAAACATCTCAGGATCATGCAGGGACTTATGATTAGATGTTTGCATAAGGTTTGCATTGAGAAATTTAGAGTAAAATTGATATATATACTGTTAGTTCCAAACCGCTTCATGCATTGAGAGATCAACTTTTTTGTCTTGAATAGCAGAGTGATATAACAACTGCCAAACATCTCAGGATCATGTGGAGAGTTATATTAAGATGTCTCCATATGGTTTGCAGTCAGTACCTTTGAGTAAATTTAAAATGTATGCTTCATTCAATGCCAAAGCACAGTATGCACTGAGAAATCAACTTTTTTATCTGAATACCTGAATGATATAACCGGTGTCAAACATCTCATGATCATGTGGGGAGTTATGTTTAGATGTTTCCATAAGGTTTGCATTGAGGAATTTAGAGTAAAATTGAAATACATGCTATAAGTTCCAAAGCACTTCATGTGTTGAGAAATCAACTTTTTTGTCTTGAATACCTGAGTGATATAACAACTGTCAAACATCTCAGGATTATGTGGAGAGTTACATTAAGATGACTCCATAAGGTTTGCAGTCAGTACCTTTCAGTAAAATTGAAATGTATGCTTCATTCAATGCCAAAGCACAGTATGCACTGAGAAATCATCTTTTTTATCTTGAATACCTGAGAGATGTAACAGGTGTCAAACAGTTCAGGAACATTTGGGGAGTGATGTTAACATGTTTCCAAAAGGTTTGCATTCAGTACTTCATAGTAAAATTGAAATATATTCTTTTAGTGCCAAAGCATTGCATGCTGAGAGAAATCAACTTTTCTGTCTCGAATACCTGAGTGATATAACAAATGTCAAGCATCTCAGGATCATGTGGGGTGTTATGTTTAGATATTTCCATAAGGTTTGCATTGAGGAATTTAGAGTAAAATTGTAATGTATCCTTTTAGTTCCAAAGCACATCATGCATTGAGTTATCAACTTTTTTGTCTTGAATAGCTGAGTGATATAACAACTGCCAAACATCTCAGGATCATGTGGAGAGTTATATTATGATGACTCCATAAGGTTTGCAGTCAGTACCTTTGAGTAAAATTGAAATGTATGCTTCATTCAATGCCAAAGTACAGCATGCACTGAGACATCAACTTTTTTATCTTGAATACCTGAATGACATAACCGGTGTCAAACATCTCATGATCATGTGGGGAGTTATGTTTAGATGTTTCCATAAGGTTTGCATTGAGGAATTTAGAGTAAAATTGAAATATATGCTATAAGTTCCAAAGCACTTCATGTGTTGAGAAATCAACTTTTTTGTCTTGAATACCTGAGTGATATAACAACTGTCAAACATCTCAGGATCATGTGGAGACTTATTTTAAGATGACTCCATAAGGTTTGCAGTCAGAACCTTTGAGTAAAATTGAAATGTATGCTTCATTCAATCCCAAAGCACAGTATGCACTGAGAATCAACTTTTTTATCTTGAATACCTGAATGATATAACCGGTGTCAAACATCTCAGTATCATGTGGGGAGTTATGTTTAGATGTTTCCATAAGGTTTGCATTGAGGAATTTAGAGTAAAATTGAAATATATACTTAAAGTTCCAAAGCCCTACATGCGTTGAGAAATCAACTTTTTTGTCTTGAATACCTGAGTGATATAACAACTATTAAACATCTCAGGATCATGTGTAGAGTTATATTCAGATGACTCCATAAGGTTTGCAGTCAGTACCTTTGAGTAAAATTGAAATGTATGCTTCATTCAATGCCAAAGCACAGTATGCACTGAGAAATCATCTTTTTTATCTTGAATACCTGAGAGTTGTAACAGGTGTCAAACAGTTCAGGAACATTTGGGGAGTGATGTTAACATGTTTCCAAAAGGTTTGCATTCAGTACTTCATAGTAAAATTGAAATATATTCTTTTAGTGCCAAAGCATTGCATGCTGAGAGAAATCAACTTTTTTGTCTCGAATACCTGAGTGATATAACAAATGTCAAACATCTCAGGATCATGTGGGGAGTTATGTTTAGATATTTCCATAAGGTTTGCATTGAGGAATTTAGAGTAAAATTGTAATGTATACTTTTAGTTCCAAAGCACATCATGCATTGAGATATCAACTTTTTTGTCTTGAGTAGCTGAGTGATATAACAACTGTCAAACATCTCAGGATCATGTGGAGAGTTATATTATGATGACTCCATAAGGTTTGCAGTCAGTACCTTTGAGTAAAATTGAAATGTATGCTTCATTCAATGCCAAAGTACAGCGTGCACTGAGACATCAACTTTTTTGTCTTTAATACCTGAGTGATATAACAAATCTCATACATCTCAGGATCATGTGGGGAGTTATGTTAAAATGTTTCCATGAGGTTTGCATTCAGGACTTTAGAGTAAAATTGAAATATATTCTTTTAGTTCCAAAGCACTTCATGCATTGAGATATCAACTTTTTTGTCTTGAATAGCTGAGTGATATAACAACTGCCAATCATCTCAGGATCATGTGGAGAGTTATATTAAGATGAGTCCATAAGGTTTGCAGTCAGTACCTTTGAGTAAAATTGAAGTGTATACTTCTTTCAATACCAAAGTACAGCATGCACTGAGAAATCAAGTTTTTTGTCTTGAATAGCTGAGTGATATAACAGCTGTCAAACTTCTCAGGATCATGTCGAGATTTATATTAAGATGTCTCCATAAGGTTTGCAGTCAGTACCTTTGAGTAAAATTGAAATATATGCCTTTAGTGCCAAAGCATTGCATGCACTGAAAACTCAACTCTTTTGTCTTGAATAGCTGAGTGATATAACAGCTGTCAGACATCTCAGGATAATGTGTAGAGTTATATTAAGATGTCTCCATAAGGTTTGCAGTCAGTACCTTTGAGTAAAATTGAAATGTATGCTTCATTCAATGCCAAATCACAGTATGCACTGAGAAATCAACTTTTTTATCTTGAATACCTGAGTGATATAACCGGAGTCAAACAACTCAGGATCATGCAGGGACTTATGATTAGATGTTTGCATAAGGTTTGCATTGAGAAATTTAGAGTAAAATTGATATATATACTGTTAGTTCCAAACCGCTTCATGCATTGAGAGATCAACTTTTTTGTCTTGAATAGCAGAGTGATATAACAACTGCCAATCATCTCAGGATCATGTGGAGAGTTATATTAAGATGAGTCCATAAGGTTTGCAGTCAGTATCTTTGAGTAAAATTGAAATATATGCCTTTAGTGCCAAAGCATTGCATGCACTGAAAAATCAACTCTTTTGTCTTGAATAGCTGAGTGATATAACAGCTGTCAGACATCTCAGGATAATGTGTAGAGTTATATTAAGATGTCTCCATAAGGTTTGCAGTCAGTATCTTCGAGTAAAATTGAAATGTATGCTTCTTTCAATGCCAAAGCACTGTATGCAATGAGAAATCAACTTTTTTATCCTGAGTACCTGAGTGATGTAACAGGTGTCAAGCATCTCAGAATCATGTGGAGAGTGATGTTAACATCTTTCCATAAGGTTGGCATTCAGTACTTCAGAGTAAAATTGAAATATATACTTTTACTGCCAAAGCATTGCATGCACTGAGAAATCAAATATTTTGTTTTGAATACCTGAGTGATATAACCGGAGTCAAACATCTCAGGATCATGCAGGGACTTATGATTAGATGTTTGCATAAGGTTTGCATTGAGAAATTTAGAGTAAAATTGATATATATACTGTTAGTTCCAAACCGCTTCATGCATTGAGAGATCAACTTTTTTGTCTTCAATAGCAGAGTGATATAACAACTGCCAAACATCTCAGGATCATGTGGAGAGTTATATTAAGATGTCTCCATATGGTTTGCAGTCAGTACCTTTGAGTAAATTTAAAATGTATGCTTCATTCAATGCCAAAGCACAGTATGCACTGAGAAATCAACTTTTTTATCTTGAATACCTGAATGATATAACCGGTGTCAAACATCTCAGGATCATGTGGGGAGTTATGTTTAGATGTTTCCATAAGGTTTGCATTGAGGAATTTAGAGTAAAATTGAAATATATACTTTAAGTTCCAAAGCACTTCATGTGTTGAGAAATCAACTTTTTTGTCTTGAATACCTGAGTGATATAACAACTGTCAAACATCTCAGGATCATGTGGAGAGTTATATTAAGATGACTCCATAAGGTTTGCAGTCAGTACCTTTGAGTAAAATTGAAATGTATGCTTCATTCAATGCCAAAGCACAGTATGCACTGAGAAATCAACTTTTTTATCTTGAATAGCTGAGTGATATAACCGGTGTCAAACATCTCAGGATCACGTGGGGAGTTATGTTTAGATGTTTCCATAATGTTTGCCTTCATGAATTTTGAGTAAAATTGTAATGTATACTTTTAGTTCCAAACCACTTCATGCATTGAGATATCAACTTTTCTGTCTTGAATAGCTGAGTGATATAACAACTGCCAAACATCTCAGGATCATGTGGAGAGTTATATTAAGAGCCTCCATAAGGTTTGCAGTCAGTACCTTTGAGTAAAATTGTAGTGTATACTTCTTTCAATTCCAAAGCGCAGTATGCACTGAGAAATCACTTTTTTTATTTTGAATACCTGAGTGATATAACCGGTGTCAAACACCTCAGGACACTGTGGGGAGTTATGTTTAGATGGTTCCATAAGGTTTGCATTGAGGAATTTAGAGTAAAATTGAAATATATACTTAAAGTTCCAAAGCCCTACATGCGTTGAGAAATCAACTTTTTTGTCTTGAATACCTGAGTGATATAACAACTATTAAACATCTCAGGATCATGTGGAGAGTTATATTCAGATGACTCCATAAGGTTTGCAGTCAGTACCTTTGAGTAAAATTGAAATGTATGCTTCATTCAATGCCAAAGCACAGTATGCACTGAGAAATCATCTTTTTTATCTTGAATACCTGAGAGTTGTAACAGGTGTCAAACAGTTCAGGAACATTTGGGGAGTGATGTTAACATGTTTCCAAAAGGTTTGCATTCAGTACTTCATAGTAAAATTGAAATATATTCTTTTAGTGCCAAAGCATTGCATGCTGAGAGAAATCAACTTTTTTGTCTCGAATACCTGAGTGATATAACAAATGTCAAACATCTCAGGATCATGTGGGGAGTTATGTTTAGATATT
The DNA here is from genome assembly GCF_030028105.1 of Mobula birostris. Lineage (NCBI taxonomy): Eukaryota > Metazoa > Chordata > Chondrichthyes > Myliobatiformes > Myliobatidae > Mobula > Mobula birostris. The sequence goes on from NW_027278011.1 coordinate 143,788, forward strand.
TCCATAAGGTTTGCATTGAGGAATTTAGAGTAAAATTGTAATGTATACTTTTAGTTCGAAAGCACATCATGCATTGAGATATCAACTTTTTTGTCTTGAGTAGCTGAGTGATATAACAACTGTCAAACATCTCAGGATCATGTGGAGAGTTATATTATGATGACTCCATAAGGTTTGCAGTCAGTACCTTTGAGTAAAATTGAAATGTATGCTTCATTCAATGCCAAAGTACAGCGTGCACTGAGACATCAACTTTTTTGTCTTTAATACCTGAGTGATATAACAAATCTCATACATCTCAGGATCATGTGGGGAGTTATGTTAAAATGTTTCCATGAGGTTTGCATTCAGGACTTTAGAGTAAAATTGAAATATATTCTTTTAGTTCCAAAGCACTTCATGCATTGAGATATCAACTTTTTTGTCTTGAATAGCTGAGTGATATAACAACTGCCAATCATCTCAGGATCATGTGGAGAGTTATATTAAGATGAGTCCATAAGGTTTGCAGTCAGTACCTTTGAGTAAAATTGAAGTGTATACTTCTTTCAATACCAAAGTACAGCATGCACTGAGAAATCAAGTTTTTTGTCTTGAATAGCTGAGTGATATAACAGCTGTCAAACTTCTCAGGATCATGTCGAGATTTATATTAAGATGTCTCCATAAGGTTTGCAGTCAGTACCTTTGAGTAAAATTGAAATATATGCCTTTAGTGCCAAAGCATTGCATGCACTGAAAACTCAACTCTTTTGTCTTGAATAGCTGAGTGATATAACAGCTGTCAGACATCTCAGGATAATGTGTAGAGTTATATTAAGATGTCTCCATAAGGTTTGCAGTCAGTACCTTTGAGTAAAATTGAAATGTATGCTTCATTCAATGCCAAATCACAGTATGCACTGAGAAATCAACTTTTTTATCTTGAATACCTGAGTGATATAACCGGAGTCAAACAACTCAGGATCATGCAGGGACTTATGATTAGATGTTTGCATAAGGTTTGCATTGAGAAATTTAGAGTAAAATTGATATATATACTGTTAGTTCCAAACCGCTTCATGCATTGAGAGATCAACTTTTTTGTCTTGAATAGCAGAGTGATATAACAACTGCCAATCATCTCAGGATCATGTGGAGAGTTATATTAAGATGAGTCCATAAGGTTTGCAGTCAGTATCTTTGAGTAAAATTGAAATATATGCCTTTAGTGCCAAAGCATTGCATGCACTGAAAAATCAACTCTTTTGTCTTGAATAGCTGAGTGATATAACAGCTGTCAGACATCTCAGGATAATGTGTAGAGTTATATTAAGATGTCTCCATAAGGTTTGCAGTCAGTATCTTCGAGTAAAATTGAAATGTATGCTTCTTTCAATGCCAAAGCACTGTATGCAATGAGAAATCAACTTTTTTATCCTGAGTACCTGAGTGATGTAACAGGTGTCAAGCATCTCAGAATCATGTGGAGAGTGATGTTAACATCTTTCCATAAGGTTGGCATTCAGTACTTCAGAGTAAAATTGAAATATATACTTTTACTGCCAAAGCATTGCATGCACTGAGAAATCAAATATTTTGTTTTGAATACCTGAGTGATATAACCGGAGTCAAACATCTCAGGATCATGCAGGGACTTATGATTAGATGTTTGCATAAGGTTTGCATTGAGAAATTTAGAGTAAAATTGATATATATACTGTTAGTTCCAAACCGCTTCATGCATTGAGAGATCAACTTTTTTGTCTTCAATAGCAGAGTGATATAACAACTGCCAAACATCTCAGGATCATGTGGAGAGTTATATTAAGATGTCTCCATATGGTTTGCAGTCAGTACCTTTGAGTAAATTTAAAATGTATGCTTCATTCAATGCCAAAGCACAGTATGCACTGAGAAATCAACTTTTTTATCTTGAATACCTGAATGATATAACCGGTGTCAAACATCTCAGGATCATGTGGGGAGTTATGTTTAGATGTTTCCATAAGGTTTGCATTGAGGAATTTAGAGTAAAATTGAAATATATACTTTAAGTTCCAAAGCACTTCATGTGTTGAGAAATCAACTTTTTTGTCTTGAATACCTGAGTGATATAACAACTGTCAAACATCTCAGGATCATGTGGAGAGTTATATTAAGATGACTCCATAAGGTTTGCAGTCAGTACCTTTGAGTAAAATTGAAATGTATGCTTCATTCAATGCCAAAGCACAGTATGCACTGAGAAATCAACTTTTTTATCTTGAATAGCTGAGTGATATAACCGGTGTCAAACATCTCAGGATCACGTGGGGAGTTATGTTTAGATGTTTCCATAATGTTTGCCTTCAGGAATTTAGAGTAAAATTGTAATGTATACTTTTAGTTCCAAACCACTTCATGCATTGAGATATCAACTTTTCTGTCTTGAATAGCTGAGTGATATAACAACTGCCAAACATCTCAGGATCATGTGGAGAGTTATATTAAGAGCCTCCATAAGGTTTGCAGTCAGTACCTTTGAGTAAAATTGTAGTGTATACTTCTTTCAATTCCAAAGCGCAGTATGCACTGAGAAATCACTTTTTTTATTTTGAATACCTGAGTGATATAACCGGTGTCAAACACCTCAGGACACTGTGGGGAGTTATGTTTAGATGGTTCCATAAGGTTTGCATTGAGGAATTTAGAGTAAAATTGAAATATATACTTAAAGTTCCAAAGCCCTACATGCGTTGAGAAATCAACTTTTTTGTCTTGAATACCTGAGTGATATAACAACTATTAAACATCTCAGGATCATGTGGAGAGTTATATTCAGATGACTCCATAAGGTTTGCAGTCAGTACCTTTGAGTAAAATTGAAATGTATGCTTCATTCAATGACAAAGCACAGTATGCACTGAGAAATCATCTTTTTTATCTTGAATACCTGAGAGTTGTAACAGGTGTCAAACAGTTCAGGAACATTTGGGGAGTGATGTTAACATCTTTCCAAAAGGTTTGCATTCAGTACTTCATAGTAAAATTGAAATATATTCTTTTAGTGCCAAAGCATTGCATGCTGAGAGAAATCAACTTTTTTGTCTCGAATACCTGAGTGATATAACAAATGTCAAACATCTCAGGATCATGTGGGGAGTTATGTTTAGATATTTCCATAAGGTTTGCATTGAGGAATTTAGAGTAAAATTGTAATGTATACTTTTAGTTCCAAAGCACATCATGCATTGAGATATCAACTTTATTGTCTTGAGTAGCTGAGTGATATAACAACTGTCAAACATCTCAGGATCATGTGGAGAGTTATATTATGATGACTCCATAAGGTTTGCAGTCAGTACATTTGAGTAAAATTGAAGTGTATACTTCTTTCAATGCCAAAGTGCAGCATGCACTGAGAGATCAACTTTTTTGTCTTTAATACCTGAGTGATATAACAAATGTCATACATCTCAGGATCATGTGGGGAGTTATGTTAAAATGTTTCCATGAGGTTTGCATTCAGGACTTTAGAGTAAAATTGAAATATATTCTTTTAGTTCCAAAGCACTTCATGCATTGAGATATCAACTTTTTTGTCTTGAATAGCTGAGTGATATAACAACTGCCAATCATCTCAGGATCATGTGGAGAGTTATATTAAGATGAGTCCATAAGGTTTGCAGTCAGTACCTTTGAGTAAAATTGAAGTGTATACTTCTTTGAATACCAAAGTACAGCATGCACTGAGAAATCAAGTTTTTTGTCTTGAATAGCTGAGTGATATAACAGCTGTCAAACTTCTCAGGATCATGTCGAGATTTATATTAAGATGTCTCCATAAGGTTTGCAGTCAGTACCTTTGAGTAAAATTGAAATATATGCCTTTAGTGCCAAAGCATTGCATGCACTGAAAAATCAACTCTTTTGCCTTGAATAGCTGAGTGATATAACAGCTGTCAGACATCTCAGGATAATGTGTAGAGTTATATTAAGATGTCTCCATAAGGTTTGCAGTCAGTATCTTTGAGTAAAATTGAAATGTATGCTTCATTCAATGCCAAATCACAGTATGCACTGAGAAATCAACTTTTTTATCTTGAATACCTGAGTGATATAAGCGGAGTCAAACATCTCAGGATCATGCAGGGACTTATGATTAGATGTTTGCATAAGGTTTGCATTGAGAAATTTAGAGTAAAATTGATATATATACTGTTAGTTCCAAACCGCTTCATGCATTGAGAGATCAACTTTTTTGTCTTGAATAGCAGAGTGATATAACAACTGCCAAACATCTCAGGATCATGTGGAGAGTTATATTAAGATGTCTCCATATGGTTTGCAGTCAGTACCTTTGAGTAAATTTAAAATGTATGCTTCATTCAATGCCAAAGCACAGTATGCACTGAGAAATCAACTTTTTTATCTTGAATACCTGAATGATATAACCGGTGTCAAACATCTCAGGATCATGTGGGGAGTTATGTTTAGATGTTTCCATAAGGTTTGCATTGAGGAATTTAGAGTAAAATTGAAATATATACTTTAAGTTCCAAAGCACTTCATGTGTTGAGAAATCAACTTTTTTGTCTTGAATACCTGAGTGATATAACAACTGTCAAACATCTCAGGATCATGTGGAGAGTTATATTAAGATGACTCCATAAGGTTTGCAGTCAGTACCTTTGAGTAAAATTGAAATGTATGCTTCATTCAATGCCAAAGCACAGTATGCACTGAGAAATCAACTTTTTTATCTTGAATAGCTGAGTGATATAACCGGTGTCAAACATCTCAGGATCACGTGGGGAGTTATGTTTAGATGTTTCCATAATGTTTGCCTTCAGGAATTTAGAGTAAAATTGTAATGTATACTTTTAGTTCCAAACCACTTCATGCATTGAGATATCAACTTTTCTGTCTTGAATAGCTGAGTGATATAACAACTGCCAAACAACTCAGGATCATGTGGAGAGTTATATTAAGAGCCTCCATAAGGTTTGCAGTCAGTACCTTTGAGTAAAATTGTAGTGTATACTTCTTTCAATTCCAAAGCGCAGTATGCACTGAGAAATCACTTTTTTTATTTTGAATACCTGAGTGATATAACCGGTGTCAAACACCTCAGGATACTGTGGGGAGTTATGTTTAGATGGTTCCATAAGGTTTGCATTGAGGAATTTAGAGTAAAATTGAAATATATACTTAAAGTTCCAAAGCCCTACATGCGTTGAGAAATCAACTTTTTTGTCTTGAATACCTGAGTGATATAACAACTATTAAACAGCTCAGGATCATGTGGGGAGTTATATTCAGATGACTCCATAAGGTTTGCAGTCAGTACCTTTGAGTAAAATTGAAATGTATGCTTCATTCAATGCCAAAGCACAGTATGCACTGAGAAATCATCTTTTTTATCTTGAATACCTGAGAGTTGTAATAGGTGTCAAACAGTTCAGGAACATTTGGGGAGTGATGTTAACATCTTTCCAAAAGGTTTGCATTCAGTACTTCATAGTAAAATTGAAATATATTCTTTTAGTGCCAAAGCATTGCATGCTGAGAGAAATCAACTTTTTTGTCTCGAATACCTGAGTGATATAACAAATGTCAAACATCTCAGGATCATGTGGGGAGTTATGTTTAGATATTTCCATAAGGTTTGCATTGAGGAATTTAGAGTAAAATTGTAATGTATACTTTTAGTTCCAAAGCACATCATGCATTGAGATATCAACTTTTTTGTCTTGAGTAGCTGAGTGATATAACAACTGTCAAACATCTCAGGATCATGTGGAGAGTTATATTATGATGACTCCATAAGGTTTGCAGTCAGTACCTTTGAGTAAAATTGAAATGTATGCTTCATTCAATGCCAAAGTACAGCATGCACTGAGAGATCAACTTTTTTGTCTTTAATACCTGAGTGATATAACAAATGTCATACATCTCAGGATCATGTGGGGAGTTATGTTTAGATGTTTCCATAAGGTTTGCATTGAGGAATTTAGAGTAAAATTGAAATATATACTTAAAGTTCCAAAGCCCTACATGCGTTGACAAATCAACTTTTTTGTCTTGAATACCTGAGTGATATAACAACTATTAAACACCTCAGGATCATGTGGAGAGTTATATCCAGATGACTCCATAAGGTTTGCAGTCAGTACCTTTGAGTAAAATTGAAATGTATGCTTCATTCAATGCCAAAGCACAGTATGCACTGAGAAATCATCTTTTTTATCTTGAATACCTGAGAGTTGTAACAGGTGTCAAACAGTTTAGGAACATTTGGGGAGTGATGTTAACATGTTTCCAAAAGGTTTGCATTCATTACTTCATAGTAAAATTGAAATATATTCTTTTAGTGCCAAAGCATTGCATGCTGAGAGAAATCAACTTTTTTGTCTCGAATACCTGAGTGATATAACAAATGTCAAACATCTCAGGATCATGTGGGGAGTTATGTTTAGATATTTCCATAAGGTTTGCATTGAGGAATTTAGAGTAAAATTGTAATGTATACTTTTAGTTCCAAAGCACATCATGCATTGAGATATCAACTTTTTTGTCTTGAATAGCTGACTGATATAACAACTGCCAAACATCTCAGGATCATGTGGGGAGTTATGTTTAGATGTTTCCATAAGGTTTGCAGTCAGTACATTTGAGTAAAATTGAAGTGTATACTTCTTTCAATGCCAAAGTGCAGCATGCACTGAGAGATCAACTTTTTTGTCTTTAATACCTGAGTGATATAACAAATGTCATACATCTCAGGATCATGTGGGGAGTTATGTTAAAATGTTTCCATGAGGTTTGCATTCAGGACTTTAGAGTAAAATTGAAATATATTCTTTTAGTTCCAAAGCACTTCATGCATTGAGATATCAACTTTTTTGTCTTGAATAGCTGAGTGATATAACAACTGCCAATCATCTCAGGATCATGTGGAGAGTTATATTAAGATGAGTCCATAAGGTTTGCAGTCAGTACCTTTGAGTAAAATTGAAGTGTATACTTCTTTCAATACCAAAGTACAGCATGCACTGAGAAATCAAGTTTTTTGTCTTGAATAGCTGAGTGATATAACAGCTGTCAAACTTCTCAGGATCATGTCGAGATTTATATTAAGATGTCTCCATAAGGTTTGCAGTCAGTACCTTTGAGTAAAATTGAAATATATGCCTTTAGTGCCAAAGCATTGCATGCACTGAAAAATCAACTCTTTTGTCTTGAATAGCTGAGTGATATAACAGCTGTCAGACATCTCAGGATAATGTGTAGAGTTATATTAAGATGTCTCCATAAGGTTTGCAGTCAGTATCTTTGAGTAAAATTGAAATGTATGCTTCATTCAATGCCAAATCACAGTATGCACTGAGAAATCAACTTTTTTATCTTGAATACCTGAGTGATATAAGCGGAGTCAAACATCTCAGGATCATGCAGGGACTTATGATTAGATGTTTGCATAAGGTTTGCATTGAGAAATTTAGAGTAAAATTGATATATATACTGTTAGTTCCAAACCGCTTCATGCATTGAGAGATCAACTTTTTTGTCTTGAATAGCAGAGTGATATAACAACTGCCAAACATCTCAGGATCATGTGGAGAGTTATATTAAGATGTCTCCATATGGTTTGCAGTCAGTACCTTTGAGTAAATTTAAAATGTATGCTTCATTCAATGCCAAAGCACAGTATGCACTGAGAAATCAACTTTTTTATCTTGAATACCTGAATGATATAACCGGTGTCAAACATCTCAGGATCATGTGGGGAGTTATGTTTAGATGTTTCCATAAGGTTTGCATTGAGGAATTTAGAGTAAAATTGAAATATATACTTTAAGTTCCAAAGCACTTCATGTGTTGAGAAATCAACTTTTTTGTCTTGAATACCTGAGTGATATAACAACTGTCAAACATCTCAGGATCATGTGGAGAGTTATATTAAGATGACTCCATAAGGTTTGCAGTCAGTACCTTTGAGTAAAATTGAAATGTATGCTTCATTCAATGCCAAAGCACAGTATGCACTGAGAAATCAACTTTTTTATCTTGAATAGCTGAGTGATATAACCGGTGTCAAACATCTCAGGATCACGTGGGGAGTTATGTTTAGATGTTTCCATAATGTTTGCCTTCAGGAATTTAGAGTAAAATTGTAATGTATACTTTTAGTTCCAAACCACTTCATGCATTGAGATATCAACTTTTCTGTCTTGAATAGCTGAGTGATATAACAACTGCCAAACAACTCAGGATCATGTGGAGAGTTATATTAAGAGCCTCCATAAGGTTTGCAGTCAGTACCTTTGAGTAAAATTGTAGTGTATACTTCTTTCAATTCCAAAGCGCAGTATGCACTGAGAAATCACTTTTTTTATTTTGAATACCTGAGTGATATAACCGGTGTCAAACACCTCAGGATACTGTGGGGAGTTATGTTTAGATGGTTCCATAAGGTTTGCATTGAGGAATTTAGAGTAAAATTGAAATATATACTTAAAGTTCCAAAGCCCTACATGCGTTGAGAAATCAACTTTTTTGTCTTGAATACCTGAGTGATATAACAACTATTAAACAGCTCAGGATCATGTGGGGAGTTATATTCAGATGACTCCATAAGGTTTGCAGTCAGTACCTTTGAGTAAAATTGAAATGTATGCTTCATTCAATGCCAAAGCACAGTATGCACTGAGAAATCATCTTTTTTATCTTGAATACCTGAGAGTTGTAATAGGTGTCAAACAGTTCAGGAACATTTGGGGAGTGATGTTAACATCTTTCCAAAAGGTTTGCATTCAGTACTTCATAGTAAAATTGAAATATATTCTTTTAGTGCCAAAGCATTGCATGCTGAGAGAAATCAACTTTTTTGTCTCGAATACCTGAGTGATATAACAAATGTCAAACATCTCAGGATCATGTGGGGAGTTATGTTTAGATATTTCCATAAGGTTTGCATTGAGAAATTTAGAGTAAAATTGATATATATACTGTTAGTTCCAAACCGCTTCATGCATTGAGAGATCAACTTTTTTGTCTTGAATAGCAGAGTGATATAACAACTGCCAAACATCTCAGGATCATGTGGAGAGTTATATTAAGATGTCTCCATATGGTTTGCAGTCAGTACCTTTGAGTAAATTTAAAATGTATGCTTCATTCAATGCCAAAGCACAGTATGCACTGAGAAATCAACTTTTTTATCTTGAATACCTGAATGATATAACCGGTGTCAAACATCTCAGGATCATGTGGGGAGTTATGTTTAGATGTTTCCATAAGGTTTGCATTGAGGAATTTAGAGTAAAATTGAAATATATACTTTAAGTTCCAAAGCACTTCATGTGTTGAGAAATCAACTTTTTTGTCTTGAATACCTGAGTGATATAACAACTGTCAAACATCTCAGGATCATGTGGAGAGTTATATTAAGATGACTCCATAAGGTTTGCAGTCAGTACCTTTGAGTAAAATTGAAATGTATGCTTCATTCAATGCCAAAGCACAGTATGCACTGAGAAATCAACTTTTTTATCTTGAATAGCTGAGTGATATAACCGGTGTCAAACATCTCAGGATCATGTGGGGAGTTATGTTTAGATGTTTCCATAAGGTTTGCAGTCAGTACCTTTGAGTAAAATTGAAATGCGTGCTTCATTCAATGCCAAATCACAGTATGCACTGAGAAATCAACTTTTTTATCTTGAATACCTGAGTGATATAACCGGAGTCAAACATCTCAGGATCATGCAGGGACATATGATTAGATGTTTGCATAAGGTTTGCATTGAGAAATTTAGAGTAAAATTGATATATATACTGTTAGTTCCAAACCGCTTCATGCATTGAGAGATCAACTTTTTTGTCTTGAATAGCAGAGTGATATAACAACTGCCAAACATCTCAGGATCATGTGGAGAGTTATATTAAGATGTCTCCATATGGTTTGCAGTCAGTACCTTTGAGTAAATTTAAAATGTATGCTTCATTCAATGCCAAAGCACAGTATGCACTGAGAATCAACTTTTTTATCTTGAATACCTGAATGATATAACCGGTGTCAAACATCTCAGGATCATGTGGGGAGTTATGTTTAGATGTCTCCATAAGGTTTGCATTGAGGAATTTAGAGTAAAATTGAAATATATACTTAAAGTTCCAAAGCACTTCATGCGTGGAGAAATCAACTTTTTTGTCTTGAATACCTGAGTGATATAACAACTATTAAACAGCTCAGGATCATGTGGAGAGTTATATTCAGATGACTCCATAAGGTTTGCAGTCAGTACCTTTGAGTAAAATTAAAATGTATGCTTCATTCAATGCCAAAGCACAGTATGCACTGAGAAATCAACTTTTTTATCTTGAATACCTGCATGATATAACTGGTGTCAAACATCTCAGGATCATGTGGGGAGTTATGTTTAGATGTTTGCATAAGGGTTGCATTTAGTACTTCAGAGTAAAATTGAAATATATACTTTTAGTGCCAAAGCATTGCATGCAGAGAGAAATCAACTTTTTTGTGTTGAATACCTGAGTGATATAACAGATTGCAAACATCTCAGGATCATGTGGGGAGTTATGTTTAGATGTTTCCATAAGGTTTGCAGTCAGTACATTTGAGTAAAATTGAAGTGTATACTTCTTTCAATGCCAAATTACAGCATGCACTGAGAGATCAACTTTTTTGTCTTTAATACCTGAGTGATATAACAAATGTCAAACATCTCAGGATCATGTGGGGAGTTATGTTAAAATGTTTCCATGAGGTTTGCATTCAGGACTTTAGAGTAAAATTGAAATATATTCTTTTAGTTCCAAAGCACTTCATGCATTGAGATATCAACTTTTTTGTCTTGAATAGCTGAGTGATATAACAACTGCCAATCATCTCAGGATCATGTGGAGAGTTATATTAAGATGAGTCCATAAGGTTTGCAGTCAGTACCTTTGAGTAAAATTGAAGTGTATACTTCTTTGAATACCAAAGTACAGCATGCACTGAGAAATCAAGTTTTTTGTCTTGAATAGCTGAGTGATATAACAGCTGTCAAACTTCTCAGGATCATGTCGAGATTTATATTAAGATGTCTCCATAAGGTTTGCAGTCAGTACCTTTGAGTAAAATTGAAATATATGCCTTTAGTGCCAAAGCATTGCATGCACTGAAAAATCAACTCTTTTGCCTTGAATAGCTGAGTGATATAACAGCTGTCAGACATCTCAGGATAATGTGTAGAGTTATATTAAGATGTCTCCATAAGGTTTGCAGTCAGTATCTTTGAGTAAAATTGAAATGTATGCTTCATTCAATGCCAAATCACAGTATGCACTGAGAAATCAACTTTTTTATCTTGAATACCTGAGTGATATAAGCGGAGTCAAACATCTCAGGATCATGCAGGGACTTATGATTAGATGTTTGCATAAGGTTTGCATTGAGAAATTTAGAGTAAAATTGATATATATACTGTTAGTTCCAAACCGCTTCATGCATTGAGAGATCAACTTTTTTGTCTTGAATAGCAGAGTGATATAACAACTGCCAAACATCTCAGGATCATGTGGAGAGTTATATTAAGATGTCTCCATATGGTTTGCAGTCAGTACCTTTGAGTAAATTTAAAATGTATGCTTCATTCAATGCCAAAGCACAGTATGCACTGAGAAATCAACTTTTTTATCTTGAATACCTGAATGATATAACCGGTGTCAAACATCTCAGGATCATGTGGGGAGTTATGTTTAGATGTTTCCATAAGGTTTGCATTGAGGAATTTAGAGTAAAATTGAAATATATACTTTAAGTTCCAAAGCACTTCATGTGTTGAGAAATCAACTTTTTTGTCTTGAATACCTGAGTGATATAACAACTGTCAAACATCTCAGGATCATGTGGAGAGTTATATTAAGATGACTCCATAAGGTTTGCAGTCAGTACCTTTGAGTAAAATTGAAATGTATGCTTCATTCAATGCCAAAGCACAGTATGCACTGAGAAATCAACTTTTTTATCTTGAATAGCTGAGTGATATAACCGGTGTCAAACATCTCAGGATCACGTGGGGAGTTATGTTTAGATGTTTCCATAATGTTTGCCTTCAGGAATTTAGAGTAAAATTGTAATGTATACTTTTAGTTCCAAACCACTTCATGCATTGAGATATCAACTTTTCTGTCTTGAATAGCTGAGTGATATAACAACTGCCAAACAACTCAGGATCATGTGGAGAGTTATATTAAGAGCCTCCATAAGGTTTGCAGTCAGTACCTTTGAGTAAAATTGTAGTGTATACTTCTTTCAATTCCAAAGCGCAGTATGCACTGAGAAATCACTTTTTTTATTTTGAATACCTGAGTGATATAACCGGTGTCAAACACCTCAGGATACTGTGGGGAGTTATGTTTAGATGGTTCCATAAGGTTTGCATTGAGGAATTTAGAGTAAAATTGAAATATATACTTAAAGTTCCAAAGCCCTACATGCGTTGAGAAATCAACTTTTTTGTCTTGAATACCTGAGTGATATAACAACTATTAAACAGCTCAGGATCATGTGGGGAGTTATATTCAGATGACTCCATAAGGTTTGCAGTCAGTACCTTTGAGTAAAATTGAAATGTATGCTTCATTCAATGCCAAAGCACAGTATGCACTGAGAAATCATCTTTTTTATCTTGAATACCTGAGAGTTGTAATAGGTGTCAAACAGTTCAGGAACATTTGGGGAGTGATGTTAACATCTTTCCAAAAGGTTTGCATTCAGTACTTCATAGTAAAATTGAAATATATTCTTTTAGTGCCAAAGCATTGCATGCTGAGAGAAATCAACTTTTTTGTCTCGAGTACCTGAGTGATATAACAAATGTCAAACATCTCAGGATCATGTGGGGAGTTATGTTTAGATATTTCCATAAGGTTTGCATTGAGGAATTTAGAGTAAAATTGTAATGTATACTTTTAGTTCCAAAGCACATCATGCATTGAGATATCAACTTTTTTGTCTTGAGTAGCTGAGTGATATAACAACTGTCAAACATCTCAGGATCATGTGGAGAGTTATATTATGATGACTCCATAAGGTTTGCAGTCAGTACCTTTGAGTAAAATTGAAATGTATGCTTCATTCAATGCCAAAGTACAGCATGCACTGAGAGATCAACTTTTTTGTCTTTAATACCTGAGTGATATAACAAATGTCATACATCTCAGGATCATGTGGGGAGTTATGTTTAGATGTTTCCATAAGGTTTGCATTGAGGAATTTAGAGTAAAATTGAAATATATACTTAAAGTTCCAAAGCCCTACATGCGTTGACAAATCAACTTTTTTGTCTTGAATACCTGAGTGATATAACAACTATTAAACACCTCAGGATCATGTGGAGAGTTATATCCAGATGACTCCATAAGGTTTGCAGTCAGTACCTTTGAGTAAAATTGAAATGTATGCTTCATTCAATGCCAAAGCACAGTATGCACTGAGAAATCATCTTTTTTATCTTGAATACCTGAGAGTTGTAACAGGTGTCAAACAGTTTAGGAACATTTGGGGAGTGATGTTAACATGTTTCCAAAAGGTTTGCATTCATTACTTCATAGTAAAATTGAAATATATTCTTTTAGTGCCAAAGCATTGCATGCTGAGAGAAATCAACTTTTTTGTCTCGAATACCTGAGTGATATAACAAATGTCAAACATCTCAGGATCATGTGGGGAGTTATGTTTAGATATTTCCATAAGGTTTGCATTGAGGAATTTAGAGTAAAATTGTAATGTATACTTTTAGTTCCAAAGCACATCATGCATTGAGATATCAACTTTTTTGTCTTGAATAGCTGACTGATATAACAACTGCCAAACATCTCAGGATCATGTGGGGAGTTATGTTTAGATGTTTCCATAAGGTTTGCAGTCAGTACATTTGAGTAAAATTGAAGTGTATACTTCTTTCAATGCCAAAGTGCAGCATGCACTGAGAGATCAACTTTTTTGTCTTTAATACCTGAGTGATATAACAAATGTCATACATCTCAGGATCATGTGGGGAGTTATGTTAAAATGTTTCCATGAGGTTTGCATTCAGGACTTTAGAGTAAAATTGAAATATATTCTTTTAGTTCCAAAGCACTTCATGCATTGAGATATCAACTTTTTTGTCTTGAATAGCTGAGTGATATAACAACTGCCAATCATCTCAGGATCATGTGGAGAGTTATATTAAGATGAGTCCATAAGGTTTGCAGTCAGTACCTTTGAGTAAAATTGAAGTGTATACTTCTTTCAATACCAAAGTACAGCATGCACTGAGAAATCAAGTTTTTTGTCTTGAATAGCTGAGTGATATAACAGCTGTCAAACTTCTCAGGATCATGTCGAGATTTATATTAAGATGTCTCCATAAGGTTTGCAGTCAGTACCTTTGAGTAAAATTGAAATATATGCCTTTAGTGCCAAAGCATTGCATGCACTGAAAAATCAACTCTTTTGTCTTGAATAGCTGAGTGATATAACAGCTGTCAGACATCTCAGGATAATGTGTAGAGTTATATTAAGATGTCTCCATAAGGTTTGCAGTCAGTATCTTTGAGTAAAATTGAAATGTATGCTTCATTCAATGCCAAATCACAGTATGCACTGAGAAATCAACTTTTTTATCTTGAATACCTGAGTGATATAAGCGGAGTCAAACATCTCAGGATCATGCAGGGACTTATGATTAGATGTTTGCATAAGGTTTGCATTGAGAAATTTAGAGTAAAATTGATATATATACTGTTAGTTCCAAACCGCTTCATGCATTGAGAGATCAACTTTTTTGTCTTGAATAGCAGAGTGATATAACAACTGCCAAACATCTCAGGATCATGTGGAGAGTTATATTAAGATGTCTCCATATGGTTTGCAGTCAGTACCTTTGAGTAAATTTAAAATGTATGCTTCATTCAATGCCAAAGCACAGTATGCACTGAGAAATCAACTTTTTTATCTTGAATACCTGAATGATATAACCGGTGTCAAACATCTCAGGATCATGTGGGGAGTTATGTTTAGATGTTTCCATAAGGTTTGCATTGAGGAATTTAGAGTAAAATTGAAATATATACTTTAAGTTCCAAAGCACTTCATGTGTTGAGAAATCAACTTTTTTGTCTTGAATACCTGAGTGATATAACAACTGTCAAACATCTCAGGATCATGTGGAGAGTTATATTAAGATGACTCCATAAGGTTTGCAGTCAGTACCTTTGAGTAAAATTGAAATGTATGCTTCATTCAATGCCAAAGCACAGTATGCACTGAGAAATCAACTTTTTTATCTTGAATAGCTGAGTGATATAACCGGTGTCAAACATCTCAGGATCACGTGGGGAGTTATGTTTAGATGTTTCCATAATGTTTGCCTTCAGGAATTTAGAGTAAAATTGTAATGTATACTTTTAGTTCCAAACCACTTCATGCATTGAGATATCAACTTTTCTGTCTTGAATAGCTGAGTGATATAACAACTGCCAAACAACTCAGGATCATGTGGAGAGTTATATTAAGAGCCTCCATAAGGTTTGCAGTCAGTACCTTTGAGTAAAATTGTAGTGTATACTTCTTTCAATTCCAAAGCGCAGTATGCACTGAGAAATCACTTTTTTTATTTTGAATACCTGAGTGATATAACCGGTGTCAAACACCTCAGGATACTGTGGGGAGTTATGTTTAGATGGTTCCATAAGGTTTGCATTGAGGAATTTAGAGTAAAATTGAAATATATACTTAAAGTTCCAAAGCCCTACATGCGTTGAGAAATCAACTTTTTTGTCTTGAATACCTGAGTGATATAACAACTATTAAACAGCTCAGGATCATGTGGGGAGTTATATTCAGATGACTCCATAAGGTTTGCAGTCAGTACCTTTGAGTAAAATTGAAATGTATGCTTCATTCAATGCCAAAGCACAGTATGCACTGAGAAATCATCTTTTTTATCTTGAATACCTGAGATTTGTAATAGGTGTCAAACAGTTCAGGAACATTTGGGGAGTGATGTTAACATCTTTCCAAAAGGTTTGCATTCAGTACTTCATAGTAAAATTGAAATATATTCTTTTAGTGCCAAAGCATTGCATGCTGAGAGAAATCAACTTTTTTGTCTCGAATACCTGAGTGATATAACAAATGTCAAACATCTCAGGATCATGTGGGGAGTTATGTTTAGATATTTCCATAAGGTTTGCATTGAGAAATTTAGAGTAAAATTGATATATATACTGTTAGTTCCAAACTGCTTCATGCATTGAGAGATCAACTTTTTTGTCTTGAATAGCAGAGTGATATAACAACTGCCAAACATCTCAGGATCATGTGGAGAGTTATATTAAGATGTCTCCATATGGTTTGCAGTCAGTACCTTTGAGTAAATTTAAAATGTATGCTTCATTCAATGCCAAAGCACAGTATGCACTGAGAAATCAACTTTTTTATCTTGAATACCTGAATGATATAACCGGTGTCAAACATCTCAGGATCATGTGGGGAGTTATGTTTAGATGTTTCCATAAGGTTTGCATTGAGGAATTTAGAGTAAAATTGAAATATATACTTTAAGTTCCAAAGCACTTCATGTGTTGAGAAATCAACTTTTTTGTCTTGAATACCTGAGTGATATAACAACTGTCAAACATCTCAGGATCATGTGGAGAGTTATATTAAGATGACTCCATAAGGTTTGCAGTCAGTACCTTTGAGTAAAATTGAAATGTATGCTTCATTCAATGCCAAAGCACAGTATGCACTGAGAAATCAACTTTTTTATCTTGAATAGCTGAGTGATATAACCGGTGTCAAACATCTCAGGATCATGTGGGGAGTTATGTTTAGATGTTTCCATAAGGTTTGCAGTCAGTACCTTTGAGTAAAATTGAAATGCGTGCTTCATTCAATGCCAAATCACAGTATGCACTGAGAAATCAACTTTTTTATCTTGAATACCTGAGTGATATAACCGGAGTCAAACATCTCAGGATCATGCAGGGACATATGATTAGATGTTTGCATAAGGTTTGCATTGAGAAATTTAGAGTAAAATTGATATATATACTGTTAGTTCCAAACCGCTTCATGCATTGAGAGATCAACTTTTTTGTCTTGAATAGCAGAGTGATATAACAACTGCCAAACATCTCAGGATCATGTGGAGAGTTATATTAAGATGTCTCCATATGGTTTGCAGTCAGTACCTTTGAGTAAATTTAAAATGTATGCTTCATTCAATGCCAAAGCACAGTATGCACTGAGAATCAACTTTTTTATCTTGAATACCTGAATGATATAACCGGTGTCAAACATCTCAGGATCATGTGGGGAGTTATGTTTAGATGTCTCCATAAGGTTTGCATTGAGGAATTTAGAGTAAAATTGAAATATATACTTAAAGTTCCAAAGCACTTCATGCGTGGAGAAATCAACTTTTTTGTCTTGAATACCTGAGTGATATAACAACTATTAAACAGCTCAGGATCATGTGGAGAGTTATATTCAGATGACTCCATAAGGTTTGCAGTCAGTACCTTTGAGTAAAATTAAAATGTATGCTTCATTCAATGCCAAAGCACAGTATGCACTGAGAAATCAACTTTTTTATCTTGAATACCTGCATGATATAACTGGTGTCAAACATCTCAGGATCATGTGGGGAGTTATGTTTAGATGTTTGCATAAGGGTTGCATTTAGTACTTCAGAGTAAAATTGAAATATATACTTTTAGTGCCAAAGCATTGCATGCAGAGAGAAATCAACTTTTTTGTGTTGAATACCTGAGTGATATAACAGATTGCAAACATCTCAGGATCATGTGGGGAGTTATGTTTAGATGTTTCCATAAGGTTTGCAGTCAGTACATTTGAGTAAAATTGAAGTGTATACTTCTTTCAATGCCAAATTACAGCATGCACTGAGAGATCAACTTTTTTGTCTTTAATACCTGAGTGATATAACAAATGTCAAACATCTCAGGATCATGTGGGGAGTTATGTTAAAATGTTTCCATGAGGTTTGCATTCAGGACTTTAGAGTAAAATTGAAATATATTCTTTTAGTTCCAAAGCACTTCATGCATTGAGATATCAACTTTTTTGTCTTGAATAGCTGAGTGATATAACAACTGCCAATCATCTCAGGATCATGTGGAGAGTTATATTAAGATGAGTCCATAAGGTTTGCAGTCAGTACCTTTGAGTAAAATTGAAGTGTATACTTCTTTCAATACCAAAGTACAGCATGCACTGAGAAATCAAGTTTTTTGTCTTGAATAGCTGAGTGATATAACAGCTGTCAAACTTCTCAGGATCATGTCGAGATTTATATTACGATGTCTCCTTAAGGTTTGCAGTCAGTACCTTTGAGTAAAATTGAAATATATGCCTTTAGTGCCAAAGCATTGCATGCACTGAAAAATCAACTCTTTTGTCTTGAATAGCTGAGTGATATAACAGCTGTCAGACATCTCAGGATAATGTGTAGAGTTATATTAAGATGTCTCCATAAGGTTTGCAGTCAGTATCTTTGAGCAAAATTGAAATGTATGCTTCTTTCAATGCCAAAGCACTGTATGCAATGAGAAATCAACTTTTTTATCCTGAGTACCTGAGTGATGTAACAGGTGTCAAGCATCTCAGAATCATGTGGAGAGTGATGTTAACATCTTTCCATAAGGTTGGCATTCAGTACTTCAGAGTAAAATTGAAATATATACTTATACTGCCAAAGCATTGCATGCACTGAGAAATCAAATTTTTTGTTTTGAATACCTGAGTGATATAACAAATGTCAAACAACTCAGGATCATGTGGGGAGTTATGTTTAGATATTTCCATAAGGTTTGCAGTCAGTACCTTTGAGTAAAATTGAAATGTATGCTTCATTCAATGCCAAATCACAGTATGCTCTGAGAAATCAACTTTTTTATCTTGAATACCTGAGTGATATAACCGGAGTCAAACATCTCAGGATCATGCAGGGACATATGATTAGATGTTTGCATAAGGTTTGCATTGAGAAATTTAGAGTAAAATTGATATATATACTGTTAGTTCCAAACCGCTTCATGCATTGAGAGATCAACTTTTTTGTCTTGAATAGCAGAGTGATATAACAACTGCCAAACATCTCAGGATCATGTGGAGAGTTATATTAAGATGTCTCCATATGGTTTGCAGTCAGTACCTTTGAGTAAATTTAAAATGTATGCTTCATTCAATGCCAAAGCACAGTATGCACTGAGAATCAACTTTTTTATCTTGAATACCTGAATGATATAACCGGTGTCAAACATCTCAGTATCATGTGGGGAGTTATGTTTAGATGTTTCCATAAGGTTTGCATTGAGGAATTTAGAGTAAAATTGAAATATATACTTAAAGTTCCAAAGCCCTACATGCGTTGAGAAATCAACTTTTTTGTCTTGAATACCTGAGTGATATAACAACTATTAAACATCTCAGGATCATGTGGAGAGTTATATTCAGATGACTCCATAAGGTTTGCAGTCAGTACCTTTGAGTGAAATTGAAATGTATGCTTCATTCAATGCCAAAGCACAGTATGCACTGAGAAATCATCTTTTTTATCTTGAATACCTGAGAGTTGTAACAGGTGTCAAACAGTTCAGGAACATTTGGGGAGTGATGTTAACATGTTTCCAAAAGGTTTGCATTCAGTACTTCATAGTAAAATTGAAATATATTCTTTTAGTGCCAAAGCATTGCATGCTGAGAGAAATCAACTTTTTTGTCTCGAATACCTGAGTGATATAACAAATGTCAAACATCTCAGGATCATGTGGGGAGTTATGTTTAGATGTTTCCATAAGGGTTGCATTTAGTACTTCAGAGTAAAATTGAAATATATACTTTTAGTGCCAAAGCATTGCATGCAGAGAGAAATCAACTTTTTTGTGTTGAATACCTGAGTGATATAACAGATTTCAAACATCTCAGGATCATGTGGGGAGTTATGTTTAGATGTTTCCATAAGGTTTGCAGTCAGTACATTTGAGTAAAATTGAAGTGTATACTTCTTTCAATGCCAAAGTACAGCATGCACTGAGAGATCAACTTTTTTGTCTTTAATACCTGAGTGATATAACAAATGTCAAACATCTCAGGATCATGTGGGGAGTTATGTTAAAATGTTTCCATGAGGTTTGCATTCAGGACTTTAGAGTAAAATTGAAATATATTCTTTTAGTTCCAAAGCACTTCATGCATTGAGATATCAACTTTTTTGTCTTGAATAGCTGAGTGATATAACAACTGCCAATCATCTCAGGATCATGTGGAGAGTTATATTAAGATGAGTCCATAAGGTTTGCCGTCAGTACCTTTGAGTAAAATTGAAGTGTATACTTCTTTCAATACCAAAGTACAGCATGCACTGAGAAATCAAGTTTTTTGTCTTGAATAGCTGAGTGATATAACAGCTGTCAAACTTGTTAGGATCATGTCGAGATTTATATTAAGATGTCTCCATAAGGTTTGCAGTCAGTACCTTTGAGTAAAATTGAAATATATGCCTTTAGTGCCAAAGCATTGCATGCACTGAAAAATCAACTCTTTTGTCTTGAATAGCTGAGTGATATAACAGCTGTCAGACATCTCAGGATAATGTGTAGAGTTATATTAAGATGTCTCCATAAGGTTTGCAGTCAGTATCTTTGAGCAAAATTGAAATGTATGCTTCTT
Organism: Mobula birostris; assembly: GCF_030028105.1. Taxonomy (NCBI): domain Eukaryota; kingdom Metazoa; phylum Chordata; class Chondrichthyes; order Myliobatiformes; family Myliobatidae; genus Mobula; species Mobula birostris. The sequence goes on from NW_027278011.1 coordinate 164,507, forward strand.
TCAATGCCAAAGCACTGTATGCAATGAGAAATCAACTTTTTTATCCTGAGTACCTGAGTGATGTAACAGGTGTCAAGCATCTCAGAATCATGTGGAGAGTGATGTTAACATCTTTCCATAAGGTTGGCATTCAGTACTTCAGAGTAAAATTGAAATATATACTTTTACTGCCAAAGCATTGCATGCACTGAGAAATCAAATTTTTTGTTTTGAATACCTGAGTGATATAACAAATGTCAAACAACTCAGGATCATGTGGGGAGTTATGTTTAGATATTTCCATAAGGTTTGCAGTCAGTACCTTTGAGTAAAATTGAAATGTATGCTTCATTGAATGCCAAATCACAGTATGCACTGAGAAATCAACTTTTTTATCTTGAATACCTGAGTGATATAACCGGAGTCAAACATCTCAGGATCATGCAGGGACTTATGATTAGATGTTTGCATAAGGTTTGCATTGAGAAATTTAGAGTAAAATTGATATATATACTGTTAGTTCCAAACCGCTTCATGCATTGAGAGATCAACTTTTTTGTCTTGAATAGCAGAGTGATATAACAACTGCCAAACATCTCAGGATCATGTGGAGAGTTATATTAAGATGTCTCCATATGGTTTGCAGTCAGTACCTTTGAGTAAATTTAAAATGTATGCTTCATTCAATGCCAAAGCACAGTATGCACTGAGAATGAACTTTTTTATCTTGAATACCTGAATGATATAACCGGTGTCAAACATCTCAGGATCATGTGGGGAGTTATGTTTAGATGTTTCCATAAGGTTTGCATTGAGGAATTTAGAGTAAAATTGAAATATATACTTAAAGTTCCAAAGCACTTCATGAGTGGAGAAATCAACTTTTTTGTCTTGAATACCTGAGTGATATAACAACTATTAAACAGCTCAGGATCATGTGGAGAGTTATATTCAGATGACTCCATAAGGTTTGCAGTCAGTACCTTTGAGTAAAATTGAAATGTATGCTTCATTCAATGCCAAAGCACAGTATGCACTGAGAAATCATCTTTTTTATCTTGAATACCTGAGAGATGTAACAGGTGTCAAACAGTTCAGGAACATTTGGGGAGTGATGTTAACATGTTTCCAAAAGGTTTGCATTCAGTACTTCATAGTAAAATTGAAATATATTCTTTTAGTGCCAAAGCATTGCATGCTGAGAGAAATCAACTTTTCTGTCTCGAATACCTGAGTGATATAACAAATGTCAAACATCTCAGGATCATGTGGGGAGTTATGTTTAGATATTTCCATAAGGTTTGCATTGAGGAATTTAGAGTAAAATTGTAATGTATACTTTTAGTTCCAAAGCACATCATGCATTGAGATATCAACTTTTTTGTCTTGAATATCTGAGTGATATAACAACTGTCAAACATCTCAGGATCATGTGGAGAGTTATATTATGATGACTCCATAAGGTTTACAGTCAGTACCTTTGAGTAAAATTGAAATGTATGCTTCATTCAATGCCAAAGCACAGTATGCACTGAGAAATCAACTTTTTTATCTTGAATACCTGCATGATATAACTGGTGTCAAACATCTCAGGATCATGTGGGGAGTTATGTTTAGATGTTTGCATAAGGGTTGCATTTAGTACTTCAGAGTAAAATTGAAATATATACTTTTAGTGCCAAAGCATTGCATGCAGAGAGAAATCAACTTTTTTGTGTTGAATACCTGAGTGATATAACAGATTTCAAACATCTCAGAATCATGTGGGGAGTTATGTTTAGATGTTTCCATAAGGTTTGCAGTCAGTACATCTGAGTAAAATTGAAGTGTATACTTCTTTCAATGCCAAATTACAGCATGCACTGAGAGATCAACTTTTTTGTCTTTAATACCTGAGTGATATAACAAATGTCAAACATCTCAGGATCATGTAGGGAGTTATGTTAAAATGTTTCCATGAGGTTTGCATTCAGGACTTTAGAGTAAAATTGAAATATATTCTTTTAGTTCCAAAGCACTTCATGCATTGAGATATCAACTTTTTTGTCTTGAATAGCTGAGTGATATAACAACTGCCAATCATCTCAGGATCATGTGGAGAGTTATATTAAGATGAGTCCATAAGGTTTGCAGTCAGTACCTTTGAGTAAAATTGAAGTGTATACTTCTTTCAATACCAAAGTACAGCATGCACTGAGAAATCAAGTTTTTTGTCTTGAATAGCTGAGTGATATAACAGCTGTCAAACTTCTCAGGATCATGTCGGGATTTATATTACGATGTCTCCATAAGGTTTGCAGTCAGTACCTTTGAGTAAAATTGAAATATATGCCTTTAGTGCCAAAGCATTGCATGCACTGAAAAATCAACTCTTTTGTCTTGAATAGCTGAGTGATATAACAGCTGTCAGACATCTCAGGATAATGTGTAGAGTTATATTAAGATGTCTCCATAAGGTTTGCAGTCAGTATCTTTGAGCAAAATTGAAATGTATGCTTCTTTCAATGCCAAAGCACTGTATGCAATGAGAAATCAACTTTTTTATCCTGAGTACCTGAGTGATGTAACAGGTGTCAAGCATCTCAGAATCATGTGGAGAGTGATGTTAACATCTTTCCATAAGGTTGGCATTCAGTACTTCAGAGTAAAATTGAAATATATACTTTTACTGCCAAAGCATTGCATGCACTGAGAAATCAAATTTTTTGTTTTGAATACCTGAGTGATATAACAAATGTCAAACAACTCAGGATCATGTGGGGAGTTATGTTTAGATATTTCCATAAGGTTTGCAGTCAGTACCTTTGAGTAAAATTGAAATGTATGCTTCATTCAATGCCAAATCACAGTATGCTCTGAGAAATCAACTTTTTTATCTTGAATACCTGAGTGATATAACCGGAGTCAAACATCTCAGGATCATGCAGGGACATATGATTAGATGTTTGCATAAGGTTTGCATTGAGAAATTTAGAGTAAAATTGATATATATACTGTTAGTTCCAAACCGCTTCATGCATTGAGAGATCAACTTTTTTGTCTTGAATAGCAGAGTGATATAACAACTGCCAAACATCTCAGGATCATGTGGAGAGTTATATTAAGATGTCTCCATATGGTTTGCAGTCAGTACCTTTGAGTAAATTTAAAATGTATGCTTCATTCAATGCCAAAGCACAGTATGCACTGAGAATCAACTTTTTTATCTTGAATACCTGAATGATATAACCGGTGTCAAACATCTCAGTATCATGTGGGGAGTTATGTTTAGATGTTTCCATAAGGTTTGCATTGAGGAATTTAGAGTAAAATTGAAATATATACTTAAAGTTCCAAAGCCCTACATGCGTTGAGAAATCAACTTTTTTGTCTTGAATACCTGAGTGATATAACAACTATTAAACATCTCAGGATCATGTGGAGAGTTATATTCAGATGACTCCATAAGGTTTGCAGTCAGTACCTTTGAGTAAAATTGAAATGTATGCTTCATTCAATGCCAAAGCACAGTATGCACTGAGAAATCATCTTTTTTATCTTGAATACCTGAGAGTTGTAACAGGTGTCAAACAGTTCAGGAACATTTGGGGAGTGATGTTAACATCTTTCCAAAAGGTTTGCATTCAGTACATCATAGTAAAATTGAAATATATTCTTTTAGTGCCAAAGCATTGCATGCTGAGAGAAATCAACTTTTTTGTCTCGAATACCTGAGTGATATAACAAATGTCAAACATCTCAGGATCATGTGGGGAGTTATGTTTAGATGTTTCCATAAGGGTTGCATTTAGTACTTCAGAGTAAAATTGAAATATATACTTTTAGTGCCAAAGCATTGCATGCAGAGAGAAATCAACTTTTTTGTGTTGAATACCTGAGTGATATAACAGATTTCAAACATCTCAGGATCATGTGGGGAGTTATGTTTAGATGTTTCCATAAGGTTTGCAGTCAGTACATTTGAGTAAAATTGAAGTGTATACTTCTTTCAATGCCAAAGTACAGCATGCACTGAGAGATCAACTTTTTTGTCTTTAATACCTGAGTGATATAACAAATGTCAAACATCTCAGGATCATGTGGGGAGTTATGTTAAAATGTTTCCATGAGGTTTGCATTCAGGACTTTAGAGTAAAATTGAAATATATTCTTTTAGTTCCAAAGCACTTCATGCATTGAGATATCAACTTTTTTGTCTTGAATAGCTGAGTGATATAACAACTGCCAATCATCTCAGGATCATGTGGAGAGTTATATTAAGATGAGTCCATAAGGTTTGCCGTCAGTACCTTTGAGTAAAATTGAAGTGTATACTTCTTTCAATACCAAAGTACAGCATGCACTGAGAAATCAAGTTTTTTGTCTTGAATAGCTGAGTGATATAACAGCTGTCAAACTTCTCAGGATCATGTCGAGATTTATATTAAGATGTCTCCATAAGGTTTGCAGTCAGTACCTTTGAGTAAAATTGAAATATATGCCTTTAGTGCCAAAGCATTGCATGCACTGAAAAATCAACTCTTTTGTCTTGAATAGCTGAGTGATATAACAGCTGTCAGACATCTCAGGATAATGTGTAGAGTTATATTAAGATGTCTCCATAAGGTTTGCAGTCAGTATCTTTGAGTAAAATTGAAATGTATGCTTCTTTCAATGCCAAAGCACTGTATGCAATGAGAAATCAACTTTTTTATCCTGAGTACCTGAGTGATGTAACAGGTGTCAAGCATCTCAGAATCATGTGGAGAGTGATGTTAACATCTTTCCATAAGGTTGGCATTCAGTACTTCAGAGTAAAATTGAAATATATACTTTTACTGCCAAAGCATTGCATGCACTGAGAAAACAAATATTTTGTTTTGAATACCTGAGTGATATAACGAATGTTAAACAACTCAGGATCATGTGGGGAGTTATGTTTAGATATTTCCATAAGGTTTGCAGTCAGTACCTTTGAGTAAAATTGAAATGTATGCTTCATTCAATGCCAAATCACAGTATGCACTGAGAAATCAACTTTTTTATCTTGAATACCTGAGTGATATAACCGGAGTCAAACATCTCAGGATCATGCAGGGACATATGATTAGATGTTTGCATAAGGTTTGCATTGAGAAATTTAGAGTAAAATTGATATATATACTGTTAGTTCCAAACCGCTTCATGCATTGAGAGATCAACTTTTTTGTCTTGAATAGCAGAGTGATATAACAACTGCCAAACATCTCAGGATCATGTGGAGAGTTATATTAAGATGTCTCCATATGGTTTGCAGTCAGTACCTTTGAGTAAATTTAAAATGTATGCTTCATTCAATGCCAAAGCACAGTATGCACTGAGAATCAACTTTTTTATCTTGAATACCTGAATGATATAACCGGTGTCAAACATCTCAGTATCATGTGGGGAGTTATGTTTAGATGTTTCCATAAGGTTTGCATTGAGGAATTTAGAGTAAAATTGAAATGTATACTTTTCGTTCCAAACCACTTCATGCATTGAGATATCAACTTTTCTGTCTTGAATAGCTGAGTGATATAACAGCTGCCAAACATCTCAGGATCATGTGGAGAGTTATATTAAGAGCCTCCATAAGGTTTGCAGTCAGTACCTTTGAGTAAAATTGTAGTGTATACTTCTTTCAATTACAAAGTGCAGTATGCACTGAGAAATCACTTTTTTTATTTTGAATACCTGAGTGATATAACCGGTGTCAAACATCTCAGGATACTGTGGGGAGTTATGTTTAGATGTTTCCATAAGGTTTGCATTGAGGAATTTAGAGCAAAATTGAAATATATACTTAAAGTTCCAAAGCACTTCATGAGTGGAGAAATCAACTTTTTTGTCTTGAATACCTGAGTGATATAACAACTTTTAAACAGCTCAGGATCATGTGGAGAGTTATATTCAGATGACTCCATAAGGTTTGCAGTCAGTACCTTTGAGTAAAATTGAAATGTATGCTTCATTCAATGCCAAAGCACTGTATGCACTGAGAAATCATCTTTTTTATCTTGAATACCTGAGAGATGTAACAGGTGTCAAACAGTTCAGGAACATTTGGGGAGTGATGTTAACATGTTTCCAAAAGGTTTGCATTCAGTACTTCATAGTAAAATTGAAAAATATTCTTTTAGTGCCAAAGCATTGCATGCTGAGAGAAATCAACTTTTCTGTCTCGAATACCTGAGTGATATAACAAATGTCAAGCATCTCAGGATCATGTGGGGTGTTATGTTTAGATATTTCCATAAGGTTTGCATTGAGGAATTTAGAGTAAAATTGTAATGTATACTTTTAGTTCCAAAGCACATCATGCATTGAGATATCAACTTTTTTGTCTTGAATAGCTGAGTGATATAACAACTGTCAAACATCTCAGGATCATGTGGAGAGTTATATTATGATGACTCCATAAGGTTTGCAGTCAGTACCTTTGAGTAAAATTGAAAGGTATGCTTCTTTCAATGCCAAAGCACTGTATGCAATGAGAAATCAACTTTTTTATCCTGAGTACCTGAGTGATGTAACAGGTGTCAAGCATCTCAGAATCATGTGGAGAGTGATGTTAACATCTTTCCATAAGGTTGGCATTCAGTACTTCAGAGTAAAATTGAAATATATACTTTTACTGCCAAAGCATTGCATGCACTGAGAAATCAAATTTTTTGTTTTGAATACCTGAGTGATATAACAAATGTCAAACAACTCAGGATCATGTGGGGAGTTATGTTTAGATATTTCCATAAGGTTTGCAGTCAGTACCTTTGAGTAAAATTGAAATGTATGCTTCATTCAATGCCAAATCACAGTATGCTCTGAGAAATCAACTTTTTTATCTTGAATACCTGAGTGATATAACCGGAGTCAAACATCTCAGGATCATGCAGGGACATATGATTAGATGTTTGCATAAGGTTTGCATTGAGAAATTTAGAGTAAAATTGATATATATACTGTTAGTTCCAAACCGCTTCATGCATTGAGAGATCAACTTTTTTGTCTTGAATAGCAGAGTGATATAACAACTGCCAAACATCTCAGGATCATGTGGAGAGTTATATTAAGATGTCTCCATATGGTTTGCAGTCAGTACCTTTGAGTAAATTTAAAATGTATGCTTCATTCAATGCCAAAGCACAGTATGCACTGAGAATCAACTTTTTTATCTTGAATACCTGAATGATATAACCGGTGTCAAACATCTCAGTATCATGTGGGGAGTTATGTTTAGATGTTTCCATAAGGTTTGCATTGAGGAATTTAGAGTAAAATTGAAATATATACTTAAAGTTCCAAAGCCCTACATGCGTTGAGAAATCAACTTTTTTGTCTTGAATACCTGAGTGATATAACAACTATTAAACATCTCAGGATCATGTGGAGAGTTATATTCAGATGACTCCATAAGGTTTGCAGTCAGTACCTTTGAGTAAAATTGAAATGTATGCTTCATTCAATGCCAAAGCACAGTATGCACTGAGAAATCATCTTTTTTATCTTGAATACCTGAGAGTTGTAACAGGTGTCAAACAGTTCAGGAACATTTGGGGAGTGATGTTAACATGTTTCCAAAAGGTTTGCATTCAGTACTTCATAGTAAAATTGAAATATATTCTTTTAGTGCCAAAGCATTGCATGCTGAGAGAAATCAACTTTTTTGTCTCGAATACCTGAGTGATATAACAAATGTCAAACATCTCAGGATCATGTGGGGAGTTATGTTTAGATGTTTCCATAAGGGTTGCATTTAGTACTTCAGAGTAAAATTGAAATATATACTTTTAGTGCCAAAGCATTGCATGCAGAGAGAAATCAACTTTTTTGTGTTGAATACCTGAGTGATATAACAGATTTCAAACATCTCAGGATAATGTGTAGAGTTATATTAAGATGTCTCCATAAGGTTTGCAGTCAGTATCTTTGAGTAAAATTGAAATGTATGCTTCTTTCAATGCCAAAGCACTGTATGCAATGAGAAATCAACTTTTTTATCCTGAGTACCTGAGTGATGTAACAGGTGTCAAGCATCTCAGAATCATGTGGAGAGTGATGTTAACATCTTTCCATAAGGTTGGCATTCAGTACTTCAGAGTAAAATTGAAATATATACTTTTACTGCCAAAGCATTGCATGCACTGAGAAATCAAATATTTTGTTTTGAATACCTGAGTGATATAACGAATGTTAAACAACTCAGGATCATGTGGGGAGTTATGTTTAGATATTTCCATAAGGGTTGCAGTCAGTACCTTTGAGTAAAATTGAAATGTATGCTTCATTCAATGCCAAATCACAGTATGCACTGAGAAATCAACTTTTTTATCTTGAATACCTGAGTGATATAACCGGAGTCAAACATCTCAGGATCATGTGGAGAGTTATATTAAGATGTCTCCATATGGTTTGCAGTCAGTACCTTTGAGTAAATTTAAAATGTATGCTTCATTCAATGCCAAAGCACAGTATGCACTGAGAATCAACTTTTTTATCTTGAATACCTGAATGATATAACCGGTGTCAAACATCTCAGTATCATGTGGGGAGTTATGTTTAGATGTTTCCATAAGGTTTGCATTGAGGAATTTAGAGTAAAATTGAAATGTATACTTTTAGTTCCAAACCACTTCATGCATTGAGATATCAACTTTTCTGTCTTGAATAGCTGAGTGATATAACAACTGCCAAACATCTCAGGATCATGTGGAGAGTTATATTAAGAGCCTCCATAAGGTTTGCAGTCAGTACCTTTGAGTAAAATTGTAGTGTATACTTCTTTCAATTACAAAGTGCAGTATGCACTGAGAAATCACTTTTTTTATTTTGAATACCTGAGTGATATAACCGGTGTCAAACATCTCAGGATACTGTGGGGAGTTATGTTTAGATGTTTCCAGAAGGTTTGCATTGAGGAATTTAGAGTAAAATTGAAATATATACTTAAAGTTCCAAAGCACTTCATGCGTGGAGAAATCAACTTTTTTGTCTTGAATACCTGAGTGATATAACAACTTTTAAACAGCTCAGGATCATGTGGAGAGTTATATTAAGATGTCTCCATAAGGTTTGCAGTCAGTATCTTTGAGTAAAATTGAAATGTATGCTTCTTTCAATGCCTAAGCACTGTATGCAATGAGAAATCAACTTTTTTATCCTGAGTACCTGAGTGATGTAACAGGTGTCAAGCATCTCAGAATCATGTGGAGAGTGATGTTAACATCTTTCCATAAGGTTGGCATTCAGTACTTCAGAGTAAAATTGAAATATATACTTTTACTGCCAAAGCTTTGCATGCACTGAGAAATCAAATTTTTTGTTTTGAATACCTGAGTGATATAACAAATGTCAAACAACTCAGGATCATGTGGGGAGTTATGTTTAGATATTTCCATAAGGTTTGCAGTCAGTACCTTTGAGTAAAATTGAAATGTATGCTTCATTCAATGCCAAATCACAGTATGCACTGAGAAATCAACTTTTTTATCTTGAATACCTGAGTGATATAACCGGAGTCAAACATCTCAGGATCATGCAGGGACTTATGATTAGATGTTTGCATAAGGTTTGCATTGAGAAATTTAGAGTAAAATTGATATATATACTGTTAGTTCCAAACCGCTTCATGCATTGAGAGATCAACTTTTTTGTCTTGAATAGCAGAGTGATATAACAACTGCCAAACATCTCAGGATCATGTGGAGAGTTATATTAAGATGTCTCCATATGGTTTGCAGTCAGTACCTTTGAGTAAATTTAAAATGTATGCTTCATTCAATGCCAAAGCACAGTATGCACTGAGAAATCAACTTTTTTATCTTGAATACCTGAATGATATAACCGGTGTCAAACATCTCATGATCATGTGGGGAGTTATGTTTAGATGTTTCCATAAGGTTTGCATTGAGGAATTTAGAGTAAAATTGAAATACATGCTATAAGTTCCAAAGCACTTCATGTGTTGAGAAATCAACTTTTTTGTCTTGAATACCTGAGTGATATAACAACTGTCAAACATCTCAGGATTATGTGGAGAGTTACATTAAGATGACTCCATAAGGTTTGCAGTCAGTACCTTTCAGTAAAATTGAAATGTATGCTTCATTCAATGCCAAAGCACAGTATGCACTGAGAAATCATCTTTTTTATCTTGAATACCTGAGAGATGTAACAGGTGTCAAACAGTTCAGGAACATTTGGGGAGTGATGTTAACATGTTTCCAAAAGGTTTGCATTCAGTACTTCATAGTAAAATTGAAATATATTCTTTTAGTGCCAAAGCATTGCATGCTGAGAGAAATCAACTTTTCTGTCTCGAATACCTGAGTGATATAAGAAATGTCAAGCATCTCAGGATCATGTGGGGTGTTATGTTTAGATATTTCCATAAGGTTTGCATTGAGGAATTTAGAGTAAAATTGTAATGTATCCTTTTAGTTCCAAAGCACATCATGCATTGAGTTATCAACTTTTTTGTCTTGAATAGCTGAGTGATATAACAACTGCCAAACATCTCAGGATCATGTGGAGAGTTATATTATGATGACTCCATAAGGTTTGCAGTCAGTACCTTTGAGTAAAATTGAAATGTATGCTTCATTCAATGCCAAAGTACAGCATGCACTGAGACATCAACTTTTTTATCTTGAATACCTGAATGACATAACCGGTGTCAAACATCTCATGATCATGTGGGGAGTTATGTTTAGATGTTTCCATAAGGTTTGCATTGAGGAATTTAGAGTAAAATTGAAATATATGCTATAAGTTCCAAAGCACTTCATGTGTTGAGAAATCAACTTTTTTGTCTTGAATACCTGAGTGATATAACAACTGTCAAACATCTCAGGATCATGTGGAGACTTATTTTAAGATGACTCCATAAGGTTTGCAGTCAGAACCTTTGAGTAAAATTGAAATGTATGCTTCATTCAATCCCAAAGCACAGTATGCACTGAGAATCAACTTTTTTATCTTGAATACCTGAATGATATAACCGCTGTCAAACATCTCAGTATCATGTGGGGAGTTATGTTTAGATGTTTCCATAAGGTTTGCATTGAGGAATTTAGAGTAAAATTGAAATATATACTTAAAGTTCCAAAGCCCTACATGCGTTGAGAAATCAACTTTTTTGTCTTGAATACCTGAGTGATATAACAACTATTAAACATCTCAGGATCATGTGTAGAGTTATATTCAGATGACTCCATAAGGTTTGCAGTCAGTACCTTTGAGTAAAATTGAAATGTATGCTTCATTCAATGCCAAAGCACAGTATGCACTGAGAAATCATCTTTTTTATCTTGAATACCTGAGAGTTGTAACAGGTGTCAAACAGTTCAGGAACATTTGGGGAGTGATGTTAACATGTTTCCAAAAGGTTTGCATTCAGTACTTCATAGTAAAATTGAAATATATTCTTTTAGTGCCAAAGCATTGCATGCTGAGAGAAATCAACTTTTTTGTCTCGAATACCTGAGTGATATAACAAATGTCAAACATCTCAGGATCATGTGGGGAGTTATGTTTAGATATTTCCATAAGGTTTGCATTGAGGAATTTAGAGTAAAATTGTAATGTATACTTTTAGTTCCAAAGCACATCATGCATTGAGATATCAACTTTTTTGTCTTGAGTAGCTGAGTGATATAACAACTGTCAAACATCTCAGGATCATGTGGAGAGTTATATTATGATGACTCCATAAGGTTTGCAGTCAGTACCTTTGAGTAAAATTGAAATGTATGCTTCATTCAATGCCAAAGTACAGCGTGCACTGAGACATCAACTTTTTTGTCTTTAATACCTGAGTGATATAACAAATCTCATACATCTCAGGATCATGTGGGGAGTTATGTTAAAATGTTTCCATGAGGTTTGCATTCAGGACTTTAGAGTAAAATTGAAATATATTCTTTTAGTTCCAAAGCACTTCATGCATTGAGATATCAACTTTTTTGTCTTGAATAGCTGAGTGATATAACAACTGCCAATCATCTCAGGATCATGTGGAGAGTTATATTAAGATGAGTCCATAAGGTTTGCAGTCAGTACCTTTGAGTAAAATTGAAGTGTATACTTCTTTCAATACCAAAGTACAGCATGCACTGAGAAATCAAGTTTTTTGTCTTGAATAGCTGAGTGATATAACAGCTGTCAAACTTCTCAGGATCATGTCGAGATTTATATTAAGATGTCTCCATAAGGTTTGCAGTCAGTACCTTTGAGTAAAATTGAAATATATGCCTTTAGTGCCAAAGCATTGCATGCACTGAAAACTCAACTCTTTTGTCTTGAATAGCTGAGTGATATAACAGCTGTCAGACATCTCAGGATAATGTGTAGAGTTATATTAAGATGTCTCCATAAGGTTTGCAGTCAGTACCTTTGAGTAAAATTGAAATGTATGCTTCATTCAATGCCAAATCACAGTATGCACTGAGAAATCAACTTTTTTATCTTGAATACCTGAGTGATATAACCGGAGTCAAACAACTCAGGATCATGCAGGGACTTATGATTAGATGTTTGCATAAGGTTTGCATTGAGAAATTTAGAGTAAAATTGATATATATACTGTTAGTTCCAAACCGCTTCATGCATTGAGAGATCAACTTTTTTGTCTTGAATAGCAGAGTGATATAACAACTGCCAATCATCTCAGGATCATGTGGAGAGTTATATTAAGATGAGTCCATAAGGTTTGCAGTCAGTATCTTTGAGTAAAATTGAAATATATGCCTTTAGTGCCAAAGCATTGCATGCACTGAAAAATCAACTCTTTTGTCTTGAATAGCTGAGTGATATAACAGCTGTCAGACATCTCAGGATAATGTGTAGAGTTATATTAAGATGTCTCCATAAGGTTTGCAGTCAGTATCTTCGAGTAAAATTGAAATGTATGCTTCTTTCAATGCCAAAGCACTGTATGCAATGAGAAATCAACTTTTTTATCCTGAGTACCTGAGTGATGTAACAGGTGTCAAGCATCTCAGAATCATGTGGAGAGTGATGTTAACATCTTTCCATAAGGTTGGCATTCAGTACTTCAGAGTAAAATTGAAATATATACTTTTACTGCCAAAGCATTGCATGCACTGAGAAATCAAATATTTTGTTTTGAATACCTGAGTGATATAACCGGAGTCAAACATCTCAGGATCATGCAGGGACTTATGATTAGATGTTTGCATAAGGTTTGCATTGAGAAATTTAGAGTAAAATTGATATATATACTGTTAGTTCCAAACCGCTTCATGCATTGAGAGATCAACTTTTTTGTCTTCAATAGCAGAGTGATATAACAACTGCCAAACATCTCAGGATCATGTGGAGAGTTATATTAAGATGTCTCCATATGGTTTGCAGTCAGTACCTTTGAGTAAATTTAAAATGTATGCTTCATTCAATGCCAAAGCACAGTATGCACTGAGAAATCAACTTTTTTATCTTGAATACCTGAATGATATAACCGGTGTCAAACATCTCAGGATCATGTGGGGAGTTATGTTTAGATGTTTCCATAAGGTTTGCATTGAGGAATTTAGAGTAAAATTGAAATATATACTTTAAGTTCCAAAGCACTTCATGTGTTGAGAAATCAACTTTTTTGTCTTGAATACCTGAGTGATATAACAACTGTCAAACATCTCAGGATCATGTGGAGACTTATATTAAGATGACTCCATAAGGTTTGCAGTCAGTACCTTTGAGTAAAATTGAAATGTATGCTTCATTCAATGCCAAAGCACAGTATGCACTGAGAAATCAACTTTTTTATCTTGAATAGCTGAGTGATATAACCGGTGTCAAACATCTCAGGATCACGTGGGGAGTTATGTTTAGATGTTTCCATAATGTTTGCCTTCAGGAATTTAGAGTAAAATTGTAATGTATACTTTTAGTTCCAAACCACTTCATGCATTGAGATATCAACTTTTCTGTCTTGAATAGCTGAGTGATATAACAACTGCCAAACATCTCAGGATCATGTGGAGAGTTATATTAAGAGCCTCCATAAGGTTTGCAGTCAGTACCTTTGAGTAAAATTGTAGTGTATACTTCTTTCAATTCCAAAGCGCAGTATGCACTGAGAAATCACTTTTTTTATTTTGAATACCTGAGTGATATAACCGGTGTCAAACACCTCAGGACACTGTGGGGAGTTATGTTTAGATGGTTCCATAAGGTTTGCATTGAGGAATTTAGAGTAAAATTGAAATATATACTTAAAGTTCCAAAGCCCTACATGCGTTGAGAAATCAACTTTTTTTGTCTTGAATACCTGAGTGATATAACAACTATTAAACATCTCAGGATCATGTGGAGAGTTATATTCAGATGACTCCATAAGGTTTGCAGTCAGTACCTTTGAGTAAAAATTGAAATGTATGCTTCATTCAATGCCAAAGCACAGTATGCACTGAGAAATCATCTTTTTTATCTTGAATACCTGAGAGTTGTAACAGGTGTCAAACAGTTCAGGAACATTTGGGGAGTGATGTTAACATGTTTCCAAAAGGTTTGCATTCAGTACTTCATAGTAAAATTGAAATATATTCTTTTAGTGCCAAAGCATTGCATGCTTGAGAGAAATCAACTTTTTTGTCTCGAATACCTGAGTGATATTAACAAATGTCAAACATCTCAGGATCATGTGGGGAGTTATGTTTAGATATTTCCATATAAGGTTTGCATTGAGGGAATTTAGAGTAAAATTTGTAATGTATACTTTTAGTTCCAAAGCACATCATGCATTGAGATATCAACTTTTTTGTCTTGAGTAGCTGAGTGATATAACAACTGTCAAACATCTCAGGATCATGTGGAGAGTTATATTATGATGACTCCATAAGGTTTGGGCAGTCAGTACCATTTGAGTAAAAATTGAAATGTATGCTTCATTCAATGCCAAAGTACAGCGTGCACTGAGACATCAACTTTTTTGTCTTTAATACCTGAGTGATATAACAAATCTCATACATCTCAGGATCATGTGGGGAGTTATGTTAAAATGTTTCCATGAGGTTTGCATTCAGGACTTTAGAGTAAAATTGAAATATATTCTTTTAGTTCCAAAAGCACTTCATGCATTGAGATATCAACTTTTTTGTCTTGAATAGTGAGCTGATGATATAACAACTGCCAATCATCTCAGGATCATGTGGAGAGTTATATTAAGATGAGTCCATAAGGTTTGCAGTCAGTACCTTTGAGTAAAATTGAAGTGCTATACTTCTTTCAATACCAAAGTACAGCATGCACTGAGAAATCAAGTTTTTTGTCTTGAATAGCTGAGTGATATAACAGCTGTCAAACTTCTCAGGATCATGTCGAGATTTATATTAAGATGTCTCCATAAGGTTTGCAGTCAGTACCTTTGAGTAAAATTGAAATATATGCCTTTAGTGCCAAAGCATTGCATGCACTGAAAACTCAACTCTTTTGTCTTGAATAGCTGAGTGATATAACAGCTGTCAGACATCTCAGGATAATGTGTAGAGTTATATTAAGATGTCTCCATAAGGTTTGCAGTCAGTACCTTTGAGTAAAATTGAAATGTATGCTTCATTCAATGCCAAATCACAGTATGCACTGAGAAATCAACTTTTTTATCTTGAATACCTGAGTGATATAACCGGAGTCAAACAACTCAGGATCATGCAGGGACTTATGATTAGATGTTTGCATAAGGTTTGCATTGAGAAATTTAGAGTAAAATTGATATATATACTGTTAGTTCCAAACCGCTTCATGCATTGAGAGATCAACTTTTTTGTCTTGAATAGCAGAGTGATATAACAACTGCCAATCATCTCAGGATCATGTGGAGAGTTATATTAAGATGAGTCCATAAGGTTTGCAGTCAGTATCTTTGAGTAAAATTGAAATATATGCCTTTAGTGCCAAAGCATTGCATGCACTGAAAAATCAACTCTTTTGTCTTGAATAGCTGAGTGATATAACAGCTGTCAGACATCTCAGGATAATGTGTAGAGTTATATTAAGATGTCTCCATAAGGTTTGCAGTCAGTATCTTCGAGTAAAATTGAAATGTATGCTTCTTTCAATGCCAAAGCACTGTATGCAATGAGAAATCAACTTTTTTATCCTGAGTACCTGAGTGATGTAACAGGTGTCAAGCATCTCAGAATCATGTGGAGAGTGATGTTAACATCTTTCCATAAGGTTGGCATTCAGTACTTCAGAGTAAAATTGAAATATATACTTTTACTGCCAAAGCATTGCATGCACTGAGAAATCAAATATTTTGTTTTGAATACCTGAGTGATATAACCGGAGTCAAACATCTCAGGATCATGCAGGGACTTATGATTAGATGTTTGCATAAGGTTTGCATTGAGAAATTTAGAGTAAAATTGATATATATACTGTTAGTTCCAAACCGCTTCATGCATTGAGAGATCAACTTTTTTGTCTTCAATAGCAGAGTGATATAACAACTGCCAAACATCTCAGGATCATGTGGAGAGTTATATTAAGATGTCTCCATATGGTTTGCAGTCAGTACCTTTGAGTAAATTTAAAATGTATGCTTCATTCAATGCCAAAGCACAGTATGCACTGAGAAATCAACTTTTTTATCTTGAATACCTGAATGATATAACCGGTGTCAAACATCTCAGGATCATGTGGGGAGTTATGTTTAGATGTTTCCATAAGGTTTGCATTGAGGAATTTAGAGTAAAATTGAAATATATACTTTAAGTTCCAAAGCACTTCATGTGTTGAGAAATCAACTTTTTTGTCTTGAATACCTGAGTGATATAACAACTGTCAAACATCTCAGGATCATGTGGAGAGTTATATTAAGATGACTCCATAAGGTTTGCAGTCAGTACCTTTGAGTAAAATTGAAATGTATGCTTCATTCAATGCCAAAGCACAGTATGCACTGAGAAATCAAACTTTTTTATCTTGAATAGCTGAGTGATATAACCGGTGTCAAACATCTCAGGATCAACGTGGGGAGTTATGTTTAGATGTTTCCATAATGTTTGCCTTCAGGAATTTAGAGTAAAATTGTAATGTATACTTTTAGTTCCAAACCACTTCATGCATTGAGATATCAACTTTTCTGTCTTGAATAGCTGAGTGATATAACAACTGCCAAACATCTCAGGATCATGTGGAGAGTTATATTAAGAGCCTCCATAAGGTTTGCAGTCAGTACCCTTTGAGTAAAATTGTAGTGTATACTTCTTTCAATTCCAAAGCGCAGTATGCACTGAGAAATCACTTTTTTTATTTTGAATACCTGAGTGATATAACCGGGTGTCAAACACCTCAGGACACTGTGGGGAGTTATGTTTAGATGGTTCCATAAGGTTTGCATTGAGGAATTTAGAGTAAAATTGAAATATATACTTAAAGTTCCAAAGCCCTACATGCGTTGAGAAATCAACTTTTTTGTCTTGAATACCTGAGTGATATAACAACTATTAAACATCTCAGGATCATGTGGAGAGTTATATTCAGATGACTCCATAAGGTTTGCAGTCAGTACCTTTGAGTAAAATTGAAATGTATGCTTCATTCAATGACAAAGCACAGTATGCACTGAGAAATCATCTTTTTTATCTTGAATACCTGAGAGTTGTAACAGGTGTCAAACAGTTCAGGAACATTTGCGGGAGTGATGTTAACATCTTTCCAAAAGGTTTGCATTCAGTACTTCATAGTAAAATTGAAATATATTCTTTTAGTGCCAAAGCATTGCATGCTGAGAGAAATCAACTTTTTTGTCTCGAATACCTGAGTGATATAACAAATGTCAAACATCTCAGGATCATGTGGGGAGTTATGTTTAGATATTTCCATAAGGTTTGCATTGAGGAATTTAGAGTAAAATTGTAATGTATACTTTTAGTTCCAAAGCACATCATGCATTGAGATATCAACTTTATTGTCTTGAGTAGCTGAGTGATATAACAACTGTCAAACATCTCAGGGATCATGTGGAGAGTTATATTATGATGACTCCATAAGGTTTGCAGTCAGTACATTTGAGTAAAATTGAAGTGTATACTTCTTTCAATGCCAAAGTGCAGCATGCACTGAGAGATCAACTTTTTTGTCTTTAATACCTGAGTGATATAACAAATGTCATACATCTCAGGATCATGTGGGGAGTTATGTTAAAATGTTTCCATGAGGTTTGCATTCAGGACTTTAGAGTAAAATTGAAATATATTCTTTTAGTTCCAAAGCACTTCATGCATTGAGATATCAACTTTTTTGTCTTGAATAGCTGAGTGATATAACAACTGCCAATCATCTCAGGATCATGTGGAGAGTTATATTAAGATGAGTCCATAAGGTTTGCAGTCAGTACCTTTGAGTAAAATTGAAGTGTATACTTCTTTGAATACCAAAGTACAGCATGCACTGAGAAATCAAGTTTTTTGTCTTGAATAGCTGAGTGATATAACAGCTGTCAAACTTCTCAGGATCATGTCGAGATTTATATTAAGATGTCTCCATAAGGTTTGCAGTCAGTACCTTTGAGTAAAATTGAAATATATGCCTTTAGTGCCAAAGCATTGCATGCACTGAAAAATCAACTCTTTTGCCTTGAATAGCTGAGTGATATAACAGCTGTCAGACATCTCAGGATAATGTGTAGAGTTATATTAAGATGTCTCCATAAGGTTTGCAGTCAGTATCTTTGAGTAAAATTGAAATGTATGCTTCATTCAATGCCAAATCACAGTATGCACTGAGAAATCAACTTTTTTATCTTGAATACCTGAGTGATATAAGCGGAGTCAAACATCTCAGGATCATGCAGGGACTTATGATTAGATGTTTGCATAAGGTTTGCATTGAGAAATTTAGAGTAAAATTGATATATATACTGTTAGTTCCAAACCGCTTCATGCATTGAGAGATCAACTTTTTTGTCTTGAATAGCAGAGTGATATAACAACTGCCAAACATCTCAGGATCATGTGGAGAGTTATATTAAGATGTCTCCATATGGTTTGCAGTCAGTACCTTTGAGTAAATTTAAAATGTATGCTTCATTCAATGCCAAAGCACAGTATGCACTGAGAAATCAACTTTTTTATCTTGAATACCTGAATGATATAACCGGTGTCAAACATCTCAGGATCATGTGGGGAGTTATGTTTAGATGTTTCCATAAGGTTTGCATTGAGGAATTTAGAGTAAAATTGAAATATATACTTTAAGTTCCAAAGCACTTCATGTGTTGAGAAATCAACTTTTTTGTCTTGAATACCTGAGTGATATAACAACTGTCAAACATCTCAGGATCATGTGGAGAGTTATATTAAGATGACTCCATAAGGTTTGCAGTCAGTACCTTTGAGTAAAATTGAAATGTATGCTTCATTCAATGCCAAAGCACAGTATGCACTGAGAAATCAACTTTTTTATCTTGAATAGCTGAGTGATATAACCGGTGTCAAACATCTCAGGATCACGTGGGGAGTTATGTTTAGATGTTTCCATAATGTTTGCCTTCAGGAATTTAGAGTAAAATTGTAATGTATACTTTTAGTTCCAAACCACTTCATGCATTGAGATATCAACTTTTCTGTCTTGAATAGCTGAGTGATATAACAACTGCCAAACAACTCAGGATCATGTGGAGAGTTATATTAAGAGCCTCCATAAGGTTTGCAGTCAGTACCTTTGAGTAAAATTGTAGTGTATACTTCTTTCAATTCCAAAGCGCAGTATGCACTGAGAAATCACTTTTTTTATTTTGAATACCTGAGTGATATAACCGGTGTCAAACACCTCAGGATACTGTGGGGAGTTATGTTTAGATGGTTCCATAAGGTTTGCATTGAGGAATTTAGAGTAAAATTGAAATATATACTTAAAGTTCCAAAGCCCTACATGCGTTGAGAAATCAACTTTTTTGTCTTGAATACCTGAGTGATATAACAACTATTAAACAGCTCAGGATCATGTGGGGAGTTATATTCAGATGACTCCATAAGGTTTGCAGTCAGTACCTTTGAGTAAAATTGAAATGTATGCTTCATTCAATGCCAAAGCACAGTATGCACTGAGAAATCATCTTTTTTATCTTGAATACCTGAGAGTTGTAATAGGTGTCAAACAGTTCAGGAACATTTGGGGAGTGATGTTAACATCTTTCCAAAAGGTTTGCATTCAGTACTTCATAGTAAAATTGAAATATATTCTTTTAGTGCCAAAGCATTGCATGCTGAGAGAAATCAACTTTTTTGTCTCGAATACCTGAGTGATATAACAAATGTCAAACATCTCAGGATCATGTGGGGAGTTATGTTTAGATATTTCCATAAGGTTTGCATTGAGGAATTTAGAGTAAAATTGTAATGTATACTTTTAGTTCCAAAGCACATCATGCATTGAGATATCAACTTTTTTGTCTTGAGTAGCTGAGTGATATAACAACTGTCAAACATCTCAGGATCATGTGGAGAGTTATATTATGATGACTCCATAAGGTTTGCAGTCAGTACCTTTGAGTAAAATTGAAATGTATGCTTCATTCAATGCCAAAGTACAGCATGCACTGAGAGATCAACTTTTTTGTCTTTAATACCTGAGTGATATAACAAATGTCATACATCTCAGGATCATGTGGGGAGTTATGTTTAGATGTTTCCATAAGGTTTGCATTGAGGAATTTAGAGTAAAATTGAAATATATACTTAAAGTTCCAAAGCCCTACATGCGTTGACAAATCAACTTTTTTGTCTTGAATACCTGAGTGATATAACAACTATTAAACACCTCAGGATCATGTGGAGAGTTATATCCAGATGACTCCATAAGGTTTGCAGTCAGTACCTTTGAGTAAAATTGAAATGTATGCTTCATTCAATGCCAAAGCACAGTATGCACTGAGAAATCATCTTTTTTATCTTGAATACCTGAGAGTTGTAACAGGTGTCAAACAGTTTAGGAACATTTGGGGAGTGATGTTAACATGTTTCCAAAAGGTTTGCATTCATTACTTCATAGTAAAATTGAAATATATTCTTTTAGTGCCAAAGCATTGCATGCTGAGAGAAATCAACTTTTTTGTCTCGAATACCTGAGTGATATAACAAATGTCAAACATCTCAGGATCATGTGGGGAGTTATGTTTAGATATTTCCATAAGGTTTGCATTGAGGAATTTAGAGTAAAATTGTAATGTATACTTTTAGTTCCAAAGCACATCATGCATTGAGATATCAACTTTTTTGTCTTGAATAGCTGACTGATATAACAACTGCCAAACATCTCAGGATCATGTGGGGAGTTATGTTTAGATGTTTCCATAAGGTTTGCAGTCAGTACATTTGAGTAAAATTGAAGTGTATACTTCTTTCAATGCCAAAGTGCAGCATGCACTGAGAGATCAACTTTTTTGTCTTTAATACCTGAGTGATATAACAAATGTCATACATCTCAGGATCATGTGGGGAGTTATGTTAAAATGTTTCCATGAGGTTTGCATTCAGGACTTTAGAGTAAAATTGAAATATATTCTTTTAGTTCCAAAGCACTTCATGCATTGAGATATCAACTTTTTTGTCTTGAATAGCTGAGTGATATAACAACTGCCAATCATCTCAGGATCATGTGGAGAGTTATATTAAGATGAGTCCATAAGGTTTGCAGTCAGTACCTTTGAGTAAAATTGAAGTGTATACTTCTTTCAATACCAAAGTACAGCATGCACTGAGAAATCAAGTTTTTTGTCTTGAATAGCTGAGTGATATAACAGCTGTCAAACTTCTCAGGATCATGTCGAGATTTATATTAAGATGTCTCCATAAGGTTTGCAGTCAGTACCTTTGAGTAAAATTGAAATATATGCCTTTAGTGCCAAAGCATTGCATGCACTGAAAAATCAACTCTTTTGTCTTGAATAGCTGAGTGATATAACAGCTGTCAGACATCTCAGGATAATGTGTAGAGTTATATTAAGATGTCTCCATAAGGTTTGCAGTCAGTATCTTTGAGTAAAATTGAAATGTATGCTTCATTCAATGCCAAATCACAGTATGCACTGAGAAATCAACTTTTTTATCTTGAATACCTGAGTGATATAAGCGGAGTCAAACATCTCAGGATCATGCAGGGACTTATGATTAGATGTTTGCATAAGGTTTGCATTGAGAAATTTAGAGTAAAATTGATATATATACTGTTAGTTCCAAACCGCTTCATGCATTGAGAGATCAACTTTTTTGTCTTGAATAGCAGAGTGATATAACAACTGCCAAACATCTCAGGATCATGTGGAGAGTTATATTAAGATGTCTCCATATGGTTTGCAGTCAGTACCTTTGAGTAAATTTAAAATGTATGCTTCATTCAATGCCAAAGCACAGTATGCACTGAGAAATCAACTTTTTTATCTTGAATACCTGAATGATATAACCGGTGTCAAACATCTCAGGATCATGTGGGGAGTTATGTTTAGATGTTTCCATAAGGTTTGCATTGAGGAATTTAGAGTAAAATTGAAATATATACTTTAAGTTCCAAAGCACTTCATGTGTTGAGAAATCAACTTTTTTGTCTTGAATACCTGAGTGATATAACAACTGTCAAACATCTCAGGATCATGTGGAGAGTTATATTAAGATGACTCCATAAGGTTTGCAGTCAGTACCTTTGAGTAAAATTGAAATGTATGCTTCATTCAATGCCAAAGCACAGTATGCACTGAGAAATCAACTTTTTTATCTTGAATAGCTGAGTGATATAACCGGTGTCAAACATCTCAGGATCACGTGGGGAGTTATGTTTAGATGTTTCCATAATGTTTGCCTTCAGGAATTTAGAGTAAAATTGTAATGTATACTTTTAGTTCCAAACCACTTCATGCATTGAGATATCAACTTTTCTGTCTTGAATAGCTGAGTGATATAACAACTGCCAAACAACTCAGGATCATGTGGAGAGTTATATTAAGAGCCTCCATAAGGTTTGCAGTCAGTACCTTTGAGTAAAATTGTAGTGTATACTTCTTTCAATTCCAAAGCGCAGTATGCACTGAGAAATCACTTTTTTTATTTTGAATACCTGAGTGATATAACCGGTGTCAAACACCTCAGGATACTGTAGGGAGTTATGTTTAGATGGTTCCATAAGGTTTGCATTGAGGAATTTAGAGTAAAATTGAAATATATACTTAAAGTTCCAAAGCCCTACATGCGTTGAGAAATCAACTTTTTTGTCTTGAATACCTGAGTGATATAACAACTATTAAACAGCTCAGGATCATGTGGGGAGTTATATTCAGATGACTCCATAAGGTTTGCAGTCAGTACCTTTGAGTAAAATTGAAATGTATGCTTCATTCAATGCCAAAGCACAGTATGCACTGAGAAATCATCTTTTTTATCTTGAATACCTGAGAGTTGTAATAGGTGTCAAACAGTTCAGGAACATTTGGGGAGTGATGTTAACATCTTTCCAAAAGGTTTGCATTCAGTACTTCATAGTAAAATTGAAATATATTCTTTTAGTGCCAAAGCATTGCATGCTGAGAGAAATCAACTTTTTTGTCTCGAATACCTGAGTGATATAACAAATGTCAAACATCTCAGGATCATGTGGGGAGTTATGTTTAGATATTTCCATAAGGTTTGCATTGAGAAATTTAGAGTAAAATTGATATATATACTGTTAGTTCCAAACCGCTTCATGCATTGAGAGATCAACTTTTTTGTCTTGAATAGCAGAGTGATATAACAACTGCCAAACATCTCAGGATCATGTGGAGAGTTATATTAAGATGTCTCCATATGGTTTGCAGTCAGTACCTTTGAGTAAATTTAAAATGTATGCTTCATTCAATGCCAAAGCACAGTATGCACTGAGAAATCAACTTTTTTATCTTGAATACCTGAATGATATAACCGGTGTCAAACATCTCAGGATCATGTGGGGAGTTCTGTTTAGATGTTTCCATAAGGTTTGCATTGAGGAATTTAGAGTAAAATTGAAATATATACTTTAAGTTCCAAAGCACTTCATGTGTTGAGAAATCAACTTTTTTGTCTTGAATACCTGAGTGATATAACAACTGTCAAACATCTCAGGATCATGTGGAGAGTTATATTAAGATGACTCCATAAGGTTTGCAGTCAGTACCTTTGAGTAAAATTGAAATGTATGCTTCATTCAATGCCAAAGCACAGTATGCACTGAGAAATCAACTTTTTTATCTTGAATAGCTGAGTGATATAACCGGTGTCAAACATCTCAGGATCATGTGGGGAGTTATGTTTAGATGTTTCCATAAGGTTTGCAGTCAGTACCTTTGAGTAAAATTGAAATGCGTGCTTCATTCAATGCCAAATCACAGTATGCACTGAGAAATCAACTTTTTTATCTTGAATACCTGAGTGATATAACCGGAGTCAAACATCTCAGGATCATGCAGGGACATATGATTAGATGTTTGCATAAGGTTTGCATTGAGAAATTTAGAGTAAAATTGATATATATACTGTTAGTTCCAAACCGCTTCATGCATTGAGAGATCAACTTTTTTGTCTTGAATAGCAGAGTGATATAACAACTGCCAAACATCTCAGGATCATGTGGAGAGTTATATTAAGATGTCTCCATATGGTTTGCAGTCAGTACCTTTGAGTAAATTTAAAATGTATGCTTCATTCAATGCCAAAGCACAGTATGCACTGAGAATCAACTTTTTTATCTTGAATACCTGAATGATATAACCGGTGTCAAACATCTCAGGATCATGTGGGGAGTTATGTTTAGATGTCTCCATAAGGTTTGCATTGAGGAATTTAGAGTAAAATTGAAATATATACTTAAAGTTCCAAAGCACTTCATGCGTGGAGAAATCAACTTTTTTGTCTTGAATACCTGAGTGATATAACAACTATTAAACAGCTCAGGATCATGTGGAGAGTTATATTCAGATGACTCCATAAGGTTTGCAGTCAGTACCTTTGAGTAAAATTAAAATGTATGCTTCATTCAATGCCAAAGCACAGTATGCACTGAGAAATCAACTTTTTTATCTTGAATACCTGCATGATATAACTGGTGTCAAACATCTCAGGATCATGTGGGGAGTTATGTTTAGATGTTTGCATAAGGGTTGCATTTAGTACTTCAGAGTAAAATTGAAATATATACTTTTAGTGCCAAAGCATTGCATGCAGAGAGAAATCAACTTTTTTGTGTTGAATACCTGAGTGATATAACAGATTGCAAACATCTCAGGATCATGTGGGGAGTTATGTTTAGATGTTTCCATAAGGTTTGCAGTCAGTACATTTGAGTAAAATTGAAGTGTATACTTCTTTCAATGCCAAATTACAGCATGCACTGAGAGATCAACTTTTTTGTCTTTAATACCTGAGTGATATAACAAATGTCAAACATCTCAGGATCATGTGGGGAGTTATGTTAAAATGTTTCCATGAGGTTTGCATTCAGGACTTTAGAGTAAAATTGAAATATATTCTTTTAGTTCCAAAGCACTTCATGCATTGAGATATCAACTTTTTTGTCTTGAATAGCTGAGTGATATAACAACTGCCAATCATCTCAGGATCATGTGGAGAGTTATATTAAGATGAGTCCATAAGGTTTGCAGTCAGTACCTTTGAGTAAAATTGAAGTGTATACTTCTTTGAATACCAAAGTACAGCATGCACTGAGAAATCAAGTTTTTTGTCTTGAATAGCTGAGTGATATAACAGCTGTCAAACTTCTCAGGATCATGTCGAGATTTATATTAAGATGTCTCCATAAGGTTTGCAGTCAGTACCTTTGAGTAAAATTGAAATATATGCCTTTAGTGCCAAAGCATTGCATGCACTGAAAAATCAACTCTTTTGCCTTGAATAGCTGAGTGATATAACAGCTGTCAGACATCTCAGGATAATGTGTAGAGTTATATTAAGATGTCTCCATAAGGTTTGCAGTCAGTATCTTTGAGTAAAATTGAAATGTATGCTTCATTCAATGCCAAATCACAGTATGCACTGAGAAATCAACTTTTTTATCTTGAATACCTGAGTGATATAAGCGGAGTCAAACATCTCAGGATCATGCAGGGACTTATGATTAGATGTTTGCATAAGGTTTGCATTGAGAAATTTAGAGTAAAATTGATATATATACTGTTAGTTCCAAACCGCTTCATGCATTGAGAGATCAACTTTTTTGTCTTGAATAGCAGAGTGATATAACAACTGCCAAACATCTCAGGATCATGTGGAGAGTTATATTAAGATGTCTCCATATGGTTTGCAGTCAGTACCTTTGAGTAAATTTAAAATGTATGCTTCATTCAATGCCAAAGCACAGTATGCACTGAGAAATCAACTTTTTTATCTTGAATACCTGAATGATATAACCGGTGTCAAACATCTCAGGATCATGTGGGGAGTTATGTTTAGATGTTTCCATAAGGTTTGCATTGAGGAATTTAGAGTAAAATTGAAATATATACTTTAAGTTCCAAAGCACTTCATGTGTTGAGAAATCAACTTTTTTGTCTTGAATACCTGAGTGATATAACAACTGTCAAACATCTCAGGATCATGTGGAGAGTTATATTAAGATGACTCCATAAGGTTTGCAGTCAGTACCTTTGAGTAAAATTGAAATGTATGCTTCATTCAATGCCAAAGCACAGTATGCACTGAGAAATCAACTTTTTTATCTTGAATAGCTGAGTGATATAACCGGTGTCAAACATCTCAGGATCACGTGGGGAGTTATGTTTAGATGTTTCCATAATGTTTGCCTTCAGGAATTTAGAGTAAAATTGTAATGTATACTTTTAGTTCCAAACCACTTCATGCATTGAGATATCAACTTTTCTGTCTTGAATAGCTGAGTGATATAACAACTGCCAAACAACTCAGGATCATGTGGAGAGTTATATTAAGAGCCTCCATAAGGTTTGCAGTCAGTACCTTTGAGTAAAATTGTAGTGTATACTTCTTTCAATTCCAAAGCGCAGTATGCACTGAGAAATCACTTTTTTTATTTTGAATACCTGAGTGATATAACCGGTGTCAAACACCTCAGGATACTGTGGGGAGTTATGTTTAGATGGTTCCATAAGGTTTGCATTGAGGAATTTAGAGTAAAATTGAAATATATACTTAAAGTTCCAAAGCCCTACATGCGTTGACAAATCAACTTTTTTGTCTTGAATACCTGAGTGATATAACAACTATTAAACAGCTCAGGATCATGTGGGGAGTTATATTCAGATGACTCCATAAGGTTTGCAGTCAGTACCTTTGAGTAAAATTGAAATGTATGCTTCATTCAATGCCAAAGCACAGTATGCACTGAGAAATCATCTTTTTTATCTTGAATACCTGAGAGTTGTAATAGGTGTCAAACAGTTCAGGAACATTTGGGGAGTGATGTTAACATCTTTCCAAAAGGTTTGCATTCAGTACTTCATAGTAAAATTGAAATATATTCTTTTAGTGCCAAAGCATTGCATGCTGAGAGAAATCAACTTTTTTGTCTCGAGTACCTGAGTGATATAACAAATGTCAAACATCTCAGGATCATGTGGGGAGTTATGTTTAGATATTTCCATAAGGTTTGCATTGAGGAATTTAGAGTAAAATTGTAATGTATACTTTTAGTTCCAAAGCACATCATGCATTGAGATATCAACTTTTTTGTCTTGAGTAGCTGAGTGATATAACAACTGTCAAACATCTCAGGATCATGTGGAGAGTTATATTATGATGACTCCATAAGGTTTGCAGTCAGTACCTTTGAGTAAAATTGAAATGTATGCTTCATTCAATGCCAAAGTACAGCATGCACTGAGAGATCAACTTTTTTGTCTTTAATACCTGAGTGATATAACAAATGTCATACATCTCAGGATCATGTGGGGAGTTATGTTTAGATGTTTCCATAAGGTTTGCATTGAGGAATTTAGAGTAAAATTGAAATATATACTTAAAGTTCCAAAGCCCTACATGCGTTGACAAATCAACTTTTTTGTCTTGAATACCTGAGTGATATAACAACTATTAAACACCTCAGGATCATGTGGAGAGTTATATCCAGATGACTCCATAAGGTTTGCAGTCAGTACCTTTGAGTAAAATTGAAATGTATGCTTCATTCAATGCCAAAGCACAGTATGCACTGAGAAATCATCTTTTTTATCTTGAATACCTGAGAGTTGTAACAGGTGTCAAACAGTTTAGGAACATTTGGGGAGTGATGTTAACATGTTTCCAAAAGGTTTGCATTCATTACTTCATAGTAAAATTGAAATATATTCTTTTAGTGCCAAAGCATTGCATGCTGAGAGAAATCAACTTTTTTGTCTCGAATACCTGAGTGATATAACAAATGTCAAACATCTCAGGATCATGTGGGGAGTTATGTTTAGATATTTCCATAAGGTTTGCATTGAGGAATTTAGAGTAAAATTGTAATGTATACTTTTAGTTCCAAAGCACATCATGCATTGAGATATCAACTTTTTTGTCTTGAATAGCTGACTGATATAACAACTGCCAAACATCTCAGGATCATGTGGGGAGTTATGTTTAGATGTTTCCATAAGGTTTGCAGTCAGTACATTTGAGTAAAATTGAAGTGTATACTTCTTTCAATGCCAAAGTGCAGCATGCACTGAGAGATCAACTTTTTTGTCTTTAATACCTGAGTGATATAACAAATGTCATACATCTCAGGATCATGTGGGGAGTTATGTTAAAATGTTTCCATGAGGTTTGCATTCAGGACTTTAGAGTAAAATTGAAATATATTCTTTTAGTTCCAAAGCACTTCATGCATTGAGATATCAACTTTTTTGTCTTGAATAGCTGAGTGATATAACAACTGCCAATCATCTCAGGATCATGTGGAGAGTTATATTAAGATGAGTCCATAAGGTTTGCAGTCAGTACCTTTGAGTAAAATTGAAGTGTATACTTCTTTCAATACCAAAGTACAGCATGCACTGAGAAATCAAGTTTTTTGTCTTGAATAGCTGAGTGATATAACAGCTGTCAAACTTCTCAGGATCATGTCGAGATTTATATTAAGATGTCTCCATAAGGTTTGCAGTCAGTACCTTTGAGTAAAATTGAAATATATGCCTTTAGTGCCAAAGCATTGCATGCACTGAAAAATCAACTCTTTTGTCTTGAATAGCTGAGTGATATAACAGCTGTCAGACATCTCAGGATAATGTGTAGAGTTATATTAAGATGTCTCCATAAGGTTTGCAGTCAGTATCTTTGAGTAAAATTAAAATGTATGCTTCATTCAATGCCAAATCACAGTATGCACTGAGAAATCAACTTTTTTATCTTGAATACCTGAGTGATATAAGCGGAGTCAAACATCTCAGGATCATGCAGGGACTTATGAT
Organism: Mobula birostris; assembly: GCF_030028105.1. Classification (NCBI taxonomy): domain Eukaryota; kingdom Metazoa; phylum Chordata; class Chondrichthyes; order Myliobatiformes; family Myliobatidae; genus Mobula; species Mobula birostris. The sequence goes on from NW_027278011.1 coordinate 193,893, forward strand.
TAGATGTTTGCATAAGGTTTGCATTGAGAAATTTAGAGTAAAATTGATATATATACTGTTAGTTCCAAACCGCTTCATGCATTGAGAGATCAACTTTTTTGTCTTGAATAGCAGAGTGATATAACAACTGCCAAACATCTCAGGATCATGTGGAGAGTTATATTAAGATGTCTCCATATGGTTTGCAGTCAGTACCTTTGAGTAAATTTAAAATGTATGCTTCATTCAATGCCAAAGCACAGTATGCACTGAGAAATCAACTTTTTTATCTTGAATACCTGAATGATATAACCGGTGTCAAACATCTCAGGATCATGTGGGGAGTTATGTTTAGATGTTTCCATAAGGTTTGCATTGAGGAATTTAGAGTAAAATTGAAATATATACTTTAAGTTCCAAAGCACTTCATGTGTTGAGAAATCAACTTTTTTGTCTTGAATACCTGAGTGATATAACAACTGTCAAACATCTCAGGATCATGTGGAGAGTTATATTAAGATGACTCCATAAGGTTTGCAGTCAGTACCTTTGAGTAAAATTGAAATGTATGCTTCATTCAATGCCAAAGCACAGTATGCACTGAGAAATCAACTTTTTTATCTTGAATAGCTGAGTGATATAACCGGTGTCAAACATCTCAGGATCACGTGGGGAGTTATGTTTAGATGTTTCCATAATGTTTGCCTTCAGGAATTTAGAGTAAAATTGTAATGTATACTTTTAGTTCCAAACCACCTCATGCATTGAGATATCAACTTTTCTGTCTTGAATAGCTGAGTGATATAACAACTGCCAAACAACTCAGGATCATGTGGAGAGTTATATTAAGAGCCTCCATAAGGTTTGCAGTCAGTACCTTTGAGTAAAATTGTAGTGTATACTTCTTTCAATTCCAAAGCGCAGTATGCACTGAGAAATCACTTTTTTTATTTTGAATACCTGAGTGATATAACCGGTGTCAAACACCTCAGGATACTGTGGGGAGTTATGTTTAGATGGTTCCATAAGGTTTGCATTGAGGAATTTAGAGTAAAATTGAAATATATACTTAAAGTTCCAAAGCCCTACATGCGTTGATAAATCAACTTTTTTGTCTTGAATACCTGAGTGATATAACAACTATTAAACAGCTCAGGATCATGTGGGGAGTTATATTCAGATGACTCCATAAGGTTTGCAGTCAGTACCTTTGAGTAAAATTGAAATGTATGCTTCATTCAATGCCAAAGCACAGTATGCACTGAGAAATCATCTTTTTTATCTTGAATACCTGAGATTTGTAATAGGTGTCAAACAGTTCAGGAACATTTGGGGAGTGATGTTAACATCTTTCCAAAAGGTTTGCATTCAGTACTTCATAGTAAAATTGAAATATATTCTTTTAGTGCCAAAGCATTGCATGCTGAGAGAAATCAACTTTTTTGTCTCGAATACCTGAGTGATATAACAAATGTCAAACATCTCAGGATCATGTGGGGAGTTATGTTTAGATATTTCCATAAGGTTTGCATTGAGAAATTTAGAGTAAAATTGATATATATACTGTTAGTTCCAAACCGCTTCATGCATTGAGAGATCAACTTTTTTGTCTTGAATAGCAGAGTGATATAACAACTGCCAAACATCTCAGGATCATGTGGAGAGTTATATTAAGATGTCTCCATATGGTTTGCAGTCAGTACCTTTGAGTAAATTTAAAATGTATGCTTCATTCAATGCCAAAGCACAGTATGCACTGAGAAATCAACTTTTTTATCTTGAATACCTGAATGATATAACCGGTGTCAAACATCTCAGGATCATGTGGGGAGTTATGTTTAGATGTTTCCATAAGGTTTGCATTGAGGAATTTAGAGTAAAATTGAAATATATACTTTAAGTTCCAAAGCACTTCATGTGTTGAGAAATCAACTTTTTTGTCTTGAATACCTGAGTGATATAACAACTGTCAAACATCTCAGGATCATGTGGAGAGTTATATTAAGATGACTCCATAAGGTTTGCAGTCAGTACCTTTGAGTAAAATTGAAATGTATGCTTCATTCAATGCCAAAGCACAGTATGCACTGAGAAATCAACTTTTTTATCTTGAATAGCTGAGTGATATAACCGGTGTCAAACATCTCAGGATCATGTGGGGAGTTATGTTTAGATGTTTCCATAAGGTTTGCAGTCAGTACCTTTGAGTAAAATTGAAATGCGTGCTTCATTCAATGCCAAATCACAGTATGCACTGAGAAATCAACTTTTTTATCTTGAATACCTGAGTGATATAACCGGAGTCAAACATCTCAGGATCATGCAGGGACATATGATTAGATGTTTGCATAAGGTTTGCATTGAGAAATTTAGAGTAAAATTGATATATATACTGTTAGTTCCAAACCGCTTCATGCATTGAGAGATCAACTTTTTTGTCTTGAATAGCAGAGTGATATAACAACTGCCAAACATCTCAGGATCATGTGGAGAGTTATATTAAGATGTCTCCATATGGTTTGCAGTCAGTACCTTTGAGTAAATTTAAAATGTATGCTTCATTCAATGCCAAAGCACAGTATGCACTGAGAATCAACTTTTTTATCTTGAATACCTGAATGATATAACCGGTGTCAAACATCTCAGGATCATGTGGGGAGTTATGTTTAGATGTCTCCATAAGGTTTGCATTGAGGAATTTAGAGTAAAATTGAAATATATACTTAAAGTTCCAAAGCACTTCATGCGTGGAGAAATCAACTTTTTTGTCTTGAATACCTGAGTGATATAACAACTATTAAACAGCTCAGGATCATGTGGAGAGTTATATTCAGATGACTCCATAAGGTTTGCAGTCAGTACCTTTGAGTAAAATTAAAATGTATGCTTCATTCAATGCCAAAGCACAGTATGCACTGAGAAATCAACTTTTTTATCTTGAATACCTGCATGATATAACTGGTGTCAAACATCTCAGGATCATGTGGGGAGTTATGTTTAGATGTTTGCATAAGGGTTGCATTTAGTACTTCAGAGTAAAATTGAAATATATACTTTTAGTGCCAAAGCATTGCATGCAGAGAGAAATCAACTTTTTTGTGTTGAATACCTGAGTGATATAACAGATTGCAAACATCTCAGGATCATGTGGGGAGTTATGTTTAGATGTTTCCATAAGGTTTGCAGTCAGTACATTTGAGTAAAATTGAAGTGTATACTTCTTTCAATGCCAAATTACAGCATGCACTGAGAGATCAACTTTTTTGTCTTTAATACCTGAGTGATATAACAAATGTCAAACATCTCAGGATCATGTGGGGAGTTATGTTAAAATGTTTCCATGAGGTTTGCATTCAGGACTTTAGAGTAAAATTGAAATATATTCTTTTAGTTCCAAAGCACTTCATGCATTGAGATATCAACTTTTTTGTCTTGAATAGCTGAGTGATATAACAACTGCCAATCATCTCAGGATCATGTGGAGAGTTATATTAAGATGAGTCCATAAGGTTTGCAGTCAGTACCTTTGAGTAAAATTGAAGTGTATACTTCTTTCAATACCAAAGTACAGCATGCACTGAGAAATCAAGTTTTTTGTCTTGAATAGCTGAGTGATATAACAGCTGTCAAACTTCTCAGGATCATGTCGAGATTTATATTACGATGTCTCCTTAAGGTTTGCAGTCAGTACCTTTGAGTAAAATTGAAATATATGCCTTTAGTGCCAAAGCATTGCATGCACTGAAAAATCAACTCTTTTGTCTTGAATAGCTGAGTGATATAACAGCTGTCAGACATCTCAGGATAATGTGTAGAGTTATATTAAGATGTCTCCATAAGGTTTGCAGTCAGTATCTTTGAGCAAAATTGAAATGTATGCTTCTTTCAATGCCAAAGCACTGTATGCAATGAGAAATCAACTTTTTTATCCTGAGTACCTGAGTGATGTAACAGGTGTCAAGCATCTCAGAATCATGTGGAGAGTGATGTTAACATCTTTCCATAAGGTTGGCATTCAGTACTTCAGAGTAAAATTGAAATATATACTTATACTGCCAAAGCATTGCATGCACTGAGAAATCAAATTTTTTGTTTTGAATACCTGAGTGATATAACAAATGTCAAACAACTCAGGATCATGTGGGGAGTTATGTTTAGATATTTCCATAAGGTTTGCAGTCAGTACCTTTGAGTAAAATTGAAATGTATGCTTCATTCAATGCCAAATCACAGTATGCTCTGAGAAATCAACTTTTTTATCTTGAATACCTGAGTGATATAACCGGAGTCAAACATCTCAGGATCATGCAGGGACATATGATTAGATGTTTGCATAAGGTTTGCATTGAGAAATTTAGAGTAAAATTGATATATATACTGTTAGTTCCAAACCGCTTCATGCATTGAGAGATCAACTTTTTTGTCTTGAATAGCAGAGTGATATAACAACTGCCAAACATCTCAGGATCATGTGGAGAGTTATATTAAGATGTCTCCATATGGTTTGCAGTCAGTACCTTTGAGTAAATTTAAAATGTATGCTTCATTCAATGCCAAAGCACAGTATGCACTGAGAATCAACTTTTTTATCTTGAATACCTGAATGATATAACCGGTGTCAAACATCTCAGTATCATGTGGGGAGTTATGTTTAGATGTTTCCATAAGGTTTGCATTGAGGAATTTAGAGTAAAATTGAAATATATACTTAAAGTTCCAAAGCCCTACATGCGTTGAGAAATCAACTTTTTTGTCTTGAATACCTGAGTGATATAACAACTATTAAACATCTCAGGATCATGTGGAGAGTTATATTCAGATGACTCCATAAGGTTTGCAGTCAGTACCTTTGAGTAAAATTGAAATGTATGCTTCATTCAATGCCAAAGCACAGTATGCACTGAGAAATCATCTTTTTTATCTTGAATACCTGAGAGTTGTAACAGGTGTCAAACAGTTCAGGAACATTTGGGGAGTGATGTTAACATGTTTCCAAAAGGTTTGCATTCAGTACTTCATAGTAAAATTGAAATATATTCTTTTAGTGCCAAAGCATTGCATGCTGAGAGAAATCAACTTTTTTGTCTCGAATACCTGAGTGATATAACAAATGTCAAACATCTCAGGATCATGTGGGGAGTTATGTTTAGATGTTTCCATAAGGGTTGCATTTAGTACTTCAGAGTAAAATTGAAATATATACTTTTAGTGCCAAAGCATTGCATGCAGAGAGAAATCAACTTTTTTGTGTTGAATACCTGAGTGATATAACAGATTTCAAACATCTCAGGATCATGTGGGGAGTTATGTTTAGATGTTTCCATAAGGTTTGCAGTCAGTACATTTGAGTAAAATTGAAGTGTATACTTCTTTCAATGCCAAAGTACAGCATGCACTGAGAGATCAACTTTTTTGTCTTTAATACCTGAGTGATATAACAAATGTCAAACATCTCAGGATCATGTGGGGAGTTATGTTAAAATGTTTCCATGAGGTTTGCATTCAGGACTTTAGAGTAAAATTGAAATATATTCTTTTAGTTCCAAAGCACTTCATGCATTGAGATATCAACTTTTTTGTCTTGAATAGCTGAGTGATATAACAACTGCCAATCATCTCAGGATCATGTGGAGAGTTATATTAAGATGAGTCCATAAGGTTTGCCGTCAGTACCTTTGAGTAAAATTGAAGTGTATACTTCTTTCAATACCAAAGTACAGCATGCACTGAGAAATCAAGTTTTTTGTCTTGAATAGCTGAGTGATATAACAGCTGTCAAACTTGTTAGGATCATGTCGAGATTTATATTAAGATGTCTCCATAAGGTTTGCAGTCAGTACCTTTGAGTAAAATTGAAATATATGCCTTTAGTGCCAAAGCATTGCATGCACTGAAAAATCAACTCTTTTGTCTTGAATAGCTGAGTGATATAACAGCTGTCAGACATCTCAGGATAATGTGTAGAGTTATATTAAGATGTCTCCATAAGGTTTGCAGTCAGTATCTTTGAGTAAAATTGAAATGTATGCTTCTTTCAATGCCAAAGCACTGTATGCAATGAGAAATCAACTTTTTTATCCTGAGTACCTGAGTGATGTAACAGGTGTCAAGCATCTCAGAATCATGTGGAGAGTGATGTTAACATCTTTCCATAAGGTTGGCATTCAGTACTTCAGAGTAAAATTGAAATATATACTTTTACTGCCAAAGCATTGCATGCACTGAGAAATCAAATATTTTGTTTTGAATACCTGAGTGATATAACGAATGTTAAACAACTCAGGATCATGTGGGGAGTTATGTTTAGATATTTCCATAAGGTTTGCAGTCAGTACCTTTGAGTAAAATTGAAATGTATGCTTCATTCAATGCCAAATCACAGTATGCACTGAGAAATCAACTTTTTTATCTTGAATACCTGAGTGATATAACCGGAGTCAAACATCTCAGGATCATGCAGGGACATATGATTAGATGTTTGCATAAGGTTTGCATTGAGAAATTTAGAGTAAAATTGATATATATACTGTTAGTTCCAAACCGCTTCATGCATTGAGAGATCAACTTTTTTGTCTTGAATAGCAGAGTGATATAACAACTGCCAAACATCTCAGGATCATGTGGAGAGTTATATTAAGATGTCTCCATATGGCTTGCAGTCAGTACCTTTGAGTAAATTTAAAATGTATGCTTCATTCAATGCCAAAGCACAGTATGCACTGAGAATCAACTTTTTTATCTTGAATACCTGAATGATATAACCGGTGTCAAACATCTCAGTATCATGTGGGGAGTTATGTTTAGATGTTTCCATAAGGTTTGCATTGAGGAATTTAGAGTAAAATTGAAATGTATACTTTTAGTTCCAAACCACTTCATGCATTGAGATATCAACTTTTCTGTCTTGAATAGCTGAGTGATATAACAGCTGCCAAACATCTCAGGATCATGTGGAGAGTTATATTAAGAGCCTCCATAAGGTTTGCAGTCAGTACCTTTGAGTAAAATTGTAGTGTATACTTCTTTCAATTACAAAGTGCAGTATGCACTGAGAAATCACTTTTTTTATTTTGAATACCTGAGTGATATAACCGGTGTCAAACATCTCAGGATACTGTGGGGAGTTATGTTTAGATGTTTCCATAAGGTTTGCATTGAGGAATTTAGAGTAAAATTGAAATATATACTTAAAGTTCCAAAGCACTTCATGCGTGGAGAAATCAACTTTTTTGTCTTGAATACCTGAGTGATATAACAACTTTTAAACAGCTCAGGATCATGTGGAGAGTTATATTCAGATGACTCCATAAGGTTTGCAGTCAGTACCTTTGAGTAAAATTGAAATGTATGCTTCATTCAATGCCAAAGTACTGTATGCACTGAGAAATCATCTTTTTTATCTTGAATACCTGAGAGATGTAACAGGTGTCAAACAGTTCAGGAACATTTGGGGAGTGATGTTAACATGTTTCCAAAAGGTTTGCATTCAGTACTTCATAGTAAAATTGAAAAATATTCTTTTAGTGCCAAAGCATTGCATGCTGAGAGAAATCAACTTTTCTGTCTCGAATACCTGAGTGATATAACAAATGTCAATCATCTCAGGATCATGTGGGGTGTTATGTTTAGATATTTCCATAAGGTTTGCAGTCAGTACCTTTGAGTAAAATTGAAATGTATGCTTCATTCAATCCCAAAGCACAGTATGCACTGAGAATCAACTTTTTTATCTTGAATACCTGAATGATATAACCGGTGTCAAACATCTCAGGATCATGTGGGGAGTTATGTTTAGATGTTTCCATAAGGTTTGCATTGAGGAATTTAGAGTAAAATTGAAATATATACTTAAAGTTCCAAAGCCCTACATGCGTTGAGAAATCAACTTTTTTGTCTTGAATACCTGAGTGATATAACAACTATTAAACATCTCAGGATCATGTGGAGAGTTATATTCAGATGACTCCATAAGGTTTGCAGTCAGTACCTTTGAGTAAAATTGAAATGTATGCTTCATTCAATGCCAAAGCACAGTATGCACTGAGAAATCATCTTTTTTATCTTGAATACCTGAGAGTTGTAACAGGTGTCAAACAGTTCAGGAACATTTGGGGAGTGATGTTAACTTGTTTCGAAAAGGTTTGCATTCATTACTTCATAGTAAAATTGAAATATATTCTTTTAGTGCCAAAGCATTGCATGCTGAGAGAAATCAACTTTTTTGTCTCGAATACCTGAGTGATATAACAAATGTCAAACATCTCAGGATCATGTGGGGAGTTATGTTTAGATATTTCCATAAGGTTTGCATTGAGGAATTTAGAGTAAAATTGTAATGTATACTTTTAGTTCCAAAGCACATCATGCATTGAGATATCAACTTTTTTGTCTTGAATAGCTGAGTGATATAACAACTGTCAAACATCTCAGGATCATGTGGAGAGTTATATTATGATGACTCCATAAGGTTTGCAGTCAGTACCTTTGAGTAAAATTGAAATGTATGCTTCTTTCAATGCCAAAGCACTGTATGCAATGAGAAATCAACTTTTTTATCCTGAGTACCTGAGTGATGTAACAGGTGTCAAGCATCTCAGAATCATGTGGAGAGTGATGTTAACATCTTTCCATAAGGTTGGCATTCAGTACTTCAGAGTAAAATTGAAATATATACTTTTACTGCCAAAGCATTGCATGCACTGAGAAATCAAATTTTTTGTTTTGAATACCTGAGTGATATAACAAATGTCAAACAACTCAGGATCATGTGGGGAGTTATGTTTAGATATTTCCATAAGGTTTGCAGTCAGTACCTTTGAGTAAAATTGAAATGTATGCTTCATTCAATGCCAAATCACAGTATGCTCTGAGAAATCAACTTTTTTATCTTGAATACCTGAATGATATAACCGGTGTCAAACATCTCAGTATCATGTGGGGAGTTATGTTTAGATGTTTCCATAAGGTTTGCATTGAGGAATTTAGAGTAAAATTGAAATATATACTTAAAGTTCCAAAGCCCTACATGCGTTGAGAAATCAACTTTTTTGTCTTGAATACCTGAGTGATATAACAACTATTAAACATCTCAGGATCATGTGGAGAGTTATATTCAGATGACTCCATAAGGTTTGCAGTCAGTACCTTTGAGTAAAATTGAAATGTATGCTTCATTCAATGCCAAAGCACAGTATGCACTGAGAAATCATCTTTTTTATCTTGAATACCTGAGAGTTGTAACAGGTGTCAAACAGTTCAGGAACATTTGGGGAGTGATGTTAACATGTTTCCAAAAGGTTTGCATTCAGTACTTCATAGTAAAATTGAAATATATTCTTTTAGTGCCAAAGCATTGCATGCTGAGAGAAATCAACTTTTTTGTCTCGAATACCTGAGTGATATAACAAATGTCAAACATCTCAGGATCATGTGGGGAGTTATGTTTAGATGTTTCCATAAGGGTTGCATTTAGTACTTCAGAGTAAAATTGAAATATATACTTTTAGTGCCAAAGCATTGCATGCAGAGAGAAATCAACTTTTTTGTGTTGAATACCTGAGTGATATAACAGATTTCAAACATCTCAGGATAATGTGTAGAGTTATATTAAGATGTCTCCATAAGGTTTGCAGTCAGTATCTTTGAGTAAAATTGAAATGTATGCTTCTTTCAATGCCAAAGCACTGTATGCAATGAGAAATCAACTTTTTTATCCTGAGTACCTGAGTGATGTAACAGGTGTCAAGCATCTCAGAATCATGTGGAGAGTGATGTTAACATCTTTCCATAAGGTTGGCATTCAGTACTTCAGAGTAAAATTGAAATATATACTTTTACTGCCAAAGCATTGCATGCACTGAGAAATCAAATATTTTGTTTTGAATACCTGAGTGATATAACGAATGTTAAACAACTCAGGATCATGTGGGGAGTTATGTTTAGATATTTCCATAAGGGTTGCAGTCAGTACCTTTGAGTAAAATTGAAATGTATGCTTCATTCAATGCCAAATCACAGTATGCACTGAGAAATCAACTTTTTTATCTTGAATACCTGAGTGATATAACCGGAGTCAAACATCTCAGGATCATGTGGAGAGTTATATTAAGATGTCTCCATATGGTTTGCAGTCAGTACCTTTGAGTAAATTTAAAATGTATGCTTCATTCAATGCCAAAGCACAGTATGCACTGAGAATCAACTTTTTTATCTTGAATACCTGAATGATATAACCGGTGTCAAACATCTCAGTATCATGTGGGGAGTTATGTTTAGATGTTTCCATAAGGTTTGCATTGAGGAATTTAGAGTAAAATTGAAATGTATACTTTTAGTTCCAAACCACTTCATGCATTGAGATATCAACTTTTCTGTCTTGAATAGCTGAGTGATATAACAACTGCCAAACATCTCAGGATCATGTGGAGAGTTATATTAAGAGCCTCCATAAGGTTTGCAGTCAGTACCTTTGAGTAAAATTGTAGTGTATACTTCTTTCAATTACAAAGTGCAGTATGCACTGAGAAATCACTTTTTTTATTTTGAATACCTGAGTGATATAACCGGTGTCAAACATCTCAGGATACTGTGGGGAGTTATGTTTAGATGTTTCCATAAGGTTTGCATTGAGGAATTTAGAGTAAAATTGAAATATATACTTAAAGTTCCAAAGCACTTCATGCGTGGAGAAATCAACTTTTTTGTCTTGAATACCTGAGTGATATAACAACTTTTAAACAGCTCAGGATCATGTGGAGAGTTATATTAAGATGTCTCCATAAGGTTTGCAGTCAGTATCTTTGAGTAAAATTGAAATGTATGCTTCTTTCAATGCCTAAGCACTGTATGCAATGAGAAATCAACTTTTTTATCTTGAATACCTGAGTGATATAACCGGAGTCAAACATCTCAGGATCATGCAGGGACTTATGATTAGATGTTTGCATAAGGTTTGCATTGAGAAATTTAGAGTAAAATTGATATATATACTGTTAGTTCCAAACCGCTTCATGCATTGAGAGATCAACTTTTTTGTCTTGAATAGCAGAGTGATATAACAACTGCCAAACATCTCAGGATCATGTGGAGAGTTATATTAAGATGTCTCCATATGGTTTGCAGTCAGTACCTTTGAGTAAATTTAAAATGTATGCTTCATTCAATGCCAAAGCACAGTATGCACTGAGAAATCAACTTTTTTATCTTGAATACCTGAATGATATAACCGGTGTCAAACATCTCATGATCATGTGGGGAGTTATGTTTAGATGTTTCCATAAGGTTTGCATTGAGGAATTTAGAGTAAAATTGAAATACATGCTATAAGTTCCAAAGCACTTCATGTGTTGAGAAATCAACTTTTTTGTCTTGAATACCTGAGTGATATAACAACTGTCAAACATCTCAGGATCATGTGGAGAGTTACATTAAGATGACTCCATAAGGTTTGCAGGCAGTACCTTTCAGTAAAATTGAAATGTATGCTTCATTCAATGCCAAAGCACAGTATGCACTGAGAAATCATCTTTTTTATCTTGAATACCTGAGAGATGTAACAGGTGTCAAACAGTTCAGGAACATTTGGGGAGTGATGTTAACATGTTTCCAAAAGGTTTGCATTCAGTACTTCATAGTAAAATTGAAATATATTCTTTTAGTGCCAAAGCATTGCATGCTGAGAGAAATCAACTTTTCTGTCTCGAATACCTGAGTGATATAACAAATGTCAAGCATCTCAGGATCATGTGGGGTGTTATGTTTAGATATTTCCATAAGGTTTGCATTGAGGAATTTAGAGTAAAATTGTAATGTATCCTTTTAGTTCCAAAGCACATCATGCATTGAGATATCAACTTTTTTGTCTTGAATAGCTGAGTGATATAACAACTGCCAAACATCTCAGGATCATGTGGAGAGTTATATTATGATGACTCCATAAGGTTTGCAGTCAGTACCTTTGAGTAAAATTGAAATGTATGCTTCATTCAATCCCAAAGCACAGTATGCACTGAGAATCAACTTTTTTATCTTGAATACCTGAATGATATAACCGGTGTCAAACATCTCAGTATCATGTGGGGAGTTATGTTTAGATGTTTCCATAAGGTTTGCATTGAGGAATTTAGAGTAAAATTGAAATATATACTTAAAGTTCCAAAGCCCTACATGCGTTGAGAAATCAACTTTTTTGTCTTGAATACCTGAGTGATATAACAACTATTAAACATCTCAGGATCATGTGGAGAGTTATATTCAGATGACTCCATAAGGTTTGCAGTCAGTACCTTTGAGTAAAATTGAAATGTATGCTTCATTCAATGCCAAAGCACAGTATGCACTGAGAAATCATCTTTTTTATCTTGAATACCTGAGAGTTGTAACAGGTGTCAAACAGTTCAGGAACATTTGGGGAGTGATGTTAACATGTTTCCAAAAGGTTTGCATTCAGTACTTCATAGTAAAATTGAAATATATTCTTTTAGTGCCAAAGCATTGCATGCTGAGAGAAATCAACTTTTTTGTCTCGAATACCTGAGTGATATAACAAATGTCAAACATCTCAGGATCATGTGGGGAGTTATGTTTAGATATTTCCATAAGGTTTGCATTGAGGAATTTAGAGTAAAATTGTAATGTATACTTTTAGTTCCAAAGCACATCATGCATTGAGATATCAACTTTTTTGTCTTGAGTAGCTGAGTGATATAACAACTGTCAAACATCTCAGGATCATGTGGAGAGTTATATTATGATGACTCCATAAGGTTTGCAGTCAGTACCTTTGAGTAAAATTGAAATGTATGCTTCATTCAATGCCAAAGTACAGCATGCACTGAGACATCAACTTTTTTGTCTTTAATACCTGAGTGATATAACAAATCTCATACATCTCAGGATCATGTGGGGAGTTATGTTAAAATGTTTCCATGAGGTTTGCATTCAGGACTTTAGAGTAAAATTGAAATATATTCTTTTAGTTCCAAAGCACTTCATGCATTGAGATATCAACTTTTTTGTCTTGAATAGCTGAGTGATATAACAACTGCCAATCATCTCAGGATCATGTGGAGAGTTATATTAAGATGAGTCCATAAAGTTTGCAGTCAGTACCTTTGAGTAAAATTGAAGTGTATACTTCTTTCAATACCAAAGTACAGCATGCACTGAGAAATCAAGTTTTTTGTCTTGAATAGCTGAGTGATATAACAGCTGTCAAACTTCTCAGGATCATGTCGAGATTTATATTAAGATGTCTCCATAAGGTTTGCAGTCAGTACCTTTGAGTAAAATTGAAATATAAGCCTTTAGTGCCAAAGCATTGCATGCACTGAAAACTCAACTCTTTTGTCTTGAATAGCTGAGTGATATAACAGCTGTCAGACATCTCAGGATAATGTGTAGAGTTATATTAAGATGTCTCCATAAGGTTTGCAGTCAGTACCTTTGAGTAAAATTGAAATGTATGCTTCATTCAATGCCAAATCACAGTATGCACTGAGAAATCAACTTTTTTATCTTGAATACCTGAGTGATATAACCGGAGTCAAACATCTCAGGATCATGCAGGGACTTATGATTAGATGTTTGCATAAGGTTTGCATTGAGAAATTTAGAGTAAAATTGATATATATACTGTTAGTTCCAAACCGCTTCATGCATTGAGAGATCAACTTTTTTGTCTTGAATAGCAGAGTGATATAACAACTGCCAATCATCTCAGGATCATGTGGAGAGTTATATTAAGATGAGTCCATAAGGTTTGCAGTCAGTACCTTTGAGTAAAATTGAAATATATGCCTTTAGTGCCAAAGCATTGCATGCACTGAAAAATCAACTCTTTTGTCTTGAATAGCTGAGTGATATAACAGCTGTCAGACATCTCAGGATAATGTGTAGAGTTATATTAAGATGTCTCCATAAGGTTTGCAGTCAGTATCTTCGAGTAAAATTGAAATGTATGCTTCTTTCAATGCCAAAGCACTGTATGCAATGAGAAATCAACTTTTTTATCCTGAGTACCTGAGTGATGTAACAGGTGTCAAGCATCTCAGAATCATGTGGAGAGTGATGTTAACATCTTTCCATAAGGTTGGCATTCAGTACTTCAGAGTAAAATTGAAATATATACTTTTACTGCCAAAGCATTGCATGCACTGAGAAATCAAATATTTTGTTTTGAATACCTGAGTGATATAACCGGAGTCAAACATCTCAGGATCATGCAGGGACTTATGATTAGATGTTTGCATAAGGTTTGCATTGAGAAATTTAGAGTAAAATTGATATATATACTGTTAGTTCCAAACCGCTTCATGCATTGAGAGATCAACTTTTTTGTCTTGAATAGCAGAGTGATATAACAACTGCCAAACATCTCAGGATCATGTGGAGAGTTATATTAAGATGTCTCCATATGGTTTGCAGTCAGTACCTTTGAGTAAATTTAAAATGTATGCTTCATTCAATGCCAAAGCACAGTATGCACTGAGAAATCAACTTTTTTATCTTGAATACCTGAATGATATAACCGGTGTCAAACATCTCAGGATCATGTGGGGAGTTATGTTTAGATGTTTCCATAAGGTTTGCATTGAGGAATTTAGAGTAAAATTGAAATATATACTTTAAGTTCCAAAGCACTTCATGTGTTGAGAAATCAACTTTTTTGTCTTGAATACCTGAGTGATATAACAACTGTCAAACATCTCAGGATCATGTGGAGAGTTATATTAAGATGACTCCATAAGGTTTGCAGTCAGTACCTTTGAGTAAAATTGAAATGTATGCTTCATTCAATGCCAAAGCACAGTATGCACTGAGAAATCAACTTTTTTATCTTGAATAGCTGAGTGATATAACCGGTGTCAAACATCTCAGGATCACGTGGGGAGTTATGTTTAGATGTTTCCATAATGTTTGCCTTCAGGAATTTAGAGTAAAATTGTAATGTATACTTTTAGTTCCAAACCACTTCATGCATTGAGATATCAACTTTTCTGTCTTGAATAGCTGAGTGATATAACAACTGCCAAACATCTCAGGATCATGTGGAGAGTTATATTAAGAGCCTCCATAAGGTTTGCAGTCAGTAGCTTTGAGTAAATTTAAAATGTATGCTTCATTCAATGCCAAAGCACAGTATGCACTGAGAATCAACTTTTTTATCTTGAATACCTGAATGATATAACCGGTGTCAAACATCTCAGTATCATGTGGGGAGTTATGTTTAGATGTTTCCATAAGGTTTGCATTGAGGAATTTAGAGTAAAATTGAAATATATACTTAAAGTTCCAAAGCACTTCATGCGTGGAGAAATCAACTTTTTTGTCTTGAATACCTGAGTGATATAACAACTTTTAAACAGCTCAGGATCATGTGGAGAGTTATATTAAGATGTCTCCATAAGGTTTGCAGTCAGTATCTTTGAGTAAAATTGAAATGTATGCTTCTTTCAATGCCTAAGCACTGTATGCAATGAGAAATCAACTTTTTTATCTTGAATACCTGAGTGATATAACCGGAGTCAAACATCTCAGGATCATGCAGGGACTTATGATTAGATGTTTGCATAAGGTTTGCATTGAGAAATTTAGAGTAAAATTGATATATATACTGTTAGTTCCAAACCGCTTCATGCATTGAGAGATCAACTTTTTTGTCTTGAATAGCAGAGTGATATAACAACTGCCAAACATCTCAGGATCATGTGGAGAGTTATATTAAGATGTCTCCATATGGTTTGCAGTCAGTACCTTTGAGTAAATTTAAAATGTATGCTTCATTCAATGCCAAAGCACAGTATGCACTGAGAAATCAACTTTTTTATCTTGAATACCTGAATGATATAACCGGTGTCAAACATCTCATGATCATGTGGGGAGTTATGTTTAGATGTTTCCATAAGGTTTGCATTGAGGAATTTAGAGTAAAATTGAAATACATGCTATAAGTTCCAAAGCACTTCATGTGTTGAGAAATCAACTTTTTTGTCTTGAATACCTGAGTGATATAACAACTGTCAAACATCTCAGGATCATGTGGAGAGTTACATTAGATGACTCCATAAGGTTTGCAGGCAGTACCTTTCAGTAAAATTGAAATGTATGCTTCATTCAATGCCAAAGCACAGTATGCACTGAGAAATCATCTTTTTTATCTTGAATACCTGAGAGATGTAACAGGTGTCAAACAGTTCAGGAACATTTGGGGAGTGATGTTAACATGTTTCCAAAAGGTTTGCATTCAGTACTTCATAGTAAAATTGAAATATATTCTTTTAGTGCCAAAGCATTGCATGCTGAGAGAAATCAACTTTTCTGTCTCGAATACCTGAGTGATATAACAAATGTCAAGCATCTCAGGATCATGTGGGGTGTTATGTTTAGATATTTCCATAAGGTTTGCATTGAGGAATTTAGAGTAAAATTGTAATGTATCCTTTTAGTTCCAAAGCACATCATGCATTGAGATATCAACTTTTTTGTCTTGAATAGCTGAGTGATATAACAACTGCCAAACATCTCAGGATCATGTGGAGAGTTATATTATGATGACTCCATAAGGTTTGCAGTCAGTACCTTTGAGTAAAATTGAAATGTATGCTTCATTCAATCCCAAAGCACAGTATGCACTGAGAATCAACTTTTTTATCTTGAATACCTGAATGATATAACCGGTGTCAAACATCTCAGTATCATGTGGGGAGTTATGTTTAGATGTTTCCATAAGGTTTGCATTGAGGAATTTAGAGTAAAATTGAAATATATACTTAAAGTTCCAAAGCCCTACATGCGTTGAGAAATCAACTTTTTTGTCTTGAATACCTGAGTGATATAACAACTATTAAACATCTCAGGATCATGTGGAGAGTTATATTCAGATGACTCCATAAGGTTTGCAGTCAGTACCTTTGAGTAAAATTGAAATGTATGCTTCATTCAATGCCAAAGCACAGTATGCACTGAGAAATCATCTTTTTATCTTGAATACCTGAGAGTTGTAACAGGTGTCAAACAGTTCAGGAACATTTGGGGAGTGATGTTAACATGTTTCCAAAAGGTTTGCATTCAGTACTTCATAGTAAAATTGAAATATATTCTTTTAGTGCCAAAGCATTGCATGCTGAGAGAAATCAACTTTTTTGTCTCGAATACCTGAGTGATATAACAAATGTCAAACATCTCAGGATCATGTGGGGAGTTATGTTTAGATATTTCCATAAGGTTTGCATTGAGGAATTTAGAGTAAAATTGTAATGTATACTTTTAGTTCCAAAGCACATCATGCATTGAGATATCAACTTTTTTGTCTTGAGTAGCTGAGTGATATAACAACTGTCAAACATCTCAGGATCATGTGGAGAGTTATATTATGATGACTCCATAAGGTTTGCAGTCAGTACCTTTGAGTAAAATTGAAATGTATGCTTCATTCAATGCCAAAGTACAGCATGCACTGAGACATCAACTTTTTTGTCTTTAATACCTGAGTGATATAACAAATCTCATACATCTCAGGATCATGTGGGGAGTTATGTTAAAATGTTTCCATGAGGTTTGCATTCAGGACTTTAGAGTAAAATTGAAATATATTCTTTTAGTTCCAAAGCACTTCATGCATTGAGATATCAACTTTTTTGTCTTGAATAGCTGAGTGATATAACAACTGCCAATCATCTCAGGATCATGTGGAGAGTTATATTAAGATGAGTCCATAAAGTTTGCAGTCAGTACCTTTGAGTAAAATTGAAGTGTATACTTCTTTCAATACCAAAGTACAGCATGCACTGAGAAATCAAGTTTTTTGTCTTGAATAGCTGAGTGATATAACAGCTGTCAAACTTCTCAGGATCATGTCGAGATTTATATTAAGATGTCTCCATAAGGTTTGCAGTCAGTACCTTTGAGTAAAATTGAAATATAAGCCTTTAGTGCCAAAGCATTGCATGCACTGAAAACTCAACTCTTTTGTCTTGAATAGCTGAGTGATATAACAGCTGTCAGACATCTCAGGATAATGTGTAGAGTTATATTAAGATGTCTCCATAAGGTTTGCAGTCAGTACCTTTGAGTAAAATTGAAATGTATGCTTCATTCAATGCCAAATCACAGTATGCACTGAGAAATCAACTTTTTTATCTTGAATACCTGAGTGATATAACCGGAGTCAAACATCTCAGGATCATGCAGGGACTTATGATTAGATGTTTGCATAAGGTTTGCATTGAGAAATTTAGAGTAAAATTGATATATATACTGTTAGTTCCAAACCGCTTCATGCATTGAGAGATCAACTTTTTTGTCTTGAATAGCAGAGTGATATAACAACTGCCAATCATCTCAGGATCATGTGGAGAGTTATATTAAGATGAGTCCATAAGGTTTGCAGTCAGTACCTTTGAGTAAAATTGAAATATATGCCTTTAGTGCCAAAGCATTGCATGCACTGAAAAATCAACTCTTTTGTCTTGAATAGCTGAGTGATATAACAGCTGTCAGACATCTCAGGATAATGTGTAGAGTTATATTAAGATGTCTCCATAAGGTTTGCAGTCAGTATCTTCGAGTAAAATTGAAATGTATGCTTCTTTCAATGCCAAAGCACTGTATGCAATGAGAAATCAACTTTTTTATCCTGAGTACCTGAGTGATGTAACAGGTGTCAAGCATCTCAGAATCATGTGGAGAGTGATGTTAACATCTTTCCATAAGGTTGGCATTCAGTACTTCAGAGTAAAATTGAAATATATACTTTTACTGCCAAAGCATTGCATGCACTGAGAAATCAAATATTTTGTTTTGAATACCTGAGTGATATAACCGGAGTCAAACATCTCAGGATCATGCAGGGACTTATGATTAGATGTTTGCATAAGGTTTGCATTGAGAAATTTAGAGTAAAATTGATATATATACTGTTAGTTCCAAACCGCTTCATGCATTGAGAGATCAACTTTTTTGTCTTGAATAGCAGAGTGATATAACAACTGCCAAACATCTCAGGATCATGTGGAGAGTTATATTAAGATGTCTCCATATGGTTTGCAGTCAGTACCTTTGAGTAAATTTAAAATGTATGCTTCATTCAATGCCAAAGCACAGTATGCACTGAGAAATCAACTTTTTTATCTTGAATACCTGAATGATATAACCGGTGTCAAACATCTCTGGATCATGTGGGGAGTTATGTTTAGATGTTTCCATAAGGTTTGCATTGAGGAATTTAGAGTAAAATTGAAATATATACTTTAAGTTCCAAAGCACTTCATGTGTTGAGAAATCAACTTTTTTGTCTTGAATACCTGAGTGATATAACAACTGTCAAACATCTCAGGATCATGTGGAGAGTTATATTAAGATGACTCCATAAGGTTTGCAGTCAGTACCTTTGAGTAAAATTGAAATGTATGCTTCATTCAATGCCAAAGCACAGTATGCACTGAGAAATCAACTTTTTTATCTTGAATAGCTGAGTGATATAACCGGTGTCAAACATCTCAGGATCACGTGGGGAGTTATGTTTAGATGTTTCCATAATGTTTGCCTTCAGGAATTTAGAGTAAAATTGTAATGTATACTTTTAGTTCCAAACCACTTCATGCATTGAGATATCAACTTTTCTGTCTTGAATAGCTGAGTGATATAACAACTGCCAAACATCTCAGGATCATGTGGAGAGTTATATTAAGAGCCTCCATAAGGTTTGCAGTCAGTAGCTTTGAGTAAATTTAAAATGTATGCTTCATTCAATGCCAAAGCACAGTATGCACTGAGAATCAACTTTTTTATCTTGAATACCTGAATGATATAACCGGTGTCAAACATCTCAGTATCATGTGGGGAGTTATGTTTAGATGTTTCCATAAGGTTTGCATTGAGGAATTTAGAGTAAAATTGAAATGTATACTTTTAGTTCCAAACCACTTCATGCATTGAGATATCAACTTTTCTGTCTTGAATAGCTGAGTGATATAACAACTGCCAAACATCTCAGGATCATGTGGAGAGTTATATTAAGAGCCTCCATAAGGTTTGCAGTCAGTACCTTTGAGTAAAATTGTAGTGTATACTTCTTTCAATTACAAAGTGCAGTATGCACTGAGAAATCACTTTTTTTATTTTGAATACCTGAGTGATATAACCGGTGTCAAACATCTCAGGATACTGTGGGGAGTTATGTTTAGATGTTTCCATAAGGTTTGCATTGAGGAATTTAGAGTAAAATTGAAATATATACTTAAAGTTCCAAAGCACTTCATGCGTGGAGAAATCAACTTTTTTGTCTTGAATACCTGAGTGATATAACAACTTTTAAACAGCTCAGGATCATGTGGAGAGTTATATTCAGATGACTCCATAAGGTTTGCAGTCAGTACCTTTGAGTAAAATTGAAATGTATGCTTCATTCAATGCCAAAGTACTGTATGCACTGAGAAATCATCTTTTTTATCTTGAATACCTGAGAGATGTAACAGGTGTCAAACAGTTCAGGAACATTTGGGGAGTGATGTTAACATGTTTCCAAAAGGTTTGCATTCAGTACTTCATAGTAAAATTGAAAAATATTCTTTTAGTGCCAAAGCATTGCATGCTGAGAGAAATCAACTTTTCTGTCTCGAATACCTGAGTGATATAACAAATGTCAAGCATCTCAGGATCATGTGGGGTGTTATGTTTAGATATTTCCATAAGGTTTGCAGTCAGTACCTTTGAGTAAAATTGAAATGTATGCTTCATTCAATCCCAAAGCACAGTATGCACTGAGAATCAACTTTTTTATCTTGAATACCTGAATGATATAACCGGTGTCAAACATCTCAGGATCATGTGGGGAGTTATGTTTAGATGTTTCCATAAGGTTTGCATTGAGGAATTTTGAGTAAAATTGAAATATATACTTAAAGTTCCAAAGCCCTACATGCGTTGAGAAATCAACTTTTTTGTCTTGAATACCTGAGTGATATAACAACTATTAAACATCTCAGGATCATGTGGAGAGTTATATTCAGATGACTCCATAAGGTTTGCAGTCAGTACCTTTGAGTAAAATTGAAATGTATGCTTCATTCAATGCCAAAGCACAGTATGCACTGAGAAATCATCTTTTTTATCTTGAATACCTGAGAGTTGTAACAGGTGTCAAACAGTTCAGGAACATTTGGGGAGTGATGTTAACTTGTTTCGAAAAGGTTTGCATTCATTACTTCATAGTAAAATTGAAATATATTCTTTTAGTGCCAAAGCATTGCATGCTGAGAGAAATCAACTTTTTTGTCTCGAATACCTGAGTGATATAACAAATGTCAAACATCTCAGGATCATGTGGGGAGTTATGTTTAGATATTTCCATAAGGTTTGCATTGAGGAATTTAGAGTAAAATTGTAATGTATACTTTTAGTTCCAAAGCACATCATGCATTGAGATATCAACTTTTTTGTCTTGAATAGCTGAGTGATATAACAACTGTCAAACATCTCAGGATCATGTGGAGAGTTATATTATGATGACTCCATAAGGTTTGCAGTCAGTACCTTTGAGTAAAATTGAAATGTATGCTTCTTTCAATGCCAAAGCACTGTATGCAATGAGAAATCAACTTTTTTATCCTGAGTACCTGAGTGATGTAACAGGTGTCAAGCATCTCAGAATCATGTGGAGAGTGATGTTAACATCTTTCCATAAGGTTGGCATTCAGTACTTCAGAGTAAAATTGAAATATATACTTTTACTGCCAAAGCATTGCATGCACTGAGAAATCAAATTTTTTGTTTTGAATACCTGAGTGATATAACAAATGTCAAACAACTCAGGATCATGTGGGGAGTTATGTTTAGATATTTCCATAAGGTTTGCAGTCAGTACCTTTGAGTAAAATTGAAATGTATGCTTCATTCAATGCCAAATCACAGTATGCTCTGAGAAATCAACTTTTTTATCTTGAATACCTGAGTGATATAACCGGAGTCAAACATCTCAGGATCATGCAGGGACATATGATTAGATGTTTGCATAAGGTTTGCATTGAGAAATTTAGAGTAAAATTGATATATATACTGTTAGTTCCAAACCGCTTCATGCATTGAGAGATCAACTTTTTTGTCTTGAATAGCAGAGTGATATAACAACTGCCAAACATCTCAGGATCATGTGGAGAGTTATATTAAGATGTCTCCATATGGTTTGCAGTCAGTACCTTTGAGTAAATTTAAAATGTATGCTTCATTCAATGCCAAAGCACAGTATGCACTGAGAATCAACTTTTTCATCTTGAATACCTGAATGATATAACCGGTGTCAAACATCTCAGTATCATGTGGGGAGTTATGTTTAGATGTTTCCATAAGGTTTGCATTGAGGAATTTAGAGTAAAATTGAAATATATACTTAAAGTTCCAAAGCCCTACATGCGTTGAGAAATCAACTTTTTTGTCTTGAATACCTGAGTGATATAACAACTATTAAACATCTCAGGATCATGTGGAGAGTTATATTCAGATGACTCCATAAGGTTTGCAGTCAGTACCTTTGAGTAAAATTGAAATGTATGCTTCATTCAATGCCAAAGCACAGTATGCACTGAGAAATCATCTTTTTTATCTTGAATACCTGAGAGTTGTAACAGGTGTCAAACAGTTCAGGAACATTTGGGGAGTGATGTTAACATGTTTCCAAAAGGTTTGCATTCAGTACTTCATAGTAAAATTGAAATATATTCTTTTAGTGCCAAAGCATTGCATGCTGAGAGAAATCAACTTTTTTGTCTCGAATACCTGAGTGATATAACAAATGTCAAACATCTCAGGATCATGTGGGGAGTTATGTTTAGATGTTTCCATAAGGGTTGCATTTAGTACTTCAGAGTAAAATTGAAATATATACTTTTAGTGCCAAAGCATTGCATGCAGAGAGAAATCAACTTTTTTGTGTTGAATACCTGAGTGATATAACAGATTTCAAACATCTCAGGATAATGTGTAGAGTTATATTAAGATGTCTCCATAAGGTTTGCAGTCAGTATCTTTGAGTAAAATTGAAATGTATGCTTCTTTCAATGCCAAAGCACTGTATGCAATGAGAAATCAACTTTTTTATCCTGAGTACCTGAGTGATGTAACAGGTGTCAAGCATCTCAGAATCATGTGGAGAGTGATGTTAACATCTTTCCATAAGGTTGGCATTCAGTACTTCAGAGTAAAATTGAAATATATACTTTTACTGCCAAAGCATTGCATGCACTGAGAAATCAAATATTTTGTTTTGAATACCTGAGTGATATAACGAATGTTAAACAACTCAGGATCATGTGGGGAGTTATGTTTAGATATTTCCATAAGGGTTGCAGTCAGTACCTTTGAGTAAAATTGAAATGTATGCTTCATTCAATGCCAAATCACAGTATGCACTGAGAAATCAACTTTTTTATCTTGAATACCTGAGTGATATAACCGGAGTCAAACATCTCAGGATCATGTGGAGAGTTATATTAAGATGTCTCCATATGGTTTGCAGTCAGTACCTTTGAGTAAATTTAAAATGTATGCTTCATTCAATGCCAAAGCACAGTATGCACTGAGAATCAACTTTTTTATCTTGAATACCTGAATGATATAACCGGTGTCAAACATCTCAGTATCATGTGGGGAGTTATGTTTAGATGTTTCCATAAGGTTTGCATTGAGGAATTTAGAGTAAAATTGAAATGTATACTTTTAGTTCCAAACCACTTCATGCATTGAGATATCAACTTTTCTGTCTTGAATAGCTGAGTGATATAACAACTGCCAAACATCTCAGGATCATGTGGAGAGTTATATTAAGAGCCTCCATAAGGTTTGCAGTCAGTACCTTTGAGTAAAATTGTAGTGTATACTTCTTTCAATTACAAAGTGCAGTATGCACTGAGAAATCACTTTTTTTATTTTGAATACCTGAGTGATATAACCGGTGTCAAACATCTCAGGATACTGTGGGGAGTTATGTTTAGATGTTTCCAGAAGGTTTGCATTGAGGAATTTAGAGTAAAATTGAAATATATACTTAAAGTTCCAAAGCACTTCATGCGTGGAGAAATCAACTTTTTTGTCTTGAATACCTGAGTGATATAACAACTTTTAAACAGCTCAGGATCATGTGGAGAGTTATATTAAGATGTCTCCATAAGGTTTGCAGTCAGTATCTTTGAGTAAAATTGAAATGTATGCTTCTTTCAATGCCTAAGCTCTGTATGCAATGAGAAATCAACTTTTTTATCTTGAATACCTGAGTGATATAACCGGAGTCAAACATCTCAGGATCATGCAGGGACTTATGATTAGATGTTTGCATAAGGTTTGCATTGAGAAATTTAGAGTAAAATTGATATATATACTGTTAGTTCCAAACCGCTTCATGCATTGAGAGATCAACTTTTTTGTCTTGAATAGCAGAGTGATATAACAACTGCCAAACATCTCAGGATCATGTGGAGAGTTATATTAAGATGTCTCCATATGGTTTGCAGTCAGTACCTTTGAGTAAATTTAAAATGTATGCTTCATTCAATGCCAAAGCACAGTATGCACTGAGAAATCAACTTTTTTATCTTGAATACCTGAATGATATAACCGGTGTCAAACATCTCATGATCATGTGGGGAGTTATGTTTAGATGTTTCCATAAGGTTTGCATTGAGGAATTTAGAGTAAAATTGAAATACATGCTATAAGTTCCAAAGCACTTCATGTGTTGAGAAATCAACTTTTTTGTCTTGAATACCTGAGTGATATAACAACTGTCAAACATCTCAGGATCATGTGGAGAGTTACATTAAGATGACTCCATAAGGTTTGCAGGCAGTACCTTTCAGTAAAATTGAAATGTATGCTTCATTCAATGCCAAAGCACAGTATGCACTGAGAAATCATCTTTTTTATCTTGAATACCTGAGAGATGTAACAGGTGTCAAACAGTTCAGGAACATTTGGGGAGTGATGTTAACATGTTTCCAAAAGGTTTGCATTCAGTACTTCATAGTAAAATTGAAATATATTCTTTTAGTGCCAAAGCATTGCATGCTGAGAGAAATCAACTTTTCTGTCTCGAATACCTGAGTGATATAACAAATGTCAAGCATCTCAGGATCATGTGGGGTGTTATGTTTAGATATTTCCATAAGGTTTGCATTGAGGAATTTAGAGTAAAATTGTAATGTATCCTTTTAGTTCCAAAGCACATCATGCATTGAGATATCAACTTTTTTGTCTTGAATAGCTGAGTGATATAACAACTGCCAAACATCTCAGGATCATGTGGAGAGTTATATTATGATGACTCCATAAGGTTTGCAGTCAGTACCTTTGAGTAAAATTGAAATGTATGCTTCATTCAATCCCAAAGCACAGTATGCACTGAGAATCAACTTTTTTATCTTGAATACCTGAATGATATAACCGGTGTCAAACATCTCAGTATCATGTGGGGAGTTATGTTTAGATGTTTCCATAAGGTTTGCATTGAGGAATTTAGAGTAAAATTGAAATATATACTTAAAGTTCCAAAGCCCTACATGCGTTGAGAAATCAACTTTTTTGTCTTGAATACCTGAGTGATATAACAACTATTAAACATCTCAGGATCATGTGGAGAGTTATATTCAGATGACTCCATAAGGTTTGCAGTCAGTACCTTTGAGTAAAATTGAAATGTATGCTTCATTCAATGCCAAAGCACAGTATGCACTGAGAAATCATCTTTTTTATCTTGAATACCTGAGAGTTGTAACAGGTGTCAAACAGTTCAGGAACATTTGGGGAGTGATGTTAACATGTTTCCAAAAGGTTTGCATTCAGTACTTCATAGTAAAATTGAAATATATTCTTTTAGTGCCAAAGCATTGCATGCTGAGAGAAATCAACTTTTTTGTCTCGAATACCTGAGTGATATAACAAATGTCAAACATCTCAGGATCATGTGGGGAGTTATGTTTAGATATTTCCATAAGGTTTGCATTGAGGAATTTAGAGTAAAATTGTAATGTATACTTTTAGTTCCAAAGCACATCATGCATTGAGATATCAACTTTTTTGTCTTGAGTAGCTGAGTGATATAACAACTGTCAAACATCTCAGGATCATGTGGAGAGTTATATTATGATGACTCCATAAGGTTTGCAGTCAGTACCTTTGAGTAAAATTGAAATGTATGCTTCATTCAATGCCAAAGTACAGCATGCACTGAGACATCAACTTTTTTGTCTTTAATACCTGAGTGATATAACAAATCTCATACATCTCAGGATCATGTGGGGAGTTATGTTAAAATGTTTCCATGAGGTTTGCATTCAGGACTTTAGAGTAAAATTGAAATATATTCTTTTAGTTCCAAAGCACTTCATGCATTGAGATATCAACTTTTTTGTCTTGAATAGCTGAGTGATATAACAACTGCCAATCATCTCAGGATCATGTGGAGAGTTATATTAAGATGAGTCCATAAAGTTTGCAGTCAGTACCTTTGAGTAAAATTGAAGTGTATACTTCTTTCAATACCAAAGTACAGCATGCACTGAGAAATCAAGTTTTTTGTCTTGAATAGCTGAGTGATATAACAGCTGTCAAACTTCTCAGGATCATGTCGAGATTTATATTAAGATGTCTCCATAAGGTTTGCAGTCAGTACCTTTGAGTAAAATTGAAATATAAGCCTTTAGTGCCAAAGCATTGCATGCACTGAAAACTCAACTCTTTTGTCTTGAATAGCTGAGTGATATAACAGCTGTCAGACATCTCAGGATAATGTGTAGAGTTATATTAAGATGTCTCCATAAGGTTTGCAGTCAGTACCTTTGAGTAAAATTGAAATGTATGCTTCATTCAATGCCAAATCACAGTATGCACTGAGAAATCAACTTTTTTATCTTGAATACCTGAGTGATATAACCGGAGTCAAACATCTCAGGATCATGCAGGGACTTATGATTAGATGTTTGCATAAGGTTTGCATTGAGAAATTTAGAGTAAAATTGATATATATACTGTTAGTTCCAAACCGCTGCATGCATTGAGAGATCAACTTTTTTGTCTT
This sequence comes from Mobula birostris, assembly GCF_030028105.1. Taxonomy (NCBI): domain Eukaryota; kingdom Metazoa; phylum Chordata; class Chondrichthyes; order Myliobatiformes; family Myliobatidae; genus Mobula; species Mobula birostris. Next base: position 220,933 of record NW_027278011.1, read on the forward strand.
GAATAGCAGAGTGATATAACAACTGCCAATCATCTCAGGATCATGTGGAGAGTTATATTAAGATGAGTCCATAAGGTTTGCAGTCAGAACCTTTGAGTAAAATTGAAATATATGCCTTTAGTGCCAAAGCATTGCATGCACTGAAAAATCAACTCTTTTGTCTTGAATAGCTGAGTGATATAACAGCTGTCAGACATCTCAGGATAATGTGTAGAGTTATATTAAGATGTCTCCATAAGGTTTGCAGTCAGTATCTTCGAGTAAAATTGAAATGTATGCTTCTTTCAATGCCAAAGCACTGTATGCAATGAGAAATCAACTTTTTTATCCTGAGTACCTGAGTGATGTAACAGGTGTCAAGCATCTCAGAATCATGTGGAGAGTGATGTTAACATCTTTCCATAAGGTTGGCATTCAGTACTTCAGAGTAAAATTGAAATATATACTTTTACTGCCAAAGCATTGCATGCACTGAGAAATCAAATATTTTGTTTTGAATACCTGAGTGATATAACCGGAGTCAAACATCTCAGGATCATGCAGGGACTTATGATTAGATGTTTGCATAAGGTTTGCATTGAGAAATTTAGAGTAAAATTGATATATATACTGTTAGTTCCAAACCGCTTCATGCATTGAGAGATCAACTTTTTTGTCTTGAATAGCAGAGTGATATAACAACTGCCAAACATCTCAGGATCATGTGGAGAGTTATATTAAGATGTCTCCATATGGTTTGCAGTCAGTACCTTTGAGTAAATTTAAAATGTATGCTTCATTCAATGCCAAAGCACAGTATGCACTGAGAAATCAACTTTTTTATCTTGAATACCTGAATGATATAACCGGTGTCAAACATCTCAGGATCATGTGGGGAGTTATGTTTAGATGTTTCCATAAGGTTTGCATTGAGGAATTTAGAGTAAAATTGAAATATATACTTTAAGTTCCAAAGCACTTCATGTGTTGAGAAATCAACTTTTTTGTCTTGAATACCTGAGTGATATAACAACTGTCAAACATCTCAGGATCATGTGGAGAGTTATATTAAGATGACTCCATAAGGTTTGCAGTCAGTACCTTTGAGTAAAATTGAAATGTATGCTTCATTCAATGCCAAAGCACAGTATGCACTGAGAAATCAACTTTTTTATCTTGAATAGCTGAGTGATATAACCGGTGTCAAACATCTCAGGATCACGTGGGGAGTTATGTTTAGATGTTTCCATAATGTTTGCCTTCAGGAATTTAGAGTAAAATTGTAATGTATACTTTTAGTTCCAAACCACTTCATGCATTGAGATATCAACTTTTCTGTCTTGAATAGCTGAGTGATATAACAACTGCCAAACATCTCAGGATCATGTGGAGAGTTATATTAAGAGCCTCCATAAGGTTTGCAGTCAGTAGCTTTGAGTAAATTTAAAATGTATGCTTCATTCAATGCCAAAGCACAGTATGCACTGAGAATCAACTTTTTTATCTTGAATACCTGAATGATATAACCGGTGTCAAACATCTCAGTATCATGTGGGGAGTTATGTTTAGATGTTTCCATAAGGTTTGCATTGAGGAATTTAGAGTAAAATTGAAATGTATACTTTTAGTTCCAAACCACTTCATGCATTGAGATATCAACTTTTCTGTCTTGAATAGCTGAGTGATATAACAACTGCCAAACATCTCAGGATCATGTGGAGAGTTATATTAAGAGCCTCCATAAGGTTTGCAGTCAGTACCTTTGAGTAAAATTGTAGTGTATACTTCTTTCAATTACAAAGTGCAGTATGCACTGAGAAATCACTTTTTTTATTTTGAATACCTGAGTGATATAACCGGTGTCAAACATCTCAGGATACTGTGGGGAGTTATGTTTAGATGTTTCCATAAGGTTTGCATTGAGGAATTTAGAGTAAAATTGAAATATATACTTAAAGTTCCAAAGCACTTCATGCGTGGAGAAATCAACTTTTTTGTCTTGAATACCTGAGTGATATAACAACTTTTAAACAGCTCAGGATCATGTGGAGAGTTATATTCAGATGACTCCATAAGGTTTGCAGTCAGTACCTTTGAGTAAAATTGAAATGTATGCTTCATTCAATGCCAAAGTACTGTATGCACTGAGAAATCATCTTTTTTATCTTGAATACCTGAGAGATGTAACAGGTGTCAAACAGTTCAGGAACATTTGGGGAGTGATGTTAACATGTTTCCAAAAGGTTTGCATTCAGTACTTCATAGTAAAATTGAAAAATATTCTTTTAGTGCCAAAGCATTGCATGCTGAGAGAAATCAACTTTTCTGTCTCGAATACCTGAGTGATATAACAAATGTCAAGCATCTCAGGATCATGTGGGGTGTTATGTTTAGATATTTCCATAAGGTTTGCAGTCAGTACCTTTGAGTAAAATTGAAATGTATGCTTCATTCAATCCCAAAGCACAGTATGCACTGAGAATCAACTTTTTTATCTTGAATACCTGAATGATATAACCGGTGTCAAACATCTCAGGATCATGTGGGGAGTTATGTTTAGATGTTTCCATAAGGTTTGCATTGAGGAATTTAGAGTAAAATTGAAATATATACTTAAAGTTCCAAAGCCCTACATGCGTTGAGAAATCAACTTTTTTGTCTTGAATACCTGAGTGATATAACAACTATTAAACATCTCAGGATCATGTGGAGAGTTATATTCAGATGACTCCATAAGGTTTGCAGTCAGTACCTTTGAGTAAAATTGAAATGTATGCTTCATTCAATGCCAAAGCACAGTATGCACTGAGAAATCATCTTTTTTATCTTGAATACCTGAGAGTTGTAACAGGTGTCAAACAGTTCAGGAACATTTGGGGAGTGATGTTAACTTGTTTCGAAAAGGTTTGCATTCATTACTTCATAGTAAAATTGAAATATATTCTTTTAGTGCCAAAGCATTGCATGCTGAGAGAAATCAACTTTTTTGTCTCGAATACCTGAGTGATATAACAAATGTCAAACATCTCAGGATCATGTGGGGAGTTATGTTTAGATATTTCCATAAGGTTTGCATTGAGGAATTTAGAGTAAAATTGTAATGTATACTTTTAGTTCCAAAGCACATCATGCATTGAGATATCAACTTTTTTGTCTTGAATAGCTGAGTGATATAACAACTGTCAAACATCTCAGGATCATGTGGAGAGTTATATTATGATGACTCCATAAGGTTTGCAGTCAGTACCTTTGAGTAAAATTGAAATGTATGCTTCTTTCAATGCCAAAGCACTGTATGCAATGAGAAATCAACTTTTTTATCCTGAGTACCTGAGTGATGTAACAGGTGTCAAGCATCTCAGAATCATGTGGAGAGTGATGTTAACATCTTTCCATAAGGTTGGCATTCAGTACTTCAGAGTAAAATTGAAATATATACTTTTACTGCCAAAGCATTGCATGCACTGAGAAATCAAATTTTTTGTTTTGAATACCTGAGTGATATAACAAATGTCAAACAACTCAGGATCATGTGGGGAGTTATGTTTAGATATTTCCATAAGGTTTGCAGTCAGTACCTTTGAGTAAAATTGAAATGTATGCTTCATTCAATGCCAAATCACAGTATGCTCTGAGAAATCAACTTTTTTATCTTGAATACCTGAGTGATATAACCGGAGTCAAACATCTCAGGATCATGCAGGGACATATGATTAGATGTTTGCATAAGGTTTGCATTGAGAAATTTAGAGTAAAATTGATATATATACTGTTAGTTCCAAACCGCTTCATGCATTGAGAGATCAACTTTTTTGTCTTGAATAGCAGAGTGATATAACAACTGCCAAACATCTCAGGATCATGTGGAGAGTTATATTAAGATGTCTCCATATGGTTTGCAGTCAGTACCTTTGAGTAAATTTAAAATGTATGCTTCATTCAATGCCAAAGCACAGTATGCACTGAGAATCAACTTTTTCATCTTGAATACCTGAATGATATAACCGGTGTCAAACATCTCAGTATCATGTGGGGAGTTATGTTTAGATGTTTCCATAAGGTTTGCATTGAGGAATTTAGAGTAAAATTGAAATATATACTTAAAGTTCCAAAGCCCTACATGCGTTGAGAAATCAACTTTTTTGTCTTGAATACCTGAGTGATATAACAACTATTAAACATCTCAGGATCATGTGGAGAGTTATATTCAGATGACTCCATAAGGTTTGCAGTCAGTACCTTTGAGTAAAATTGAAATGTATGCTTCATTCAATGCCAAAGCACAGTATGCACTGAGAAATCATCTTTTTTATCTTGAATACCTGAGAGTTGTAACAGGTGTCAAACAGTTCAGGAACATTTGGGGAGTGATGTTAACATGTTTCCAAAAGGTTTGCATTCAGTACTTCATAGTAAAATTGAAATATATTCTTTTAGTGCCAAAGCATTGCATGCTGAGAGAAATCAACTTTTTTGTCTCGAATACCTGAGTGATATAACAAATGTCAAACATCTCAGGATCATGTGGGGAGTTATGTTTAGATGTTTCCATAAGGGTTGCATTTAGTACTTCAGAGTAAAATTGAAATATATACTTTTAGTGCCAAAGCATTGCATGCAGAGAGAAATCAACTTTTTTGTGTTGAATACCTGAGTGATATAACAGATTTCAAACATCTCAGGATAATGTGTAGAGTTATATTAAGATGTCTCCATAAGGTTTGCAGTCAGTATCTTTGAGTAAAATTGAAATGTATGCTTCTTTCAATGCCAAAGCACTGTATGCAATGAGAAATCAACTTTTTTATCCTGAGTACCTGAGTGATGTAACAGGTGTCAAGCATCTCAGAATCATGTGGAGAGTGATGTTAACATCTTTCCATAAGGTTGGCATTCAGTACTTCAGAGTAAAATTGAAATATATACTTTTACTGCCAAAGCATTGCATGCACTGAGAAATCAAATATTTTGTTTTGAATACCTGAGTGATATAACGAATGTTAAACAACTCAGGATCATGTGGGGAGTTATGTTTAGATATTTCCATAAGGGTTGCAGTCAGTACCTTTGAGTAAAATTGAAATGTATGCTTCATTCAATGCCAAATCACAGTATGCACTGAGAAATCAACTTTTTTATCTTGAATACCTGAGTGATATAACCGGAGTCAAACATCTCAGGATCATGTGGAGAGTTATATTAAGATGTCTCCATATGGTTTGCAGTCAGTACCTTTGAGTAAATTTAAAATGTATGCTTCATTCAATGCCAAAGCACAGTATGCACTGAGAATCAACTTTTTTATCTTGAATACCTGAATGATATAACCGGTGTCAAACATCTCAGTATCATGTGGGGAGTTATGTTTAGATGTTTCCATAAGGTTTGCATTGAGGAATTTAGAGTAAAATTGAAATGTATACTTTTAGTTCCAAACCACTTCATGCATTGAGATATCAACTTTTCTGTCTTGAATAGCTGAGTGATATAACAACTGCCAAACATCTCAGGATCATGTGGAGAGTTATATTAAGAGCCTCCATAAGGTTTGCAGTCAGTACCTTTGAGTAAAATTGTAGTGTATACTTCTTTCAATTACAAAGTGCAGTATGCACTGAGAAATCACTTTTTTTATTTTGAATACCTGAGTGATATAACCGGTGTCAAACATCTCAGGATACTGTGGGGAGTTATGTTTAGATGTTTCCAGAAGGTTTGCATTGAGGAATTTAGAGTAAAATTGAAATATATACTTAAAGTTCCAAAGCACTTCATGCGTGGAGAAATCAACTTTTTTGTCTTGAATACCTGAGTGATATAACAACTTTTAAACAGCTCAGGATCATGTGGAGAGTTATATTAAGATGTCTCCATAAGGTTTGCAGTCAGTATCTTTGAGTAAAATTGAAATGTATGCTTCTTTCAATGCCTAAGCTCTGTATGCAATGAGAAATCAACTTTTTTATCTTGAATACCTGAGTGATATAACCGGAGTCAAACATCTCAGGATCATGCAGGGACTTATGATTAGATGTTTGCATAAGGTTTGCATTGAGAAATTTAGAGTAAAATTGATATATATACTGTTAGTTCCAAACCGCTTCATGCATTGAGAGATCAACTTTTTTGTCTTGAATAGCAGAGTGATATAACAACTGCCAAACATCTCAGGATCATGTGGAGAGTTATATTAAGATGTCTCCATATGGTTTGCAGTCAGTACCTTTGAGTAAATTTAAAATGTATGCTTCATTCAATGCCAAAGCACAGTATGCACTGAGAAATCAACTTTTTTATCTTGAATACCTGAATGATATAACCGGTGTCAAACATCTCATGATCATGTGGGGAGTTATGTTTAGATGTTTCCATAAGGTTTGCATTGAGGAATTTAGAGTAAAATTGAAATACATGCTATAAGTTCCAAAGCACTTCATGTGTTGAGAAATCAACTTTTTTGTCTTGAATACCTGAGTGATATAACAACTGTCAAACATCTCAGGATCATGTGGAGAGTTACATTAAGATGACTCCATAAGGTTTGCAGGCAGTACCTTTCAGTAAAATTGAAATGTATGCTTCATTCAATGCCAAAGCACAGTATGCACTGAGAAATCATCTTTTTTATCTTGAATACCTGAGAGATGTAACAGGTGTCAAACAGTTCAGGAACATTTGGGGAGTGATGTTAACATGTTTCCAAAAGGTTTGCATTCAGTACTTCATAGTAAAATTGAAATATATTCTTTTAGTGCCAAAGCATTGCATGCTGAGAGAAATCAACTTTTCTGTCTCGAATACCTGAGTGATATAACAAATGTCAAGCATCTCAGGATCATGTGGGGTGTTATGTTTAGATATTTCCATAAGGTTTGCATTGAGGAATTTAGAGTAAAATTGTAATGTATCCTTTTAGTTCCAAAGCACATCATGCATTGAGATATCAACTTTTTTGTCTTGAATAGCTGAGTGATATAACAACTGCCAAACATCTCAGGATCATGTGGAGAGTTATATTATGATGACTCCATAAGGTTTGCAGTCAGTACCTTTGAGTAAAATTGAAATGTATGCTTCATTCAATCCCAAAGCACAGTATGCACTGAGAATCAACTTTTTTATCTTGAATACCTGAATGATATAACCGGTGTCAAACATCTCAGTATCATGTGGGGAGTTATGTTTAGATGTTTCCATAAGGTTTGCATTGAGGAATTTAGAGTAAAATTGAAATATATACTTAAAGTTCCAAAGCCCTACATGCGTTGAGAAATCAACTTTTTTGTCTTGAATACCTGAGTGATATAACAACTATTAAACATCTCAGGATCATGTGGAGAGTTATATTCAGATGACTCCATAAGGTTTGCAGTCAGTACCTTTGAGTAAAATTGAAATGTATGCTTCATTCAATGCCAAAGCACAGTATGCACTGAGAAATCATCTTTTTTATCTTGAATACCTGAGAGTTGTAACAGGTGTCAAACAGTTCAGGAACATTTGGGGAGTGATGTTAACATGTTTCCAAAAGGTTTGCATTCAGTACTTCATAGTAAAATTGAAATATATTCTTTTAGTGCCAAAGCATTGCATGCTGAGAGAAATCAACTTTTTTGTCTCGAATACCTGAGTGATATAACAAATGTCAAACATCTCAGGATCATGTGGGGAGTTATGTTTAGATATTTCCATAAGGTTTGCATTGAGGAATTTAGAGTAAAATTGTAATGTATACTTTTAGTTCCAAAGCACATCATGCATTGAGATATCAACTTTTTTGTCTTGAGTAGCTGAGTGATATAACAACTGTCAAACATCTCAGGATCATGTGGAGAGTTATATTATGATGACTCCATAAGGTTTGCAGTCAGTACCTTTGAGTAAAATTGAAATGTATGCTTCATTCAATGCCAAAGTACAGCATGCACTGAGACATCAACTTTTTTGTCTTTAATACCTGAGTGATATAACAAATCTCATACATCTCAGGATCATGTGGGGAGTTATGTTAAAATGTTTCCATGAGGTTTGCATTCAGGACTTTAGAGTAAAATTGAAATATATTCTTTTAGTTCCAAAGCACTTCATGCATTGAGATATCAACTTTTTTGTCTTGAATAGCTGAGTGATATAACAACTGCCAATCATCTCAGGATCATGTGGAGAGTTATATTAAGATGAGTCCATAAAGTTTGCAGTCAGTACCTTTGAGTAAAATTGAAGTGTATACTTCTTTCAATACCAAAGTACAGCATGCACTGAGAAATCAAGTTTTTTGTCTTGAATAGCTGAGTGATATAACAGCTGTCAAACTTCTCAGGATCATGTCGAGATTTATATTAAGATGTCTCCATAAGGTTTGCAGTCAGTACCTTTGAGTAAAATTGAAATATAAGCCTTTAGTGCCAAAGCATTGCATGCACTGAAAACTCAACTCTTTTGTCTTGAATAGCTGAGTGATATAACAGCTGTCAGACATCTCAGGATAATGTGTAGAGTTATATTAAGATGTCTCCATAAGGTTTGCAGTCAGTACCTTTGAGTAAAATTGAAATGTATGCTTCATTCAATGCCAAATCACAGTATGCACTGAGAAATCAACTTTTTTATCTTGAATACCTGAGTGATATAACCGGAGTCAAACATCTCAGGATCATGCAGGGACTTATGATTAGATGTTTGCATAAGGTTTGCATTGAGAAATTTAGAGTAAAATTGATATATATACTGTTAGTTCCAAACCGCTTCATGCATTGAGAGATCAACTTTTTTGTCTTGAATAGCAGAGTGATATAACAACTGCCAATCATCTCAGGATCATGTGGAGAGTTATATTAAGATGAGTCCATAAGGTTTGCAGTCAGTACCTTTGAGTAAAATTGAAATATATGCCTTTAGTGCCAAAGCATTGCATGCACTGAAAAATCAACTCTTTTGTCTTGAATAGCTGAGTGATATAACAGCTGTCAGACATCTCAGGATAATGTGTAGAGTTATATTAAGATGTCTCCATAAGGTTTGCAGTCAGTATCTTCGAGTAAAATTGAAATGTATGCTTCTTTCAATGCCAAAGCACTGTATGCAATGAGAAATCAACTTTTTTATCCTGAGTACCTGAGTGATGTAACAGGTGTCAAGCATCTCAGAATCATGTGGAGAGTGATGTTAACATCTTTCCATAAGGTTGGCATTCAGTACTTCAGAGTAAAATTGAAATATATACTTTTACTGCCAAAGCATTGCATGCACTGAGAAATCAAATATTTTGTTTTGAATACCTGAGTGATATAACCGGAGTCAAACATCTCAGGATCATGCAGGGACTTATGATTAGATGTTTGCATAAGGTTTGCATTGAGAAATTTAGAGTAAAATTGATATATATACTGTTAGTTCCAAACCGCTTCATGCATTGAGAGATCAACTTTTTTGTCTTCAATAGCAGAGTGATATAACAACTGCCAAACATCTCAGGATCATGTGGAGAGTTATATTAAGATGTCTCCATATGGTTTGCAGTCAGTACCTTTGAGTAAATTTAAAATGTATGCTTCATTCAATGCCAAAGCACAGTATGCACTGAGAAATCAACTTTTTTATCTTGAATACCTGAATGATATAACCGGTGTCAAACATCTCAGGATCATGTGGGGAGTTATGTTTAGATGTTTCCATAAGGTTTGCATTGAGGAATTTAGAGTAAAATTGAAATATATACTTTAAGTTCCAAAGCACTTCATGTGTTGAGAAATCAACTTTTTTGTCTTGAATACCTGAGTGATATAACAACTGTCAAACATCTCAGGATCATGTGGAGAGTTATATTAAGATGACTCCATAAGGTTTGCAGTCAGTACCTTTGAGTAAAATTGAAATGTATGCTTCATTCAATGACAAAGAACAGTATGCACTGAGAAATCATCTTTTTTATCTTGAATACCTGAGAGTTGTAACAGGTGTCAAACAGTTCAGGAACATTTGGGGAGTGATGTTAACATCTTTCCAAAAGGTTTGCATTCAGTACTTCATAGTAAAATTGAAATATATACTTTTACTGCCAAAGCATTGCGTGCACTGAGAAATCAAATTTTTTGTTTTGAATACCTGAGTGATATAACAAATGTCAAACAACTCAGGATCATGTGGGGAGTTATGTTTAGATATTTCCATAAGGTTTGCAGTCAGTACCTTTGAGTAAAATTGAAATGTATGCTTCATTCAATGCCAAATCACAGTATGCACTGAGAAGTCAACTTTTTTATCTTGAATACCTGAGTGATATAACCGGAATCAAACATCTCAGGATCATGCAGGGACATATGATTAGATGTTTGCATAAGGTTTGCATTGAGAAATTTAGAGTAAAATTGATATATATACTGTTAGTTCCAAACCGTTTCATGCATTGAGAGATCAACTTTTTTGTCTTGAATAGCAGAGTGATATAACAACTGCCAAACATCTCAGGATCATGTGGAGAGTTATATTAAGATGACTCCATAGGGTTTGCAGTCAGTACCTTTGAGTAAAATTGAAATGTATGCTTCATTCAATGCCAAAGCACAGTATGCACTGAGAAATCAACTTTTTTATCTTGAATAGCTGAGTGATATAACCGGTGTCAAACATCTCAGGATTACGTGGGGAGTTATGTTTAGATGTTTCCATAATGTTTGCCTTCAGGAATTTAGAGTAAAATTGTAATGTATACTTTTAGTTCCAAACCACTTCATGCATTGAGATATCAACTTTTCTGTCTTGAACAGCTGAGTGATATAACAACTGCCAAACATCTCAGGATCATGTGGAGAGTTATATTAAGAGCCTCCATAAGGTTTGCAGTCAGTACCTTTGAGTAAAATTGTAGTGTATACTTCTTTCAATTCCAAAGCGCAGTATGCACTGAGAAATCACTTTTTTTATTTTGAATACCTGAGTGATATAACCGGTGTCAAACATCTCAGGATACTGTGGGGAGTTATGTTTAGATGGTTCCATAAGGTTTGCATTGAGGAATTTAGAGTAAAATTGAAATATATACTTAAAGTTCCAAAGCCCTACATGCGTTGAGAAATCAACTTTTTTGTCTTGAATACCTGAGTGATATAACAACTATTAAACATCTCAGGATCATGTGGAGAGTTATATTCAGATGACTCCATAAGGTTTGCAGTCAGTACCTTTGAGTAAAATTGAAATGTATGCTTCATTCAATGCCAAAGCACAGTATGCACTGAGAAATCATCTTTTTTATCTTGAATACCTGAGAGTTGTAACAGGTGTCAAACAGTTCAGGAACATTTGGGGAGTGATGTTAACATGTTTCCAAAAGGTTTGCATTCAGTACTTCATAGTAAAATTGAAATATATTCTTTTAGTGCCAAAGCATTGCATGCTGAGAGAAATCAACTTTTTTGTCTCGAATACCTGAGTGATATAACAAATGTCAAACATCTCAGGATCATGTGGGGAGTTATGTTTAGATATTTCCATAAGGTTTGCATTGAGGAATTTAGAGTAAAATTGTAATGTATACTTTTAGTTCCAAAGCACATCATGCATTGAGATATCAACTTTTTTGTCTTGAGTAGCTGAGTGATATAACAACTGTCAAACATCTCAGGATCATGTGGAGAGTTATATTATGATGACTCCATAAGGTTTGCAGTCAGTACCTTTGAGTAAAATTGAAATGTATGCTTCATTCAATGCCAAAGTACAGCATGCACTGAGACATCAACTTTTTTGTCTTTAATACCTGAGTGATATAACAAATCTCATACATCTCAGGATCATGTGGGGAGTTATGTTAAAATGTTTCCATGAGGTTTGCATTCAGGACTTTAGAGTAAAATTGAAATATATTCTTTTAGTTCCAAAGCACTTCATGCATTGAGATATCAACTTTTTTGTCTTGAATAGCTGAGTGATATAACAACTGCCAATCATCTCAGGATCATGTGGAGAGTTATATTAAGATGAGTCCATAAAGTTTGCAGTCAGTACCTTTGAGTAAAATTGAAGTGTATACTTCTTTCAATACCAAAGTACAGCATGCACTGAGAAATCAAGTTTTTTGTCTTGAATAGCTGAGTGATATAACAGCTGTCAAACTTCTCAGGATCATGTCGAGATTTATATTAAGATGTCTCCATAAGGTTTGCAGTCAGTACCTTTGAGTAAAATTGAAATATAAGCCTTTAGTGCCAAAGCATTGCATGCACTGAAAACTCAACTCTTTTGTCTTGAATAGCTGAGTGATATAACAGCTGTCAGACATCTCAGGATAATGTGTAGAGTTATATTAAGATGTCTCCATAAGGTTTGCAGTCAGTACCTTTGAGTAAAATTGAAATGTATGCTTCATTCAATGCCAAATCACAGTATGCACTGAGAAATCAACTTTTTTATCTTGAATACCTGAGTGATATAACCGGAGTCAAACATCTCAGGATCATGCAGGGACTTATGATTAGATGTTTGCATAAGGTTTGCATTGAGAAATTTAGAGTAAAATTGATATATATACTGTTAGTTCCAAACCGCTTCATGCATTGAGAGATCAACTTTTTTGTCTTGAATAGCAGAGTGATATAACAACTGCCAATCATCTCAGGATCATGTGGAGAGTTATATTAAGATGAGTCCATAAGGTTTGCAGTCAGTACCTTTGAGTAAAATTGAAATATATGCCTTTAGTGCCAAAGCATTGCATGCACTGAAAAATCAACTCTTTTGTCTTGAATAGCTGAGTGATATAACAGCTGTCAGACATCTCAGGATAATGTGTAGAGTTATATTAAGATGTCTCCATAAGGTTTGCAGTCAGTATCTTCGAGTAAAATTGAAATGTATGCTTCTTTCAATGCCAAAGCACTGTATGCAATGAGAAATCAACTTTTTTATCCTGAGTACCTGAGTGATGTAACAGGTGTCAAGCATCTCAGAATCATGTGGAGAGTGATGTTAACATCTTTCCATAAGGTTGGCATTCAGTACTTCAGAGTAAAATTGAAATATATACTTTTACTGCCAAAGCATTGCATGCACTGAGAAATCAAATATTTTGTTTTGAATACCTGAGTGATATAACCGGAGTCAAACATCTCAGGATCATGCAGGGACTTATGATTAGATGTTTGCATAAGGTTTGCATTGAGAAATTTAGAGTAAAATTGATATATATACTGTTAGTTCCAAACCGCTTCATGCATTGAGAGATCAACTTTTTTGTCTTCAATAGCAGAGTGATATAACAACTGCCAAACATCTCAGGATCATGTGGAGAGTTATATTAAGATGTCTCCATATGGTTTGCAGTCAGTACCTTTGAGTAAATTTAAAATGTATGCTTCATTCAATGCCAAAGCACAGTATGCACTGAGAAATCAACTTTTTTATCTTGAATACCTGAATGATATAACCGGTGTCAAACATCTCAGGATCATGTGGGGAGTTATGTTTAGATGTTTCCATAAGGTTTGCATTGAGGAATTTAGAGTAAAATTGAAATATATACTTTAAGTTCCAAAGCACTTCATGTGTTGAGAAATCAACTTTTTTGTCTTGAATACCTGAGTGATATAACAACTGTCAAACATCTCAGGATCATGTGGAGAGTTATATTAAGATGACTCCATAAGGTTTGCAGTCAGTACCTTTGAGTAAAATTGAAATGTATGCTTCATTCAATGACAAAGAACAGTATGCACTGAGAAATCATCTTTTTTATCTTGAATACCTGAGAGTTGTAACAGGTGTCAAACAGTTCAGGAACATTTGGGGAGTGATGTTAACATCTTTCCAAAAGGTTTGCATTCAGTACTTCATAGTAAAATTGAAATATATACTTTTACTGCCAAAGCATTGCGTGCACTGAGAAATCAAATTTTTTGTTTTGAATACCTGAGTGATATAACAAATGTCAAACAACTCAGGATCATGTGGGGAGTTATGTTTAGATATTTCCATAAGGTTTGCAGTCAGTACCTTTGAGTAAAATTGAAATGTATGCTTCATTCAATGCCAAATCACAGTATGCACTGAGAAGTCAACTTTTTTATCTTGAATACCTGAGTGATATAACCGGAATCAAACATCTCAGGATCATGCAGGGACATATGATTAGATGTTTGCATAAGGTTTGCATTGAGAAATTTAGAGTAAAATTGATATATATACTGTTAGTTCCAAACCGTTTCATGCATTGAGAGATCAACTTTTTTGTCTTGAATAGCAGAGTGATATAACAACTGCCAAACATCTCAGGATCATGTGGAGAGTTATATTAAGATGACTCCATAGGGTTTGCAGTCAGTACCTTTGAGTAAAATTGAAATGTATGCTTCATTCAATGCCAAAGCACAGTATGCACTGAGAAATCAACTTTTTTATCTTGAATAGCTGAGTGATATAACCGGTGTCAAACATCTCAGGATTACGTGGGGAGTTATGTTTAGATGTTTCCATAATGTTTGCCTTCAGGAATTTAGAGTAAAATTGTAATGTATACTTTTAGTTCCAAACCACTTCATGCATTGAGATATCAACTTTTCTGTCTTGAACAGCTGAGTGATATAACAACTGCCAAACATCTCAGGATCATGTGGAGAGTTATATTAAGAGCCTCCATAAGGTTTGCAGTCAGTACCTTTGAGTAAAATTGTAGTGTATACTTCTTTCAATTCCAAAGCGCAGTATGCACTGAGAAATCACTTTTTTTATTTTGAATACCTGAGTGATATAACCGGTGTCAAACATCTCAGGATACTGTGGGGAGTTATGTTTAGATGGTTCCATAAGGTTTGCATTGAGGAATTTAGAGTAAAATTGAAATATATACTTAAAGTTCCAAAGCACTTCATGCGTGGAGAAATCAACTTTTTTGTCTTGAATACCTGAGTGATATAACAACTATTTAACAGCTCAGGATCATGTGGAGAGTTATATTCAGATGACTCCATAAGGTTTGCAGTCAGTACCTTTGAGTAAAATTGAAATGTATGCTTCATTCAATGCCAAAGCACAGTATGCACTGAGAAATCATCTTTTTTATCTTGAATACCTGAGAGATGTAACAGGTGTCAAACAGTTCAGGAACATTTGGGGAGCGATGTTAACATGCTTCCAAAAGGTTTGCATTCAGTACTTCATAGTAAAATTGAATTATATTCTTTTAGTGCCAAAGCATTGCATGCTGAGAGAAATCAACTTTTCTGTCTCGAATACCTGAGTGATATAACAAATGTCAAGCATCTCAGGATCATGTGGGGTGTTATGTTTAGATATTTCCATAAGGTTTGCATTGAGGAATTTAGAGTAAAATTGTAATGTATCCTTTTAGTTGCAAAGCACATCATGCATTGAGATATCAACTTTTTTGTCTTGAATAGCTGAGTGATATAACAACTGTCAAACATCTCAGGATCATGTGGAGAGTTATATTATGATGACTCCATAAGGTTTGCAGTCAGTACCTTTGAGTAAAATTGAAATGTATGCTTCATTCAATGCCAAAGCACAGTATGCACTGAGAAATCAACTTTTTTATCTTGAATACCTGAATGATATAACAAATGTCAAACAACTCAGGATCATGTGGGGAGTTATGTTTAGATATTTCCATAAGGTTTGCAGTCAGTACCTTTGAGTAAAATTGAAATGTATGCTTCATTCAAAGCCAAATCACAGTAGGAACTGAGAAATCAACTTTTTTATCTTGAATACCTGAATGATATAACCGGTGTCAAACATCTCAGGATCATGTGGGGAGTTATGTTTAGATGTTTCCATAAGGTTTGCATTGAGGAATTTAGAGCAAAATTGTAATGTATCCTTTTAGTTCCAAAGCACATCATGCATTGAGATATCAACTTTTTTGTCTTGAATAGCTGAGTGATATAACAACTGCCAAACATCTCAGGATCATGTGGAGAGTTATATTAAGATGACTCCATAAGGTTTGCAGTCAGTACCTTTGAGTAAAATTGAAATGTATGCTTCTTTGAATCCCAAAGCACAGTATGCACTGAGAATCAACTTTTTTATCTTGAATACCTGAATGATATAACCGGTGTCAAACATCTCAGTATCATGTGGGGAGTTA
This sequence comes from Mobula birostris, assembly GCF_030028105.1. Taxonomy (NCBI): domain Eukaryota; kingdom Metazoa; phylum Chordata; class Chondrichthyes; order Myliobatiformes; family Myliobatidae; genus Mobula; species Mobula birostris. The sequence continues at coordinate 237,017 of NW_027278011.1, forward strand.
TGTTTAGATGTTTCCATAAGGTTTGCATTGAGGAATTTAGAGTAAAATTGAAATATATACTTAAAGTTATAAAGCCCTACATGCGTTGAGAAATCAACTTTTTTGTCTTGAATAGCTGAGTGATATAACAACTGCCAAACATCTCAGGATCATGTGGAGAGTTATATTAAGAGCCTCCATAAGGTTTGCAGTCAGTACCTTTGAGTAAAATTGTAGTGTATACTTCTTTCAATTCCAAAGCGCAGTGTGCACTGAGAAATCACTTTTTTTATTTTGAATACCTGAGTGATATAACCGGTGTCAAACGCCTCAGGATACTGTGGGGAGTTATGTTTAGATGGTTCCATAAGGTTTGCATTGAGGAATTTAGAGTAAAATTGAAATATATACTTAAAGTTCCAAAGCCCTACATGTGTTGAGAAATCAACTTTTTTGTCTTGAATACCTGAGTGATATAACAACTATTAAACATCTCAGGATCATGTGGAGAGTTATATTCAGATGACTCCATAAGGTTTGCAGTCAGTACCTTTGAGTAAAATTGAAATGTATGCTTCATTCAATGCCAAAGCACAGTATGCACTGAGAAATCATCTTTTTTATCTTGAATACCTGAGAGTTGTAACAGGTGTCAAACAGTTCAGGAACATTTGGGGAGTGATGTTAACATCTTTCCAAAAGGTTTGCATTCAGTACTTCATAGTAAAATTGAAATATATACTTTTACTGCCAAAGCATTGCATGCACTGAGAAATCAAATTTTTTGTTTTGAATACCTGAGTGATATAACAAATGTCAAACATCTCAGGATCATGTGGGGAGTTATGTTTAGATGTTTCCATAATGTTTGCCTTCAGGAATTTAGAGTAAAATTGTAATGCATCCTTTTAGTTCCAAAGCACATCATGCATTGAGATATCAACTTTTTTGTCTTGAATAGCTGAGTGATATAACAACTGCCAAACATCTCAGGATCATGTGGAGAGTTATATTAAGATGACTCCATAAGGTTTGCAGTCAGTGCCTTTGAGTAAAATTGAAATGTATGCTTCATTCAATCCCAAAGCACAGTATGCACTGAGAATCAACTTTTTTATCTTGAATACTTGAATGATATAACCGGTGTCAAACATCTCAGTATCATGTGGGGAGTTATGTTTAGATGTTTCCATAAGGTTTGCATTGAGGAATTTAGAGTAAAATTGAAATATATACTTAAAGTTCCAAAGCCCTACATGCGTTGAGAAATCAACTTTTTTGTCTTGAATACCTGAGTGACATAACAACTATTAAACATCTCAGGATCATGTGGAGAGTTATATTCAGATGACTCCATAAGGTTTGCAGTCAGTACCTTTGAGTAACATTGAAATGTATGCTTCATTCAATGCCAAATCACAGTATGCACTGAGAAATCAACTTTTTTATCTTGAATACCTGAGTGATATAACCGGAGTCAAACATCTCAGGATGATGCAGGGACTTATGATTAGATGTTTCAATAAGGTTTGCATTGAGAAATTTAGAGTAAAATTGATATATATACTGTTAGTTCCAAACCGCTTCATGCATTGAGAGATCAACTTTTTTGTCTTGAATAGCAGAGTGAGATAACAACTGCCAAACATCTCAGGTTGATGTGGAGAGTTATATTAAGATGTCTCCATATGGTTTGCAGTCAGTACCTTTGAGTAAATTTAAAATGTATGCTTCATTCAATGCCAAAGCACAGTATGCACTGAGAAATCAACTTTTTTATCTTGAATACCTGAGAGATGTAACAGGTGTCAAACAGTTCAGGAACATTTGGGGAGTGATGTTAACATGTTTCCAAAAGGTTTGCATTCAGTACTTCATAGTAAAATTGAAATATATTCTTTTAGTGCCAAAGCATTGCATGCTGAGAGAAATCAACTTTTCTGTCTCGAATACCTGAGTGATATAACAAATGTCAAGCATCTCAGGATCATGTGGGGTGTTATGTTTAGATATTTCCATAAGGTTTGCATTCAGGAATTTAGAGTAAAATTGTAATGTATCTTTTTAGTTCCAAAGCACATCATGCATTGAGATATCAACTTTTTTGTCTTGAATACCTGAGTGATATAACAACTGCCAAACATCTCAGGATCATGTGGAGAGTTATATTAAGATGACTCCATAAGGTTTGCAGTCAGTACCTTTGAGTAAAATTGAAATGTATGCTTCATTCAATGCCAAAGTACAGCATGCACTGAGACATCAACTTTTTTGTCTTTAATACCTGAGTGATATAACAAATGTCATACATCTCAGGATCATGTGGGGAGTTATGTTAAAATGTTTCCATGAGGTTTGCATTCAGGACTTTAGAGTAAAATTGAAATATATTCTTTTAGTTCCAAAGCACTTCATGCATTGAGATATCAACTTTTTTGTCTTGAATAGCTGAGTGATATAACAACTGCCAATCATCTCAGGATCATGTGGAGTTATATTAAGATGAGTCCATAAGGTTTGCAGTCAGTACCTTTGAGTAAAATTGAAGTGTATACTTCTTTCAATACCAAAGTACAGCATGCACTGAGAAATCAAGTTTTTTGTCTTGAATAGCTGAGTGATATAACAGCTGTCAAACTTCTCAGGATCATGTCGAGATTTATAATTAAGATGTCTCCATAAGGTTTGCAGTCAGTACCTTTGAGTAAATTGAAATATATGCCTTTAGTACCAAAGCATTGCATGCACTGAAAAATCACAACTCTTTTGTCTTGAATAGCTGAGTGATATAACAGCTGTCAGACATCTCAGGATAATGTGTAGAGTTATATTAAGATGTCTCCATAAGGTTTGCAGTCAGTATCTTTGAGTAAAATTGAAATGTATGCTTCTTTCAATGCCAAAGCACTGTATGCAATGAGAAATCAACTTTTTTATCCTGAGTACCTGAGTGATGTAACAGGTGTCAAGCATCTCAGAATCATGTGGAGAGTGATGTTAACATCTTTCCATAAGGTTGGCATTCAGTACTTCAGAGTAAAATTGAAATATATACTTTTACTGCCAAAGCATTGCATGCACTGAGAAATCAAATATTTTGTTTTTGAATACCTGAGTGATATAACGAATGTCAAACAACTCAGGATCATGTGGGGAGTTATGTTTAGATATTTCCATAAGGTTGCAGTCAGTACCTTTGAGTAAAATTGAAATGTATGCTTCATTCAATGCCAAATCACAGTATGCACTGAGAAATCAACTTTTTTATCTTGAATACCTGAGTGATATAACCGGAGTCAAACATCTCAGATCATGCAGGGACTTATGATTAGATGTTTGCATAAGGTTTGCATTGAGAAATTTAGAGTAAAATTGATATATATACTGTTAGTTCCAAACCGCTTCATGCATTGAGAGATCAACTTTTTTGTCTTGAATAGCAGAGTGATATAACAACTGCCAAACATCTCAGGATCATGTGGAGAGTTATATTAAGATGTCTCCATATGGTTTGCAGTCAGTACCTTTGAGTAAATTTAAAATGTATGCTTCATTCAATGCCAAAGTACAGCATGCACTGAGACATCACTTTTTTTGTCTTAATACCTGAGTGATATAACAAATGTCATACATCTCAGGATCATGTGGGGAGTTATGTTAAAATGTTTCCATGAGGTTTGCATTCAGGACTTTAGAGTAAAATTGAAATATATTCTTTTAGTTCAAAGCACTTCATGCATTGAGATATCAACTTCTTTGTCTTGAATAGCTGAGTGATATAACAACTGCCAATCATCTCAGGATCATGTGGAGAGTTATATTAAGATGACTCCATAAGGTTTGCAGTCAGTACCTTTGAGTAAATTTAAAATGTATGCTTCATTCAATGCCAAGCACAGTATGCACTGAGAAATCAACTTTTTTATCTTGAATACCTGAATGATATAACCGGTGTCAAACATCTCAGGATCATGTGGGGAGTTATGTTTAGATGTTTCCATAAGGTTTGTATTGAGGAATTTAGAGTAAAATTGAAATATATACTTTAAGTTCCAAAGCACTTCATGTGTTGAGAAATCAACTTTTTTGTCTTGAATACCTGAGTGATATAACAACTGTCAAACACCTCAGGATGATGTGGAGAGTTATATTAAGATGACTCCATAAGGTTTGCAGTCAGTACCTTTGAGTAAAATTGAAATGTATGCTTCATTCAATGCCAAAGCACAGTATGCACTGAGAAATCAACTTTTTTATCTTGAATAGCTGAGTGATATAACCGGTGTCAAACATCTCAGGATCACGTGGGGAGTTATGTTTAGATGTTTCCATAATGTTTGCCTTCAGGAATTTAGAGTAAAATTGTAATGTATCCTTTTAGTTCCAAAGCACATCATGCATTGAGATATCAACTTTTTTGTCTTGAATAGCTGAGTGATATAACAACTGCCAAACATCTCAGGATCATGTGGAGAGTTATATTAAGATGACTCCATAAGGTTTGCAGTCAGTACCTTTGAGTAAAATTGAAATGTATGCTTCATTCAATCCCAAAGCACAGTATGCACTGAGAATCAACTTTTTTATCTTGAATACCTGAATGATATAACCGGTGTCAAACATCTCAGTATCATGTGGGGAGTTATGTTTAGATGTTTCCATAAGGTTTGCATTGAGGAATTTAGAGTAAAATTGAAATATATACTTAAAGTTCCAAAGCCCTACATGCGTTGAGAAATCAACTTTTTTGTCTTGAATACCTGAGTGATATAACAAATATTAAACATCTCAGGATCATGTGGAGAGTTATAGTCAGATGACTCCATAAGGTTTGCAGTCAGTACCTTTGAGTAAAATTGAAATGTATGCTTCATTCAATGCCAAAGCACAGTATGTACTGAGAAATCATCTTTTTTATCTTGAATACCTGAGAGTTGTGACAGGTGTCAAACACTTCAGGAACATTTGGGGAGTGATGTTAACATCTTTCCAAAAGGTTTGCATTCAGTACTTCATCGTAAAATTGAAATATATACTTTTACTGCCAAAGCATTGCATGCACTGAGAAATCAAATTTTTTGTTTTGAATACCTGAGTGATATAACAAATGTCAAACAACTCAGGATCATGTGGAGAGTTATATTAAGAGCCTCCATAAGGTTTGCAGTCAGTACCTTTGAGTAAAATTGTAGTGTATACTTCTTTCAATTCCAAAGCGCAGTGTGCACTGAGAAATCACTTTTTTATTTTGAATACCTGAGGGATATAACCGGTGTCAAACACCTCAGGATACTGTGGGGAGTTATGTTTAGATGGTTCCATAAGGTTTGCATTGAGGAATTTAGAGTAAAATTGAAATATATACTTAAAGTTCCAAAGCCCTACATGCGTTGAGAAATCAACTTTTTTGTCTTGAATACCTGAGTGATATAACAACTATTAAACATCTCAGGATCATGTGGAGAGTTATATTCAGATGACTCCATAAGGTTTGCAGTCAGTACCTTTGAGTAAAATTGAAATGTATGCTTCATTCAATGCCAAAGCACAGTATGCACTGAGAAATCATCTTTTTTTATCTTGAATACCTGAGAGTTGTAACAGGTGTCAAACAGTTCAGGAACATTTGGGGAGTGATGTTAACATCTTTCCAAAAGGTTTGCATTCAGTACTTCATAGTAAAATTGATATATATACTTTTACTGCCAAAGCATTGCATGCACTGAGAAATCAAATTTTTTGTTTTGAATACCTGAGTGATATAACAAATGTCAAACATCTCAGGATCATGTGGGGAGTTATGTTTAGATGTTTCCATAATGTTTGCCTTCAGGAATTTAGAGTAAAATTGTAATGTATCCTTTAGTTCCAAAGCACATCATGCATTGAGATATCAACTTTTTTGTCTTGAATAGCTGAGTGATATAACAACTGCCAAACATCTCAGGATCATGTGGAGAGTTATATTAAGATGACTCCATAAGGTTTGCAGTCAGTACCTTTGAGTAAAATTGAAATGTATGCTTCATTCAATCCCAAAGCACAGTATGCACTGAGAATCAACTTTTTTATCTTGAATACCTGAATGATATAACCGGTGTCAAACATCTCAGTATCATGTGGGGAGTTATGTTTAGATGTTTCCATAAGGTTTGCATTGAGGAATTTAGAGTAAAATTGAAATATATACTTAAAGTTCCAAAGCCCTACATGCGTTGAGAAATCAACTTTTTTGTCTTGAATACCTGAGTGATATAACAACTATTAAACATCTCAGGATCATGTGGAGAGTTATATTCAGATGACTCCATAAGGTTTGCAGTCAGTACCTTTGAGTAACATTGAAATGTATGCTTCATTCAATGCCAAATCACAGTATGCACTGAGAAATCAACTTTTTTATCTTGAATACCTGAGTGATATAACCGGAGTCAAACATCTCAGGATGATGCAGGGACTTATGATTAGATGTTTCAATAAGGTTTGCATTGAGAAATTTAGAGTAAAATTGATATATATACTTTTAGTTCCAAACCGCTTCATGCATTGAGAGATCAACTTTTTTGTCTTGAATAGCTGAGTGAGATAACAACTGCCAAACATCTCAGGTTGATGTGGAGAGTTATATTAAGATGTCTCCATATGGTTTGCAGTCAGTACCTTTGAGTAAATTTAAAATGTATGCTTCATTCAATGCCAAAGCACAGTATGCACTGAGAAATCAACTTTTTTATCTTGAATACCTGAGAGATGTAACAGGTGTCAAACAGTTTCAGGAACATTTGGGGAGTGATGTTAACATGTTTCCAAAAGGTTTGCATTCAGTACTTCATAGTAAAATTGAAATATATTCTTTTAGTGCCAAAGCATTGCATGCTGAGAGAAATCAACTTTTCTGTCTCGAATACCTGAGTGATATAACAAATGTCAAGCATCTCAGGATCATGTGGGGTGTTATGTTTAGATATTTCCATAAGGTTTGCATTCAGGAATTTAGAGTAAAATTGTAATGTATCCTTTTAGTTCCAAAGCACATCATGCATTGAGATATCAACTTTTTGGTCTTGAATAGCTGAGTGATATAACAACTGCCAATCATCTCAGGATCATGTGGAGAGTTATATTAAGATGAGTCCATAAGGTTTGCAGTCAGTACCTTTGAGTAAAATTGAAGTGTATACTTCTTTCAATACCAAAGTACAGCATGCACTGAGAAATCAAGTTTTTTGTCTTGAATAGCTGAGTGATATAACAGCTGTCAAACTTCTCAGGATCATGTCGAGATTTATATTAAGATGTCTCCATAAGGTTTGCAGTCAGTACCTTTGAGTAAAATTGAAATATATGCCTTTAGTGCCAAAGCATTGCATGCACTGAAAAATCAACTCTTTTGTCTTGAATAGCTGAGTGATATAACAGCTGTCAGACATCTCAGGATAATGTGTAGAGTTATATTAAGATGTCTCCATAAGGTTTGCAGTCAGTATCTTTGAGTAAATTGAAATGTATGCTTCTTTCAATGCCAAAGCACTGTATGCAATGAGAAATCAACTTTTTTATCCTGAGTACCTGAGTGATGTAACAGTGTCAAGCATCTCAGAATCATGTGGAGAGTGATGTTAACATCTTTCCATAAGGTTGGCATTCAGTACTTCAGAGTAAAATTGAAATATATACTTTTACTGCCAAAGCATTGCATGCACTGAGAAATCAAATATTTTGTTTTGAATACCTGAGTGATATAACGAATGTCAAACAACTCAGGATCATGTGGGGAGTTATGTTTAGATATTTCCATAAGGTTTGCAGTCAGTACCTTTGAGTAAAATTGAAATGTATGCTTCATTCAATGCCAAATCACAGTATGCACTGAGAAATCAACTTTTTTATCTTGAATACCTGAGTGATATAACCGGAGTCAAACATCTCAGGATCATGCAGGGACTTATGATTAGATGTTTGCATAAGGTTTGCATTGAGAAATTTAGAGTAAAATTGATATATATACTGTTAGTTCCAAAGCCCTACATGCGTTGAGAAATCAACTTTTTTGTCTTGAATACCTGAGTGATATAACAACTATTAAACATCTCAGGATCATGTGGAGAGTTATATTCAGATGACTCCATAAGGTTTGCAGTCAGTACCTTTGAGTAAAATTGAAATGTATGCTTCATTCAATGCCAAAGCACAGTATGCACTGAGAAATCATCTTTTATATCTTGAATACCTGAGAGTTGTAACAGGTGTCAAACAGTTCAGGAACATTTGGGGAGTGATGTTAACATGTTTCCAAAAGGTTTGCATTCAGTACTTCATAGTAAAATTGAAATATATTCTTTTAGTGCCAAAGCATTGCATGCTGAGAGAAATCAACTTTTTTGTCTCGAATACCTGAGTGATATAACAAATGTCAAACATCTCAGGATCATGTGGGGAGTTATGTTTAGATATTTCCATAAGGTTTGCATTGAGGAATTTAGAGTAAAATTGTAATGTATACTTTTAGTTCCAAAGCACATCATGCATTGAGATATCAACTTTTTTGTCTTGAGTAGCTGAGTGATATAACAACTGTCAAACATCTCAGGATCATGTGGAGAGTTATATTATGATGACTCCATAAGGTTTGCAGTCAGTACCTTTGAGTAAAATTGAAATGTATGCTTCATTCAATGCCAAAGTACAGCATGCACTGAGAGATCAACTTTTTTGTCTTTAATACCTGAGTGATATAACAAATGTCATACATCTCAGGATCATGTGGGGAGTTATGTTAAAATGTTTCCATGTGGTTTGCATTCAGGACTTTAGAGTAAAATTGAAATATATTCTTTTAGTTCCAAAGCACTTCATGCATTGAGACATCAACTTTTTTGTCTTGAATAGCTGAGTGATATAACAACTGCCAATCATCTCAGGATCATGTGGAGAGTTATATTAAGATGAGTCCATAAGGTTTGCAGTCAGTACCTTTGAGTAAAATTGAAGTGTATACTTCTTTCAATACCAAAGTACAGCATGCACTGAGAAATCAAGTTTTTTGTCTTGAATAGCTGAGTGATATAACAGCTGTCAAACTTCTCAGGATCATGTCGAGATTTATATTAAGATGTCTCCATAAGGTTTGCAGTCAGTACCTTTGAGTAAAATTGAAATATATGCCTTTAGTGCCAAAGCATTGTATGCACTGAAAAATCAACTCTTTTGTCTTGAATAGCTGAGTGATATAACAGCTGTCAGACATCTCAGGATAATGTGTAGAGTTATATTAAGATGTCTCCATAAGGTTTGCAGTCAGTATCTTTGAGTAAAATTGAAATGTATGCTTCTTTCAATGCCAAAGCACTGTATGCAATGAGAAATCAACTTTTTTATCCTGAGTACCTGAGTGATGTAACAGGTGTCAAGCATCTCAGAATCATGTGGAGAGTGATGTTAACATCTTTCCATAAGGTTGGCATTCAGTACTTCAGAGTAAAATTGAAATATATACTTTTACTGCCAAAGCATTGCATGCACTGAGAAATCAAATATTTTGTTTTGAATACCTGAGTGATATAACGAATGTCAAACAACTCAGGATCATGTGCGGAGTTATGTTTAGATATTTCCATAAGGTTTGCAGTCAGTACCTTTGAGTAAAATTGAAATGTATGCTTCATTCAATGCCAAATCACAGTATGCACTGAGAAATCAACTTTTTTATCTTGAATACCTGAGTGATATAACCGGAGTCAAACATCTCAGGATCATGCAGGGACTTATGATTAGATGTTTGCATAAGGCTTGCATTGAGAAATTTAGAGTAAAATTGATATATATACTGTTAGTTCCAAACCGCTTCATGCATTGAGAGATCAACTTTTTTGTCTTGAATAGCAGAGTGATATAACAACTGCCAAACATCTCAGGATCATGTGGAGAGTTATATTAAGATGTCTCCATATGGTTTGCAGTCAGTACCTTTTAGTAAATTTAAAATGTATGCTTCATTCAATGCCAAAGCACAGTATGCACTGAGAAATCAACTTTTTTATCTTGAATACCTGAATGATATAACCGGTGTCAAACATCTCTGGATCATGTGGGGAGTTATGTTTAGATGTTTCCATAAGGTTTGCATTGAGGAATTTAGAGTAAAATTGAAATATATACTTTAAGTTCCAAAGCACTTCATGTGTTGAGAAATCAACTTTTTTGTCTTGAATACCTGAGTGATATAACAACTGTCAAACACCTCAGGATCATGTGGAGAGTTATATTAAGATTACTCCATAAGGTTTGCAGTCAGTACCTTTGAGTAAAATTGAAATGTATGCTTCATTCAATGCCAAAGCACAGTATGCACTGAGAAATCAACTTTTTTATCTTGAATAGCTGAGTGATATAACCGGTGTCAAACATCTCAGGATCACGTGGGGAGTTATGTTTAGATGTTTCCATAATGTTTGCCTTCAGGAATTTAGAGTAAAATTGTAATGTATACTTTTAGTTCCAAACCACTTCATGCATTGAGATATCAACTTTTCTGTCTTGAACAGCTGAGTGATATAACAACTGCCAAACATCTCAGGATCATGTGGAGAGTTATATTAAGAGCCTCCATAAGGTTTGCAGTCAGTACCTTTGAGTAAAATTGTAGTGTATACTTCTTTCAATTCCAAAGCGCAGTATGCACTGAGAAATCACTTTTTTTATTTTGAATACCTGAGTGATATAACCGGTGTCAAACATCTCAGGATACTGTGGGGAGTTATGTTTAGATGTTTCGATAAGGTTTGCATTGAGGAATTTAGAGTAAAATTGAAATATATACTTAAAGTTCCAAAGCACTTCATGCGTGGAGAAATCAACTTTTTTGTCTTGAATACCTGAGTGATATAACAACTATTAAACAGCTCAGGATCATGTGGAGAGTTATATTCAGATGACTCCATAAGGTTTGCAGTCAGTACCTTTGAGTAAAATTGAAATGTATGCTTCATTCAATGCCAAAGCACAGTATGCACTGAGAAATCATCTTTTTTATCTTGAATACCTGAGAGATGTAACAGGTGTCAAACAGTTCAGGAACATTTGGGGAGTGATGTTAACATGTTTCCAAAAGGTTTGCATTCAGTACTTCATAGTAAAATTGAAATATATTCTTTTAGTGCCAAAGCATTGCATGCTGAGAGAAATCAACTTTTCTGTCTCGAATACGTGAGTGATATAACAAATGTCAAGCATCTCAGGATCATGTGGGGTGTTATGTTTAGATATTTCCATAAGGTTTGCAATGAGGAATTTAGAGTAAAATTGTAATGTATCCTTTTAGTTCCAAAGCACATCATGCATTGAGATATCAACTTTTTTGTCTTGAATAGCTGAGTGATATAACAACTGCCAAACATCTCAGGATCATGTGGAGAGTTATATTAAGATGACTCCATAAGGTTTGCAGTCAGTACCTTTGAGTAAAATTGAAATGTATGCTTCATTCAATCCCAAAGCACAGTATGCACTGAGAATCAACTTTTTTATCTTGAATACCTGAATGATATAACCGGTGTCAAACATCTCAGTATCATGTGGGGAGTTATGTTTAGATGTTTCCATAAGGTTTGCATTGAGGAATTTAGAGTAAAATTGAAATATATACTTAAAGTTCCAAAGCCCTACATGCGTTGAGAAATCAACTTTTTTGTCTTGAATACCTGAGTGATATAACAAATATTAAACATCTCAGGATCATGTGGAGAGTTATAGTCAGATGACTCCATAAGGTTTGCAGTCAGTACCTTTGAGTAAAATTGAAATGTATGCTTCATTCAATGCCAAAGCACAGTATGCACTGAGAAATCATCTTTTTTATCTTGAATACCTGAGAGTTGTGACAGGTGTCAAACACTTCAGGAACATTTGGGGAGTGATGTTAACATCTTTCCAAAAGGTTTGCATTCAGTACTTCATCGTAAAATTGAAATATATACTTTTACTGCCAAAGCATTGCATGCACTGAGAAATCAAATTTTTTGTTTTGAATACCTGAGTGATATAACAAATGTCAAACAACTCAGGATCATGTGGAGAGTTATATTAAGAGCCTCCATAAGGTTTGCAGTCAGTACCTTTGAGTAAAATTGTAGTGTATACTTCTTTCAATTCCAAAGCGCAGTGTGCACTGAGAAATCACTTTTTTTATTTTGAATACCTGAGGGATATAACCGGTGTCAAACACCTCAGGATACTGTGGGGAGTTATGTTTAGATGGTTCCATAAGGTTTGCATTGAGGAATTTAGAGTAAAATTGAAATATATACTTAAAGTTCCAAAGCCCTACATGCGTTGAGAAATCAACTTTTTTGTCTTGAATACCTGAGTGATATAACAACTATTAAACATCTCAGGATCATGTGGAGAGTTATATTCAGATGACTCCATAAGGTTTGCAGTCAGTACCTTTGAGTAAAATTGAAATGTATGCTTCATTCAATGCCAAAGCACAGTATGCACTGAGAAATCATCTTTTTTATCTTGAATACCTGAGAGTTGTAACAGGTGTCAAACAGTTCAGGAACATTTGGGGAGTGATGTTAACATCTTTCCAAAAGGTTTGCATTCAGTACTTCATAGTAAAATTGAAATATATACTTTTACTGCCAAAGCATTGCATGCACTGAGAAATCAAATTTTTTGTTTTGAATACCTGAGTGATATAACAAATGTCAAACATCTCAGGATCATGTGGGGAGTTATGTTTAGATGTTTCCATAATGTTTGCCTTCAGGAATTTAGAGTAAAATTGTAATGTATCCTTTTAGTTCCAAAGCACATCATGCATTGAGATATCAACTTTTTTGTCTTGAATAGCTGAGTGATATAACAACTGCCAAACATCTCAGGATCATGTGGAGAGTTATATTAAGATGACTCCATAAGGTTTGCAGTCAGTACCTTTGAGTAAAATTGAAATGTATGCTTCATTCAATCCCAAAGCACAGTATGCACTGAGAATCAACTTTTTTATCTTGAATACCTGAATGATATAACCGGTGTCAAACATCTCAGTATCATGTGGGGAGTTATGTTTAGATGTTTCCATAAGGTTTGCATTGAGGAATTTAGAGTAAAATTGAAATATATACTTAAAGTTCCAAAGCCCTACATGCGTTGAGAAATCAACTTTTTTGTCTTGAATACCTGAGTGATATAACAACTATTAAACATCTCAGGATCATGTGGAGAGTTATATTCAGATGACTCCATAAGGTTTGCAGTCAGTACCTTTGAGTAACATTGAAATGTATGCTTCATTCAATGCCAAATCACAGTATGCACTGAGAAATCAACTTTTTTATCTTGAATACCTGAGTGATATAACCGGAGTCAAACATCTCAGGATGATGCAGGGACTTATGATTAGATGTTTCAATAAGGTTTGCATTGAGAAATTTAGAGTAAAATTGATATATATACTTTTAGTTCCAAACCGCTTCATGCATTGAGAGATCAACTTTTTTGTCTTGAATAGCTGAGTGAGATAACAACTGCCAAACATCTCAGGTTGATGTGGAGAGTTATATTAAGATGTCTCCATATGGTTTGCAGTCAGTACCTTTGAGTAAATTTAAAATGTATGCTTCATTCAATGCCAAAGCACAGTATGCACTGAGAAATCAACTTTTTTATCTTGAATACCTGAGAGATGTAACAGGTGTCAAACAGTTCAGGAACATTTGGGGAGTGATGTTAACATGTTTCCAAAAGGTTTGCATTCAGTACTTCATAGTAAAATTGAAATATATTCTTTTAGTGCCAAAGCATTGCATGCTGAGAGAAATCAACTTTTCTGTCTCGAATACCTGAGTGATATAACAAATGTCAAGCATCTCAGGATCATGTGGGGTGTTATGTTTAGATATTTCCATAAGGTTTGCATTCAGGAATTTAGAGTAAAATTGTAATGTATCCTTTTAGTTCCAAAGCACATCATGCATTGAGATATCAACTTTTTTGTCTTGAATAGCTGAGTGATATAACAACTGCCAATCATCTCAGGATCATGTGGAGAGTTATATTAAGATGAGTCCATAAGGTTTGCAGTCAGTACCTTTGAGTAAAATTGAAGTGTATACTTCTTTCAATACCAAAGTACAGCATGCACTGAGAAATCAAGTTTTTTGTCTTGAATAGCTGAGTGATATAACAGCTGTCAAACTTCTCAGGATCATGTCGAGATTTATATTAAGATGTCTCCATAAGGTTTGCAGTCAGTACCTTTGAGTAAAATTGAAATATATGCCTTTAGTGCCAAAGCATTGCATGCACTGAAAAATCAACTCTTTTGTCTTGAATAGCTGAGTGATATAACAGCTGTCAGACATCTCAGGATAATGTGTAGAGTTATATTAAGATGTCTCCATAAGGTTTGCAGTCAGTATCTTTGAGTAAAATTGAAATGTATGCTTCTTTCAATGCCAAAGCACTGTATGCAATGAGAAATCAACTTTTTTATCCTGAGTACCTGAGTGATGTAACAGGTGTCAAGCATCTCAGAATCATGTGGAGAGTGATGTTAACATCTTTCCATAAGGTTGGCATTCAGTACTTCAGAGTAAAATTGAAATATATACTTTTACTGCCAAAGCATTGCATGCACTGAGAAATCAAATATTTTGTTTTGAATACCTGAGTGATATAACGAATGTCAAACAACTCAGGATCATGTGGGGAGTTATGTTTAGATATTTCCATAAGGTTTGCAGTCAGTACCTTTGAGTAAAATTGAAATGTATGCTTCATTCAATGCCAAATCACAGTATGCACTGAGAAATCAACTTTTTTATCTTGAATACCTGAGTGATATAACCGGAGTCAAACATCTCAGGATCATGCAGGGACTTATGATTAGATGTTTGCATAAGGTTTGCATTGAGAAATTTAGAGTAAAATTGATATATATACTGTTAGTTCCAAAGCCCTACATGCGTTGAGAAATCAACTTTTTTGTCTTGAATACCTGAGTGATATAACAACTATTAAACATCTCAGGATCATGTGGAGAGTTATATTCAGATGACTCCATAAGGTTTGCAGTCAGTACCTTTGAGTAAAATTGAAATGTATGCTTCATTCAATGCCAAAGCACAGTATGCACTGAGAAATCATCTTTTATATCTTGAATACCTGAGAGTTGTAACAGGTGTCAAACAGTTCAGGAACATTTGGGGAGTGATGTTAACATGTTTCCAAAAGGTTTGCATTCAGTACTTCATAGTAAAATTGAAATATATTCTTTTAGTGCCAAAGCATTGCATGCTGAGAGAAATCAACTTTTTTGTCTCGAATACCTGAGTGATATAACAAATGTCAAACATCTCAGGATCATGTGGGGAGTTATGTTTAGATATTTCCATAAGGTTTGCATTGAGGAATTTAGAGTAAAATTGTAATGTATACTTTTAGTTCCAAAGCACATCATGCATTGAGATATCAACTTTTTTGTCTTGAGTAGCTGAGTGATATAACAACTGTCAAACATCTCAGGATCATGTGGAGAGTTATATTATGATGACTCCATAAGGTTTGCAGTCAGTACCTTTGAGTAAAATTGAAATGTATGCTTCATTCAATGCCAAAGTACAGCATGCACTGAGAGATCAACTTTTTTGTCTTTAATACCTGAGTGATATAACAAATGTCATACATCTCAGGATCATGTGGGGAGTTATGTTAAAATGTTTCCATGTGGTTTGCATTCAGGACTTTAGAGTAAAATTGAAATATATTCTTTTAGTTCCAAAGCACTTCATGCATTGAGACATCAACTTTTTTGTCTTGAATAGCTGAGTGATATAACAACTGCCAATCATCTCAGGATCATGTGGAGAGTTATATTAAGATGAGTCCATAAGGTTTGCAGTCAGTACCTTTGAGTAAAATTGAAGTGTATACTTCTTTCAATACCAAAGTACAGCATGCACTGAGAAATCAAGTTTTTTGTCTTGAATAGCTGAGTGATATAACAGCTGTCAAACTTCTCAGGATCATGTCGAGATTTATATTAAGATGTCTCCATAAGGTTTGCAGTCAGTACCTTTGAGTAAAATTGAAATATATGCCTTTAGTGCCAAAGCATTGTATGCACTGAAAAATCAACTCTTTTGTCTTGAATCGCTGAGTGATATAACAGCTGTCAGACATCTCAGGATAATGTGTAGAGTTATGTTTAGATATTTCCATAAGGTTTGCAGTCAGTACCTTTGAGTAAAATTGAAATGTATGCTTCATTCAATGCCAAATCACAGTATGCACTGAGAAATCAACTTTTTTATCTTGAATACCTGAGTGATATAACCGGAGTCAAACATCTCAGGATCATGCAGGGACTTATGATTAGATGTTTGCATAAGGCTTGCATTGAGAAATTTAGAGTAAAATTGATATATATACTGTTAGTTCCAAACCGCTTCATGCATTGAGAGATCAACTTTTTTGTCTTGAATAGCAGAGTGATATAACAACTGCCAAACATCTCAGGATCATGTGGAGAGTTATATTAAGATGTCTCCATATGGTTTGCAGTCAGTACCTTTTAGTAAATTTAAAATGTATGCTTCATTCAATGCCAAAGCACAGTATGCACTGAGAAATCAACTTTTTTATCTTGAATACCTGAATGATATAACCGGTGTCAAACATCTCTGGATCATGTGGGGAGTTATGTTTAGATGTTTCCATAAGGTTTGCATTGAGGAATTTAGAGTAAAATTGAAATATATACTTTAAGTTCCAAAGCACTTCATGTGTTGAGAAATCAACTTTTTTGTCTTGAATACCTGAGTGATATAACAACTGTCAAACACCTCAGGATCATGTGGAGAGTTATATTAAGATTACTCCATAAGGTTTGCAGTCAGTACCTTTGAGTAAAATTGAAATGTATGCTTCATTCAATGCCAAAGCACAGTATGCACTGAGAAATCAACTTTTTTATCTTGAATAGCTGAGTGATATAACCGGTGTCAAACATCTCAGGATCACGTGGGGAGTTATGTTTAGATGTTTCCATAATGTTTGCCTTCAGGAATTTAGAGTAAAATTGTAATGTATACTTTTAGTTCCAAACCACTTCATGCATTGAGATATCAACTTTTCTGTCTTGAATAGCTGAGTGATATAACAACTGCCAAACATCTCAGGATCATGTGGAGAGTTATATTAAGAGCCTCCATAAGGTTTGCAGTCAGTACCTTTGAGTAAAATTGTAGTGTATACTTCTTTCAATTCCAAAGCGCAGTATGCACTGAGAAATCACTTTTTTTATTTTGAATACCTGAGTGATATAACCGGTGTCAAACATCTCAGGATACTGTGGGGAGTTATGTTTAGATGTTTCGATAAGGTTTGCATTGAGGAATTTAGAGTAAAATTGAAATATATACTTAAAGTTCCAAAGCACTTCATGCGTGGAGAAATCAACTTTTTTGTCTTGAATACCTGAGTGATATAACAACTATTAAACAGCTCAGGATCATGTGGAGAGTTATATTCAGATGACTCCATAAGGTTTGCAGTCAGTACCTTTGAGTAAAATTGAAATGTATGCTTCATTCAATGCCAAAGCACAGTATGCACTGAGAAATCATCTTTTTTATCTTGAATACCTGAGAGATGTAACAGGTGTCAAACAGTTCAGGAACATTTGGGGAGTGATGTTAACATGTTTCCAAAAGGTTTGAATTCAGTACTTCATAGTAAAATTGAAATATATTCTTTTAGTGCCAAAGCATTGCATGCTGAGAGAAATCAACTTTTCTGTCTCGAATACGTGAGTGATATAACAAATGTCAAGCATCTCAGGATCATGTGGGGTGTTATGTTTAGATATTTCCATAAGGTTTGCAATGAGGAATTTAGAGTAAAATTGTAATGTATCCTTTTAGTTCCAAAGCACATCATGCATTGAGATATCAACTTTTTTGTCTTGAATAGCTGAGTGATATAACAACTGCCAAACATCTCAGGATCATGTGGAGAGTTATATTAAGATGACTCCATAAGGTTTGCAGTCAGTACCTTTGAGTAAAATTGAAATGTATGCTTCATTCAATCCCAAAGCACAGTATGCACTGAGAATCAACTTTTTTATCTTGAATACCTGAATGATATAACCGGTGTCAAACATCTCAGTATCATGTGGGGAGTTATGTTTAGATGTTTCCATAAGGTTTGCATTGAGGAATTTAGAGTAAAATTGAAATATATACTTAAAGTTCCAAAGCCCTACATGCGTTGACAAATCAACTTTTTTGTCTTGAATACCTGAGTGATATAACAACTATTAAACACCTCAGGATCATGTGGAGAGTTATATCCAGATGACTCCATAAGGTTTGCAGTCAGTACCTTTGAGTAAAATTGAAATGTATGCTTCATTCAATGCCAAAGCACAGTATGCACTGAGAAATCATCTTTTTTATCTTGAATACCTGAGAGTTGTAACAGGTGTCAAACAGTTCAGGAACATTTGGGGAGTGATGTTAACATGTTTCCAAAAGGTTTGCATTCATTACTTCATAGTAAAATTGAAATATATTCTTTTAGTGCCAAAGCATTGCATGCTGAGAGAAATCAACTTTTTTGTCTCGAATACCTGAGTGATATAACAAATGTCAAACATCTCAGGATCATGTGGGGAGTTATGTTTAGATATTTCCATAAGGTTTGCATTGAGGAATTTAGAGTAAAATTGTAATGTATACTTTTAGTTGCAAAGCACATCATGCATTGAGATATCAACTTTTTTGTCTTGAATAGCTGAGTGATATAACAACTGCCAAACATCTCAGGATCATGTGGGGAGTTATGTTTAGATGTTTCCATAAGGTTTGCAGTCAGTACATTTGAGTAAAATTGAAGTGTATACTTCTTTCAATGCCAAAGTGCAGCATGCACTGAGAGATCAACTTTTTTGTCTTTAATACCTGAGTGATATAACAAATGTCATACATCTCAGGATCATGTGGGGAGTTATGTTAAAATGTTTCCATGAGGTTTTCATTCAGGACTTTAGAGTAAAATTGAAATATATTCTTTTAGTTCCAAAGCAATTCATGCATTGAGATATCAACTTTTTTGTCTTGAATAGCTGAGTGATATAACAACTGCCAATCATCTCAGGATCATGTGGAGAGTTATATTAAGATGAGTCCATAAGGTTTGCAGTCAGTACCTTTGAGTAAAATTGAAGTGTATACTTCTTTCAATACCAAAGTACAGCATGCACTGAGAAATCAAGTTTTTTGTCTTGAATAGCTGAGTGATATAACAGCTGTCAAACTTCTCAGGATCATGTCGAGATTTATATTAAGATGTCTCCATAAGGTTTGCAGTCAGTACCTTTGAGTAAAATTGAAATATATGCCTTTAGTGCCAAAGCATTGCATGCACTGAAAAATCAACTCTTTTGTCTTGAATACCTGAGTGATATAACCGGAGTCAAACATCTCAGGATCATGCAGGGACTTATGATTAGATGTTTGCATAAGGTTTGCATTGAGAAATTTAGAGTAAAATTGATATATATACTGTTAGTTCCATACCGCTTCATGCATTGAGAGATCAACTTTTTTGTCTTGAATAGCAGAGTGATATAACAACTGCCAAACATCTCAGGATCATGTGGAGAGTTATATTAAGATGTCTCCATATGGTTTGCAGTCAGTACCTTTGAGTAAATTTAAAATGTATGCTTCATTCAATGCCAAAGCACACTGAGAAATCAACTTTTTTATCTTGAATACCTGAATGATATAACCGGTGTCAAACATCTCTGGATCATGTGGGGAGTTATGTTTAGATGTTTCCATAAGGTTTGCATTGAGGAATTTAGAGTAAAATTGAAATATATACTTTAAGTTCCAAAGCACTTCATGTGTTGAGAAATCAACTTTTTTGTCTTGAATACCTGAGTGATATAACAACTGTCAAACATCTCAGGATCATGTGGAGAGTTATATTAAGATGACTCCATAAGGTTTGCAGTCAGTACCTTTGAGTAAAATTGAAATGTATGCTTCATTCAATGCCAAAGCACAGTATGCACTGAGAAATCAACTTTTTTATCTTGAATAGCTGAGTGATATAACCGGTGTCAAACATCTCAGGATCACGTGGGGAGTTATGTTTAGATGTTTCCATAATGCTTGCCTTCAGGAATTTAGAGTAAAATTGTAATGTATACTTTTAGTTCCAAACCACTTCATGCATTGAGATATCAACTTTTCTGTCTTGAATAGCTGAGTGATATAACAACTGCCAAACAACTCAGGATCATGTGGAGAGTTATATTAAGAGCCTCCATAAGGTTTGCAGTCAGTACCTTTGAGTAAAATTGTAGTGTATACTTCTTTCAATTCCAAAGCGCAGTATGCACTGAGAAATCACTTTTTTTATTTTGAATACCTGAGTGATATAACCGGTGTCAAACACCTCAGGATACTGTGGGGAGTTATGTTTAGATGGTTCCATAAGGTTTGCATTGAGGAATTTAGAGTAAAATTGAAATATATACTTAAAGTTCCAAAGCCCTACATGCGTTGAGAAATCAACTTTTTTGTCTTGAATACCTGAGTGATATAACAACTATTAAACAGCTCAGGATCATGTGGAGAGTTATATTCAGATGACTCCATAAGGTTTGCAGTCAGTACCTTTGAGTAAAATTGAAATGTATGCTTCATTCAATGCCAAAGCACAGTATGCACTGAGAAATCATCTCTTTTATCTTGAATACCTGAGAGTTGTAATAGGTGTCAAACAGTTCAGGAACATTTGGGGAGTGATGTTAACATGTTTCCAAAAGGTTTGCATTCAGTACTTCATAGTAAAATTGAAATATATTCTTTTAGTGCCAAAGCATTGCATGCTGAGAGAAATCAACTTTTTTGTCTCGAATACCTGAGTGATATAACAAATGTCAAACATCTCAGGATCATGTGGGGAGTTATGTTTAGATATTTCCATAAGGTTTGCATTGAGGAATTTAGAGTAAAATTGTAATGTATACTTTTAGTTCCAAAGCACATCATGCATTGAGATATCAACTTTTTTGTCTTGAGTAGCTGAGTGATATAACAACTGTCAAACATCTCAGGATCATGTGGAGAGTTATATTATGATGACTCCATAAGGTTTGCAGTCAGTACCTTTGAGTAAAATTGAAATGTATGCTTCATTCAATGCCAAAGTACAGCATGCACTGAGAGATCAACTTTTTTGTCTTTAATACCTGAGTGATATAACAAATGTCATAGATCTCAGGATCATGTGGGGAGTTATGTTAAAATGTTTCCATGAGGTTTTCATTCAGGACTTTAGAGTAAAATTGAAATATATTCTTTTAGTTCCAAAGCACTTCATGCATTGAGATATCAACTTTTTTGTCTTGAATAGCTGAGTGATATAACAACTGCCAATCATCTCAGGATCATGTGGAGAGTTATATTAAGATGAGTCCATAAGGTTTGCAGTCAGTACCTTTGAGTAAAATTGAAGTGTATACTTCTTTCAATACCAAAGTACAGCATGCACTGAGAAATCAAGTTTTTTGTCTTGAATAGCTGAGTGATATAACAGCTGTCAAACTTCTCAGGATCATGTCGAGATTTATATTAAGATGTCTCCATAAGGTTTGCAGTCAGTACCTTTGAGTAAAATTGAAATATATGCCTTTAGTGCCAAAGCATTGCATGCACTGAAAAATCAACTCTTTTGTCTTGAATAGCTGAGTGATATAACAGCTGTCAGACATCTCAGGATAATGTGTAGAGTTATATTAAGATGTCTCCATAAGGTTTGCAGTCAGTATCTTTGAGTAAAATTGAAATGTATGCTTCTTTCAATGCCAAAGCACTGTATGCAATGAGAAATCAACTTTTTTATCCTGAGTACCTGAGTGATGTAACAGGTGTCAAGCATCTCAGAATCATGTGGAGAGTGATGTTAACATCTTTCCATAAGGTTGGCATTCAGTACTTCAGAGTAAAATTGAAATATATACTTTTACTGCCAAAGCATTGCATGCACTGAGAAATCAAATATTTTGTTTTGAATACCTGAGTGATATAACGAATGTCAAACAACTCAGGATCATGTGGGGAGTTATGTTTAGATATTTCCATAAGGTTTGCAGTCAGTACCTTTGAGTAAAATTGAAATGTATGCTTCATTCAATGCCAAAGCACAGTATGCACTGAGAAATCAACTTTTTTATCTTGAATAGCTGAGTGATATAACCGGTGTCAAACATCTCAGGATCACGTGGGGAGTTATGTTTAGATGTTTCCATAATGTTTGCCTTCAGGAATTTAGAGTAAAATTGTAATGTATACTTTTAGTTCTAAACCACTTCATGCATTGAGATATCAACTTTTCTGTCTTGAATAGCTGAGTGATATAACAACTGCCAAACATCTCAGGATCATGTGGAGAGTTATATTAAGAGCCTCCATAAGGTTTGCAGTCAGTACCTTTGAGTAAAATTGTAGTGTATACTTCTTTCAATTCCAAAGCGCAGTATGCACTGAGAAATCACTTTTTTTATTTTGAATACCTGAGTGATATAACCGGTGTCAAACACCTCAGGATACTGTGGGGAGTTATGTTTAGATGGTTCCATAAGGTTTGCATTGAGGAATTTAGAGTAAAATTGAAATATATACTTAAAGTTCCAAAGCCCTACATGCGTTGAGAAATCAACTTTTTTGTCTTGAATACCTGAGTGATATAACAACTATTAAACAGCTCAGGATCATGTGGAGAGTTATATTCATATGACTCCATAAGGTTTGCAGTCAGTACCTTTGAGTAAAATTGAAATGTATGCTTCATTCAATGCCAAAGCACAGTATGCACTGAGAAATCATCTTTTTTATCTTGAACACCTGAGAGTTGTAACAGGTGTCAAACAGTTCAGGAACATTTGGGGAGTGATGTTAACATCTTTCCAAAAGGTTTGCATTCAGTACTTCATAGTAAAATTGAAATATATTCTTTTAGTGCCAAAGCATTGCATGCTGAGAGAAATCAACTTTTTTGTCTCGAATACCTGAGTGATATAACAAATGTCAAACATCTCAGGATCATGTGGGGAGTTATGTTTAGATATTTCCATAAGGTTTGCATTGAGGAATTTAGAGTAAAATTGTAATGTATACTTTTAGTTCCAAAGCACATCATGCATTGAGATATCAACTTTTTTGTCTTGAGTAGCTGAGTGATATAACAACTGTCAAACATCTCAGGATCATGTGGAGAGTTATATTATGATGACTCCATAAGGTTTGCAGTCAGTACCTTTGAGTAAAATTGAAGTGTATACTTCTTTCAATACCAAAGTACAGCATGCACTGAGAAATCAAGTTTTTTGTCTTGAATAGCTGAGTGATATAACAGCTGTCAAACTTCTCAGGCTCATGTCGAGATTTATATTACGATGTCTCCATAAGGTTTGCAGTCAGTACCTTTGAGTAAAATTGAAATATATGCCTTTAGTGCCAAAGCATTGCATGCACTGAAAAATCAACTCTTTTGTCTTGAATAGCTGAGTGATATAACAGCTGTCAGACATCTCAGGATAATGTGTAGAGTTATATTAAGATGTCTCCATAAGGTTTGCAGTCAGTATCTTTGAGTAAAATTGAAATGTATGCTTCTTTCAATGCCAAAGCACTGTATGCAATGAGAAATCAACTTTTTTATCCTGAGTACCTGAGTGATGTAACAGGTGTCAAGCATCTCAGAATCATGTGGAGAGTGATGTTAACATCTTTCCATAAGGTTGGCATTCAGTACTTCAGAGTAAAATTGAAATATATACTTTTACTGCCAAAGCATAGCATGCACTGAGAAATCAAATTTTTTGTTTTGAATACCTGAGTGATATAACGAATGTCAAACAACTCAGGATCATGTGGGGAGTTATGTTTAGATATTTCCATAAGGTTTGCAGTCAGTACCTTTGAGTAAAATTGAAATGTATGCTTCATTCAATGCCAAATCACAGTATGCACTGAGAAATCAACTTTTTTATCTTGAATACCTGAGTGATATAACCGGAGTCAAACATCTCAGGATCATGCAGGGACTTATGATTAGATGTTTGCATAAGGTTTGCATTGAGAAATTTAGAGTAAAATTGATATATATACTGTTAGTTCCAAACCGCTTCATGCATTGAGATATCAACTTTTCTGTCTTGAATAGCTGAGTGATATAACAACTGCCAAACATCTCAGGATCATGTGGAGAGTTATATTAAGAGCCTCCATAAGGTTTGCAGTCAGTACCTTTGAGTAAAATTGTAGTGTATACTTCTTTCAATTCCAAAGCGCAGTATGCACTGAGAAATCACTTTTTTTATTTTGAATACCTGAGTGATATAACCGGTGTCAAACATCTCAGGATACTGTGGGGAGTTATGTTTAGATGTTTCCATAAGGTTTGCATTGAGGAATTTAGAGTAAAATTGAAATATATACTTAAAGTTCCAAAGCCCTACATGCGTTGAGAAATCAACTTTTTTGTCTTGAATACCTGAGTGATATAACAACTATTAAACATCTCAGGATCATGTGGAGAGTTATATTCAGATGACTCCATAAGGCTTGCAGTCAGTACCTTTGAGTAAAATTGAAATGTATGCTTCATTCAATGCCAAAGCACAGTATGCACTGAGAAATCATCTTTTTTATCTTGAATACCTGAGAGTTGTAACAGGTGTCAAACAGTTCAGGAACATTTGGGGAGTGATGTTAACATGTTTCCAAAAGGTTTGCATTCAGTACTTCATAGTAAAATTGAAATATATTCTTTTAGTGCCAAAGCATTGCATGCTGAGAGAAATCAACTTTTTTGTCTCGAATACCTGAGTGATATAACAAATGTCAAACATCTCAGGATCATGTGGGGAGTTATGTTTAGATATTTCCATAAGGTTTGCATTGAGGAATTTAGAGTAAAATTGTAATGTATACTTTTAGTTGCAAAGCACATCATGCATTGAGATATCAACTTTTTTGTCTTGAATAGCTGAGTGATATAACAACTGTCAAACATCTCAGGATCATGTGGAGAGTTATATTATGATGACTCCATAAGGTTTGCAGTCAGTACCTTTGAGTAAAATTGAAATGTATGCTTCATTCAATGCTAAAGCACAGTATGCACTGAGAAATCAACTTTTTTATCTTGAATACCTGAATGATATAACTGGTGTCAAACATCTCAGGATCATGTGGGGAGTTATGTTTAGATGTTTCCATAAGGGTTGCATTTAGTACTTCAGAGTAAAATTGAAATATATACTTTTAGTGCCAAAGCATTGCATGCAGAGAGAAATCAACTTTTTTGTGTTGAATACCTGAGTGATATAACAGATTTCAAACATCTCAGGATCATGTGGGGAGTTATGTTTAGATGTTTCCATAAGGTTTGCAGTCAGTACATTTGAGTAAAATTGAAGTGTATACTTCTTTCAATGCCAAAGTACGGCATGCACTGAGAGATCAACTTTTTTGTCTTTAATACCTGAGTGATATAACAAATGTCAAACAACTCAGGATCATGTGGGGAGTTATGTTTAGATATTTCCATAAGGTTTGCAGTCAGTACCTTTGAGTAAAATTGAAATGTATGCTTCATTCAATGCCAAATCACAGTATGCACTGAGAAATCAACTTTTTTATCTTGAATACCTGAGTGATATAACCGGAGTCAAACATCTCAGGATCATGCAGGGACTTATGATTAGATGTTTGCATAAGGTTTCCATTGAGAAATTTAGAGTAAAATTGATATATATACTGTTAGTTCCAAACCGCTTCATGCATTGAGAGATCAACTTTTTTGTCTTGAATAGCAGAGTGATATAACAACTGCCAAACATCTCAGGATCATGTGGAGAGTTATATTAAGATGTCTCCATATGGTTTGCAGTCAGTACCTTTGAGTAAATTTAAAATGTATGCTTCATTCAATGCCAAAGCACAGTATGCACTGAGAAATCAACTTTTTTATCTTGAATACCTGAATGATATAACCAGTGTCAAACATGTCAGGATCATGTGGGGAGTTATGTTTAGATGTTTCCATAAGGTTTGCATTGAGGAATTTAGAGTAAAATTGAAATATATACTTTAAGTTCCAAAGCAGTTCATGTGTTGAGAAATCAACTTTTTTGTCTTGAATACCTGAGTGATATAACAACTGTCAAACATCTCAGGATCATGTGGAGAGTTATATTAAGATGACTCCATAAGGTTTGCAGTCAGTACATTTGAGTAAAATTGAAATGTATGCTTCATTCAATGCCAAAGCACAGTATGCACTGAGAAATCATCTTTTTTATCTTGAATACCTGAGAGATGTAACAGTTGTCAAACAGTTCAGGAACATTTGGGGAGTGATGTTAACATGTTTCCAAAAGGTTTGCATTCAGTACTTCATAGTAAAATTGAAACATATTCTTTTAGTGCCAAAGCATTGCATGCTGAGAGAAATCAACTTTTCTGTCTCGAATACCTGAGTGATATAACAAATGTCAAGCATCTCAGGATCATGTGGGGTGTTATGTTTAGATATTTCCATAAGGTTTGCATTGAGGAATTTAGAGTAAAATTGTAATGTATCCTTTTAGTTCCAAAGCACATCATGCATTGAGATATCAACTTTTTTGTCTTGAATAGCTGAGTGATATAACAACTGCCAAACATCTCAGGATCATGTGGAGAGTTATGTTTAGATGTTTCCATAAGGTTTGCATTGAGGAATTTAGAGTAAAATTGAAATATATACTTAAAGTTCCAAAGCCCTACATGCGTTGAGAAATCAACTTTTTTGTCTTGAATACCTGAGTGATATAACAACTATTAAACATCTCAGGATCATGTGGAGAGTTATATTCAGATGACTCCATAAGGTTTGCAGTCAGTACCTTTGAGTAAAATTGAAATGTATGCTTCATTCAATGCCAAAGCACAGTATGCACTGAGAAATCAACTTTTTTATCTTGCATACCTGAATGATATAACTGGTGTCAAACATCTCAGGATCATGTGGGGAGTTATGTTTAGATGTTTCCATAAGGGTTGCATTTAGTACTTCAGAGTAAAATTGAAATATATACTTTTAGTGCCAAAGCATTGCATGCAGAGAGAAATCAACTTTTTTGTGTTGAATACCTGAGTGATATAACAGATTTCAAACATCTCAGGATCATGTGGGGAGTTATGTTTAGATGTTTCCATAAGGTTTGCAGTCAGTACCTTTGAGTAAAATTGAAGTGTATACTTCTTTGAATACCAAAGTACAGCATGCACTGAGAAATCAAGTTTTTTGTCTTGAATAGCTGAGTGATATAACCGGTGTCAAACATCTCAGGATCACGTGGGGAGTTATGTTTAGATGTTTCCATAATGTTTGCCTTCAGGAATTTAGAGTAATATTGTAATGTATACTTTTAGTTCCAAACCACTTCATGCATTGAGATATCAACTTTTCTGTCTTGAATAGCTGAGTGATATAACAACTACCAAACATCTCAGGATCATGTGGAGAGTTATATTAAGAGCCTCCATAAGGTTTGCAGTCAGTACCTTTGAGTAAAATTGTAGTGTATACTTCTTTCAATTCCAAAGCGCAGTATGCACTGAGAAATCACTTTTTTTATTTTGAATACCTGAGTGATATAACCGGTGTCAAACATCTCAGGATACTGTGGGGAGTTATGTTTACATGTTTCCATAAGGTTTGCATTGAGGAATTTAGAGTAAAATTGAAATATATACTTAAAGTTCCAAAGCACTTCATGCGTGGAGAAATCAACTTTTTTGTCTTGAATACCTGAGTGGTATAACAACTATTAAACAGCTCAGGATCATGTGGAGAGTTATATTCAGATGACTCCATAACGTTTACAGTCAGTACCTTTGAGTAAAATTGAAATGTATGCTTCATTCAATGCCAAAGCACAGTATGCACTGAGAAATCAACTTTTTTATCTTGAATAGCTGAGTGATATAACCGGTGTCAAACATCTCAGGATCACGTGGGGAGTTATGTTTAGATGTTTCCATAATGTTTGCCTTCAGGAATTTAGAGTAAAATTGTAATGTATACTTTTAGTTCCAAACCACTTCATGCATTGAGATATCAACTTTTCTGTCTTGAATAGCTGAGTGATATAACAACTGCCAAACAACTCAGGATC
Organism: Mobula birostris; assembly: GCF_030028105.1. Lineage (NCBI taxonomy): Eukaryota > Metazoa > Chordata > Chondrichthyes > Myliobatiformes > Myliobatidae > Mobula > Mobula birostris. The sequence continues at coordinate 265,251 of NW_027278011.1, forward strand.
ATGTGGAGAGTTATATTAAGAGCCTCCATAAGGTTTGCAGTCAGTACCTTTGAGTAAAATTGTAGTGTATACTTCTTTCAATTCCAAAGCGCAGTATGCACTGAGAAATCACTTTTTTTATTTTGAATACCTGAGTGATATAACCGGTGTCAAACACCTCAGGATACTGTGGAGAGTTATGTTTAGATGGTTCCATAAGGTTTGCATTGAGGAATTTAGAGTAAAATTGAAATATATACTTAAAGTTCCAAAGCCCTACATGCGTTGAGAAATCAACTTTTTTGTCTTGAATACCTGAGTGATATAACAACTATTAAACAGCTCAGGATCATGTGGAGAGTTATATTCAGATGACTCCATAAGGTTTGCAGTCAGTACCTTTGAGTAAAATTGAAATGTATGCTTCATTCAATGCCAAAGCACAGTATGCACTGAGAAATCATCTCTTTTATCTTGAATACCTGAGAGTTGTAATAGGTGTCAAACAGTTCAGGAACATTTGGGGAGTGATGTTAACATGTTTCCAAAAGGTTTGCATTCAGTACTTCATAGTAAAATTGAAATATATTCTTTTAGTGCCAAAGCATTGCATGCTGAGAGAAATCAACTTTTTTGTCTCGAATACCTGAGTGATATAACAAATGTCAAACATCTCAGGATCATGTGGGGAGTTATGTTTAGATATTTCCATAAGGTTTGCATTGAGGAATTTAGAGTAAAATTGTAATGTATACTTTTAGTTCCAAAGCACATCATGCATTGAGATATCAACTTTTTTGTCTTGAGTAGCTGAGTGATATAACAACTGTCAAACATCTCAGGATCATGTGGAGAGTTATATTATGATGACTCCATAAGGTTTGCAGTCAGTACCTTTGAGTAAAATTGAAATGTATGCTTCATTCAATGCCAAAGTACAGCATGCACTGAGAGATCAACTTTTTTGTCTTTAATACCTGAGTGATATAACAAATGTCATACATCTCAGGATCATGTGGGGAGTTATGTTAAAATGTTTCCATGAGGTTTTCATTCAGGACTTTAGAGTAAAATTGAAATATATTCTTTTAGTTCCAAAGCACTTCATGCATTGAGATATCAACTTTTTTGTCTTGAATAGCTGAGTGATATAACAACTGCCAATCATCTCAGGATCATGTGGAGAGTTATATTAAGATGAGTCCATAAGGTTTGCAGTCAGTACCTTTGAGTAAAATTGAAGTGTATACTTCTTTCAATACCAAAGTACAGCATGCACTGAGAAATCAAGTTTTTTGTCTTGAATAGCTGAGTGATATAACAGCTGTCAAACTTCTCAGGATCATGTCGAGATTTATATTAAGATGTCTCCATAAGGTTTGCAGTCAGTACCTTTGAGTAAAATTGAAATATATGCCTTTAGTGCCAAAGCATTGCATGCACTGAAAAATCAACTCTTTTGTCTTGAATAGCTGAGTGATATAACAGCTGTCAGACATCTCAGGATAATGTGGAGAGTTATATTAAGATGTCTCCATAAGGTTTGCAGTCAGTACCTTTGAGAAAAATTGTAGTGTATACTTCTTTCAATTCCAAAGCGCAGTATGCACTGAGAAATCACTATTTTTATTTTGAATACCTGAGTGATATAACCGGTGTCAAACATCTCAGGATACTGTGGGGAGTTATGTTTAGATGTTTCCATAAGGTTTGCATTGAGGAATTCAGAGTAAAATTGAAATATATACTTAAAGTTCCAAAGCACTTCATGCGTGGAGAAATCAACTTTTTTGTCTTGAATACCTGAGTGGTATAACAACTATTAAACAGCTCAGGATCATGTGGAGAGTTATATTCAGATGACTCCATAACGTTTACAGTCAGTACCTTTGAGTAAAATTGAAATGTATGCTTCATTCAATGCCAAAGCACAGTATGCACTGAGAAATCAACTTTTTTATCTTGAATAGCTGAGTGATATAACCGGTGTCAAACATCTCAGGATCACGTGGGGAGTTATGTTTAGATGTTTCCATAATGTTTGCCTTCAGGAATTTAGAGTAAAATTGTAATGTATACTTTTAGTTCCAAACCACTTCATGCATTGAGATATCAACTTTTCTGTCTTGAATAGCTGAGTGATATAACAACTGCCAAACATCTCAGGATCATGTGGAGAGTTATATTAAGAGCCTCCATAAGGTTTGCAGTCAGTACCTTTGAGTAAAATTGTAGTGTATACTTCTTTCAATTCCAAAGCGCAGTATGCACTGTGAAATCACTTTTTTTATTTTGAATACCTGAGTGATATAACCGGTGTCAAACATCTCAGGATACTGTGGGGAGTTATGTTTAGATGTTTCCATAAGGTTTGCATTGAGGAATTTAGAGTAAAATTGAAATATATACTTTAAGTTCCAGAGCACTTCATGTGTTGAGAAATCAACTTTTTTGTCTTGAATACCTGAGTGATATAACAACTATTAAACAGCTCAGGATCATGTGGAGAGTTATATTCTGATGACTCCATAAGGTTTGCAGTCAGTACCTTTGAGTAAAATTGAAATGTATGCTTCATTCAATGCCAAAGCACAGTATGCACTGAGAAATCATCTTTTTTATCTTGAACACCTGAGAGTTGTAACAGGTGTCAAACAGTTCAGGAACATTTGGGGAGTGATGTTAACATCTTTCCAAAAGGTTTGCATTCAGTACTTCATAGTAAAATTGAAATATATTCTTTTAGTGCCAAAGCATTGCATGCTGAGAGAAATCAACTTTTTTGTCTCGAATACCTGAGTGATATAACAAATGTCAAACATCTCAGGATCATGTGGGGAGTTATGTTTAGATATTTCCATAAGGTTTGCATTGAGGAATTTAGAGTAAAATTGTAATGTATACTTTTAGTTCCAAAGCACATCATGCATTGAGATATCAACTTTTTTGTCTTGAGTAGCTGAGTGATATAACAACTGTCAAACATCTCAGGATCATGTGGAGAGTTATATTATGATGACTCCATAAGGTTTGCAGTCAGTAAATTTGAGTAAAATTGAAGTGTATACTTCTTTCAATGCCAAAGTACAGCATGCACTGAGAGATCAACTTTTTTGTCTTTAATACCTGAGTGATATAACAAATGTCATACATCTCAGGATCATGTGGGGAGTTATGTTAAAATGTTTCCATGAGGTTTGCATTCAGGACTTTAGAGTAAAATTGAAATATATTCTTTTAGTTCCAAAGCAATTCATGCATTGAGATATCAACTTTTTTGTCTTGAATAGCTGAGTGATATAACAACTGCCAATCATCTCAGGATCATGTGGAGAGTTATATTAAGATGAGTCCATAAGGTTTGCAGTCAGTACCTTTGAGTAAAATTGAAGTGTATACTTCTTTCAATACCAAAGTACAGCATGCACTGAGAAATCAAGTTTTTTGTCTTGAATAGCTGAGTGATATAACAGCTGTCAAACTTCTCAGGCTCATGTCAAGATTTATATTACGATGTCTCCATAAGGTTTGCAGTCAGTACCTTTGAGTAAAATTGAAATATATGCCTTTAGTGCCAAAGCATTGCATGCACTGAAAAATCAACTCTTTTGTCTTGAATAGCTGAGTGATATAACAGCTGTCAGACATCTCAGGATAATGTGTAGAGTTATATTAAGATGTCTCCATAAGGTTTGCAGTCAGTATCTTTGAGTAAAATTGAAATGTATGCTTCTTTCAATGCCAAAGCACTGTATGCAATGAGAAATCAACTTTTTTATCCTGAGTACCTGAGTGATGTAACAGGTGTCAAGCATCTCAGAATCATGTGGAGAGTGATGTTAACATCTTTCCATAAGGTTGGCATTCAGTACTTCAGAGTAAAATTGAAATATATACTTTTACTGCCAAAGCATAGCATGCACTGAGAAATCAAATTTTTTGTTTTGAATACCTGAGTGATATAACGAATGTCAAACAACTCAGGATCATGTGGGGAGTTATGTTTAGATATTTCAATAAGGTTTGCAGTCAGTACCTTTGAGTAAAATTGAAATGTATGCTTCATTCAATGCCAAATCACAGTATGCACTGAGAAATCAACTTTTTTATCTTGAATACCTGAGTGATATAACCGGAATCAAACATCTCAGGATCATTCAGGGACTTATGATTAGATGTTTGCATAAGGTTTGCATTGAGAAATTTAGAGTAAAATTGATATATATACTGTTAGTTCCAAACCGCTTCATGCATTGAGAGATCAACTTTTTTGTCTTGAATAGCAGAGTGATATAACAACTGCCAAACATCTCAGGATCATGTGGAGAGTTATATTAAGATGTCTCCATATGGTTTGGAGTCAGTACCTTCGAGTAAATTTAAAATGTATGCTTCATTCAATGCCAAAGCACAGTATGCACTGAGAAATCAACTTTTTTATCTTGAATACCTGAATGATATAACTGGTGTCAAACATCTCAGGATCATGTGGGGAGTTATGTTTAGATGTTTCCATAAGGTTTGCATTGAGGAATTTAGAATAAAATTGAAATATATACTTTAAGTTCCAAAGCACTTCATGTGTTGAGAAATCAACTTTTTTGTCTTGAATACCTGAGTGATATAACAACTGTCAAACATCTCAGGATCATGTGGAGAGTTATATTAAGATGACTCCATAAGGTTTGCAGTCAGTACCTTTGAGTAAAATTGAAATGTATGCTTCATTCAATGCCAAAGCACAGTATGCACTGAGAAATCAACTTTTTTATCTTGAATAGCTGAGTGATATAACCGGTGTCAAACATCTCAGGATCACGTGGGGAGTTATGTTTAGATGTTTCCATAATGTTTGCCTTCAGGAATTTAGAGTAAAATTGTAATGTATACTTTTAGTTCCAAACCACTTCATGCATTGAGATATCAACTTTTCTGTCTTGAATAGCTGAGTGATATAACAACTGCCAAACATCTCAGGATCATGTGGAGAGTTATATTAAGAGCCTCCATAAGGTTTGCAGTCAGTACCTTTGAGTAAAATTGTAGTGTATACTTCTTTCAATTCCAAAGCGCAGTATGCACTGAGAAATCACTTTTTTTATTTTGAATACCTGAGTGATATAACCGGTGTCAAACATCTCAGGATACTGTGGGGAGTTATGTTTAGATGTTTCCATAAGGTTTGCATTGAGGAATTTAGAGTAAAATTGAAATATATACTTAAAGTTCCAAAGCCCTACATGCGTTGAGAAATCAACTTTTTTGTCTTGAATACCTGAGTGATATAACAACTATTAAACATCTCAGGATCATGTGGAGAGTTATATTCAGATGACTCCATAAGGCTTGCAGTCAGTACCTTTGAGTAAAATTGAAATGTATGCTTCATTCAATGCCAAAGCACAGTATGCACTGAGAAATCATCTTTTTTATCTTGAATACCTGAGAGTTGTAACAGGTGTCAAACAGTTCAGGAACATTTGGGGAGTGATGTTAACATGTTTCCAAAAGGTTTGCATTCAGTACTTCATAGTAAAATTGAAATATATTCTTTTAGTGCCAAAGCATTGCATGCTGAGAGAAATCAACTTTTTTGTCTCGAATACCTGAGTGATATAACAAATGTCAAACATCTCAGGATCATGTGGGGAGTTATGTTTAGATATTTCCATAAGGTTTGCATTGAGGAATTTAGAGTAAAATTGTAATGTATACTTTTAGTTGCAAAGCACATCATGCATTGAGATATCAACTTTTTTGTCTTGAATAGCTGAGTGATATAACAACTGTCAAACATCTCAGGATCATGTGGAGAGTTATATTATGATGACTCCATAAGGTTTGCAGTCAGTACCTTTGAGTAAAATTGAAATGTATGCTTCATTCAATGCCAAAGCACAGTATGCACTGAGAAATCAACTTTTTTATCTTGAATACCTGAATGATATAACTGGTGTCAAACATCTCAGGATCATGTGGGGAGTTATGTTTAGATGTTTCCATAAGGGTTGCATTTAGTACTTCAGAGTAAAATTGAAATATATACTTTTAGTGCGAAAGCATTGCATGCAGAGAGAAATCAACTTTTTTGTGTTGAATACCTGAGTGATATAACAGATTTCAAACATCTCAGGATCATGTGGGGAGTTATGTTTAGATGTTTCCATAAGGTTTGCAGTCAGTACATTTGAGTAAAATTGAAGTGTATACTTCTTTCAATGCCAAAGTACGGCATGCACTGAGAGATCAACTTTTTTGTCTTTAATACCTGAGTGATATAACAAATGTCAAACAACTCAGGATCATGTGGGGAGTTATGTTTAGATATTTCCATAAGGTTTGCAGTCAGTACCTTTGAGTAAAATTGAAATGTATGCTTCATTCAATGCCAAATCACAGTATGCACTGAGAAATCAACTTTTTTATCTTGAATACCTGAGTGATATAACCGGAGTCAAACATCTCAGGATCATGCAGGGACTTATGATTAGATGTTTGCATAAGGTTTCCATTGAGAAATTTAGAGTAAAATTGATATATATACTGTTAGTTCCAAACCGCTTCATGCATTGAGAGATCAACTTTTTTGTCTTGAATAGCAGAGTGATATAACAACTGCCAAACATCTCAGGATCATGTGGAGAGTTATATTAAGATGACTCCATAAGGTTTGCAGTCAGTACATTTGAGTAAAATTGAAATGTATGCTTCATTCAATGCCAAAGCACAGTATGCACTGAGAAATCATCTTTTTTATCTTGAATACCTGAGAGATGTAACAGTTGTCAAACAGTTCAGGAACATTTGGGGAGTGATGTTAACATGTTTCCAAAAGGTTTGCATTCAGTACTTCATAGTAAAATTGAAACATATTCTTTTAGTGCCAAAGCATTGCATGCTGAGAGAAATCAACTTTTCTGTCTCGAATACCTGAGTGATATAACAAATGTCAAGCATCTCAGGATCATGTGGGGTGTTATGTTTAGATATTTCCATAAGGTTTGCATTGAGGAATTTAGAGTAAAATTGTAATGTATCCTTTTAGTTCCAAAGCACATCATGCATTGAGATATCAACTTTTTTGTCTTGAATAGCTGAGTGATATAACAACTGCCAAACATCTCAGGATCATGTGGAGAGTTATGTTTAGATGTTTCCATAAGGTTTGCATTGAGGAATTTAGAGTAAAATTGAAATATATACTTAAAGTTCCAAAGCCCTACATGCGTTGAGAAATCAACTTTTTTGTCTTGAATACCTGAGTGATATAACAACTATTAAACATCTCAGGATCATGTGGAGAGTTATATTCAGATGACTCCATAAGGTTTGCAGTCAGTACCTTTGAGTAAAATTGAAATGTATGCTTCATTCAATGCCAAAGCACAGTATGCACTGAGAAATCAACTTTTTTATCTTGAATACCTGAATGATATAACTGGTGTCAAACATCTCAGGATCATGTGGGGAGTTATGTTTAGATGTTTCCATAAGGGTTGCATTTAGTACTTCAGAGTAAAATTGAAATATATACTTTTAGTGCCAAAGCATTGCATGCAGAGAGAAATCAACTTTTTTGTGTTGAATACCTGAGTGATATAACAGATTTCAAACATCTCAGGATCATGTGGGGAGTTATGTTTAGATGTTTCCATAAGGTTTGCAGTCAGTGCCTTTGAGTAAAATTGAAGTGTATACTTCTTTGAATACCAAAGTACAGCATGCACTGAGAAATCAAGTTTTTTGTCTTGAATAGCTGAGTGATATAACCGGTGTCAAACATCTCAGGATCACGTGGGGAGTTATGTTTAGATGTTTCCATAATGTTTGCCTTCAGGAATTTAGAGTAAAATTGTAATGTATACTTTTAGTTCCAAACCACTTCATGCATTGAGATATCAACTTTTCTGTCTTGAATAGCTGAGTGATATAACAACTGCCAAACATCTCAGGATCATGTGGAGAGTTATATTAAGAGCCTCCATAAGGTTTGCAGTCAGTACCTTTGAGTAAAATTGTAGTGTATACTTCCTTCAATTCCAAAGCGCAGTATGCACTGAGAAATCACTTTTTTTATTTGAATACCTGAGTGATATAACCGGTGTCAAACATCTCAGGATACTGTGGGGAGTTATGTTTGGATGTTTCCATAAGGTTTGCATTGAGGAATTTAGAGTAAAATTGAAATATATACTTAAAGTTCCAAAGCACTTCATGCGTGGAGAAATCAACTTTTTTGTCTTGAATACCTGAGTGATATAACAACTATTAAACAGCTCAGGATCATGTGGAGAGTTATATTCAGATGACTCCATAACGTTTACAGTCAGTACCTTTGAGTAAAATTGAAATGTATGCTTCATTCAATGCCAAAGCACAGTATGCACTGAGAATCAACTTTTTTATCTTGAATACCTGAATGATATAACCGGTGTCAAACATCTCAGTATCATGTGGGGAGTTATGTTTAGATGTTTCCATAAGGGTTGCATTTAGTACTTCAGAGTAAAATTGAAATATATACTTTTAGTGCCAAAGCATTGCATGCAGAGAGAAATCAACTTTTCTTTGTTGAATACCTGATGATATAACAGATTTCAAACATCTCAGGATCATGTGGGGAGTTATGTTTAGATGTTTCCATAAGGTTTGCAGTCAGTACATTTGAGTAAAATTGAAGTGTATACTTCTTTCAATGCCAAAGTACAGCATGCACTGAGAGATCAACTTTTTTGTCTTTAATACCTGAGTGATATAACAAATGTCATACATCTCAGGATCATGTGGGGAGTTATGTTAAAATGTTTCCATGAGGTTTGCATTCAGGACTTTAGAGTAAAATTGAAATATATTCTTTTAGTTCCAAAGCACTTCATGCATTGAGATATCAACCTTTTTGTCTTGAATAGCTGAGTGATATAAGAACTGCCAATCATCTCAGGATCATGTGGAGAGTTATATTAAGATGAGTCCATAAGGTTTGCAGTCAGTACCTTTGAGTAAAATTGAAGTGTATACTTCTTTCAATACCAAAGTACAGCATGCACTGAGAAATCAAGTTTTTTGTCTTGAATAGCTGAGTGATATAACAACTGTCAAACTTCTCAGGATCATGTCGAGATTTATAATAAGATGTCTCCATAAGGTTTGCAGTCAGTACCTTTGAGTAAAATTGAAATGTATGCTTCATTCAATGCCAAATCACAGTATGCACTGAGAAATCAACTTTTTTATCTTGAATACCTGAGTGATATAACCGGAGTCAAACATCTCAGGATCATGCAGGGACTTATGATTAGATGTTTGCATAAGGTTTGCATTGAGAAATTTAGAGTAAAATTGATATATATACTGTTAGTTCCAAACCGCTTCATGCATTGAGAGATCAACTTTTTTGTCTTGAATAGCAGAGTGATATAACAACTGCCAAACATCTCAGGATCATGTGGAGAGTTATATTAAGATGTCTCCATATGGTTTGCAGTCAGTACCTTTGAGTAAATTTCAAATGTATGCTTCATTCAATGCCAAAGCACAGTATGCACTGAGAAATCAACTTTTTTATCTTGAATACCTGAATGATATAACCGGTGTCAAACATCTCAGGATCATGTGGGGAGTTATGTTTAGATGTTTCCTTAAGGTTTGCATTGAGGAATTTAGAGTAAAATTGAAATATATACTTTAAGTTCCAAAGCACTTCATGTGTTGAGAAATCAACTTTTTGTCTTGAATACCTGAGTGATATAACAACTGTCAAACATCTCAGGATCATGTGGAGAGTTATATTAAAATGACTCCATAAGGTTTGCAGTCAGTACCTTTGAGTAAAATTGAAATGTATGCTTCATTCAATGCCAAAGCACAGTATGCACTGAGAAATCAACTTTTTTATCTTGAATAGCTGAGTGATATAACCGGTGTCAAACATCTCAGGATCACGTGGGGAGTTATGTTTAGATGTTTCCATAATGTTTCCCTTCAGGAATTTAGAGTAAAATTGTAATGTATACTTTTAGTTCCAAACCACTTCATGCATTGAGATATCAACTTTTCTGTCTTGAATTGCTGAGTGATATAACAACTGCCAAACATCTCAGGATCATGTGGAGAGTTATATTAAGAGCCTCCATGAGGTTTGCAGTCAGTACCTTTGAGTAAAATTGTAGTCTATACTTCTTTCAATTCAAAGCGCAGTATGCACTGAGAAATCACTTTTTTTATTTGGAATACCTGAGTGATATAACCGGTGTCAAACATCTCAGGATACTGTGGGGAGTTATATTCAGATGACTCCATAAGGCTTGCAGTCAGTACCTTTGAGTAAAATTGAAATGTATGCTTCATTCAATGCGAAAGCACAGTATGCACTGAGAAATCATCTTTTTTATCTTGAATACCTGAGAGTTGTAATAGGTGTCAAACAGTTCAGGAACATTTGGGGAGTGATGTTAACATGTTTCCAAAAGGTTTGCATTCAGTACTTCATAGTAAAATTGAAATATATTCTTTTAGTGCCAAAGCATTGCATGCTGAGAGAAATCAACTTTTTTGTCTCGAATACCTGAGTGATATAACAAATGTCAAACATCTCAGGATCATGTGGGGAGTTATGTTTAGATATTTCCATAAGGTTTGCATTGAGGAATTTAGAGTAAAATTGTAATGTATACTTTTAGTTCCAAAGCACATCATGCATTGAGATATCAACTTTTTTGTCTTGAATAGCTGAGGGATATAACAACTGTCAAACATCTCAGGATCATGTGGAGAGTTATATTATGATGACTCCATAAGGTTTGCAGTCAGTACCTTTGAGTAAAATTGAAATGTATGCTTCATTCAATGCCAAAGCACAGTATGCACTGAGAAATCAACTTTTTTATCTTGAATACCTGAATGATATAACTGGTGTCAAACATCTCAGGATCATGTGGGGAGTTATGTTTAGATGTTTCCATAAGGGTTGCATTTAGTACTTCAGAGTAAAATTGAAATATATACTTTTAGTGCCAAAGCATTGAATGCAGAGAGAAATCAACTTTTTTGTGTTGAATACCTGAGTGATATAACAGATTTCAAACATCTCAGGATCATGTGGGGAGTTATGTTTAGATGTTTCCATAAGGTTTGCAGTCAGTACATTTGAGTAAAATTGAAGTGTATACTTCTTCAATGCCAAAGTACAGCATGCACTGAGAGATCAACTTTTTTGTCTTTAATACCTGAGTGATATAACAAATGTCATACATCTCAGGATCATGTGGGGAGTTATGTTAAAATGTTTCCATGAGGTTTGCATTCAGGACTTTAGAGTAAAATTGAAATATATTCTTTTAGTTCCAAAGCACTTCATGCATTGAGATATCAACTTTTTTGTCTTGAATAGCTGAGTGATATAACAACTGCCAATCATCTCAGGATCATGTGGAGAGTTATATTAAGATGAGTCCATAAGGTTTGCAGTCAGTACCTTTGAGTAAAATTGAAGTGTATACTTCTTTCAATGCCAAAGTACAGCATGCACTGAGAAATCAAGTTTTTTGTCTTGAATAGCTGAGTGATATAACAGCTGTCAAACTTCTCAGGATCATGTCGAGATTTATATTACGATGTCTCCATAAGGTTTGCAGTCAGTACCTTTGAGTAAAATTGAAATATATGCCTTTAGTGCCAAAGCATTGCATGCACTGAAAAATCAACTCTTTTGTCTTGAATAGCTGAGTGATATAACAGCTGTCAGACATCTCAGGATAATGTGTAGAGTTATATTAAGATGTCTCCATAAGGTTTGCAGTCAGTATCTTTGAGTAAAATTGAAATGTATGCTTCTTTCAATGCCAAAGCACTGTATGCAATGAGAAATCAACTTTTTTATCCTGAGTACCTGAGTGATGTAACAGGTGTCAAGCATCTCAGAATCATGTGGAGAGTGATGTTAACATCTTTCCATAAGGTTGGCATTCAGTACTTCAGAGTAAATTGAAATATATACTTTTACTGCCAAAGCATTGCATGCACTGAGAAATCAAATTTTTTGTTTTGAATACCTGAGTGATATAACAAATGTCAAACAACGCAGGATCATGTGGGGAGTTATGTTTAGATATTTCCATAAGGTTTGCAGTCAGTACCTTTGAGTAAAATTGAAATGTATGCTTCATTCAATGCCAAATCACAGTATGCACTGAGAAATCAACTTTTTTATCTTGAATACCTGAGTGATATAACCGGAGTCAAACATCTCTGGATCATGCAGGGACTTATGTTTAGATGTTTCCTTAAGGTTTGCATTGAGGAATTTAGAGTAAAATTGAAATATATACTTTAAGTTCCAAAGCACTTCATGTGTTGAGAAATCAACTTTTTTGTCTTGAATACCTGAGTGATATAACAACTGTCAAACATCTCAGGATCATGTGGAGAGTTATATTAAGATGACTCCATAAGGTTTGCAGTCAGTACCTTTGAGTAAAATTGAAATGTATGCTTCATTCAATGCCAAAGCACAGTATGCACTGAGAAATCAACTTTTTTATCTTGAATAGCTGAGTGATATAACCAGTGTCAAACATCTCAGGATCACGTGGGGAGTTATGTTTAGATGTTTCCATAATGTTTGCCTTCAGGAATTTAGAGTAAAATTGTAATGTATACTTTTAGTTCCAAACCACTTCATGCATTGAGATATCAACTTTTCTGTCTTGAATTGCTGAGTGATATAACAACTGCCAAACATCTCAGGATCATGTGGAGAGTTATATTAAGAGCCTCCATGAGGTTTGCAGTCAGTACCTTTGAGTGAAATTGTAGTGTATACTTCTTTCAATTCCAAAGCGCAGTATGCACTGAGAAATCACTTTTTTTATTTGGAATACCTGAGTGATATAACCGGTGTCAAACATCTCAGGATACTGTGGGGAGTTATATTCAGATGACTCCATAAGGCTTGCAGTCAGTACCTTTGAGTAAAATTGAAATGTATGCTTCATTCAATGCGAAAGCACAGTATGCACTGAGAAATCATCTTTTTTATCTTGAATACCTGAGAGTTGTAATAGGTGTCAAACAGTTCAGGAACATTTGGGGAGTGATGTTAACATGTTCCCAAAAGGTTTGCATTCAGTACTTCATAGTAAAATTGAAATATATTCTTTTAGTGCCAAAGCATTGCATGCTGAGAGAAATCAACTTTTTTGTCTCGAACACCTGAGTGATATAACAAATGTCAAACATCTCAGGATCATGTGGGGAGTTATGTTTAGATATTTCCATAAGGTTTGCATTGAGGAATTTGGAGTAAAATTGTAATGTATACTTTTAGTTCCAAAGCACATCATGCATTGAGATATCAACTTTTTTGTCTTGAATAGCTGAGGGATATAACAACTGTCAAACATCTCAGGATCATGTGGAGAGTTATATTATGATGACTCCATAAGGTTTGCAGTCAGTACCTTTGAGTAAAATTGAAATGTATGCTTCATTCAATGCCAAAGCACAGTATGCACTGAGAAATCAACTTTTTTATCTTGAATACCTGAATGATATAACTGGTGTCAAACATCTCAGGATCATGTGGGGAGTTATGTTTAGATGTTTCCATAAGGGTTGCATTTAGTACTTCAGAGTAAAATTGAAATATATACTTTTAGTGCCAAAGCATTGAATGCAGAGAGAAATCAACTTTTTTGTGTTGAATACCTGAGTGATATAACAGATTTCAAACATCTCAGGATCATGTGGGGAGTTATGTTTAGATGTTTCCATAAGGTTTGCAGTCAGTACATTTGAGTAAAATTGAAGTGTATACTTCTTTCAATGCCAAAGTACAGCATGCACTGAGAGATCAACTTTTTTGTCTTTAATACCTGAGTGATATAACAAATGTCATACATCTCAGGATCATGTGGGGAGTTATGTTAAAATGTTTCCATGAGGTTTGCATTCAGGACTTTAGAGTAAAATTGAAATATATTCTTTTAGTTCCAAAGCACTTCATGCATTGAGATATCAACTTTTTTGTCTTGAATAGCTGAGTGATATAACAACTGCCAATCATCTCAGGATCATGTGGAGAGTTATATTAAGATGAGTCCATAAGGTTTGCAGTCAGTACCTTTGAGTAAAATTGAAGTGTATACTTCTTTCAATGCCAAAGTACAGCATGCACTGAGAAATCAGGTTTTTTGTCTTGAATAGCTGAGTGATATAACAGCTGTCAAACTTCTCAGGATCATGTCGAGATTTATATTACGATGTCTCCATAAGGTTTGCAGTCAGTACCTTTGAGTAAAATTGAAATATATGCCTTTAGTGCCAAAGCATTGCATGCACTGAAAAATCAACTCTTTTGTCTTGAATAGCTGAGTGATATAACAGCTGTCAGACATCTCAGGATAATGTGTAGAGTTATATTAAGATGTCTCCATAAGGTTTGCAGTCAGTATCTTTGAGTAAAATTGAAATGTATGCTTCTTTCAATGCCAAAGCACTGTATGCAATGAGAAATCAACTTTTTTATCCTGAGTACCTGAGTGATGTAACAGGTGTCAAGCATCTCAGAATCATGTGGAGAGTGATGTTAACATCTTTCCATAAGGTTGGCATTCAGTACTTCAGAGTAAAATTGAAATATATACTTTTACTGCCAAAGCATTGCATGCACTGAGAAATCAAATTTTTTGTTTTGAATACCTGAGTGATATAACAAATGTCAAACAACGCAGGATCATGTGGGGAGTTATGTTTAGATATTTCCATAAGGTTTGCAGTCAGTACCTTTGAGTAAAATTGAAATGTATGCTTCATTCAATGCCAAATCACAGTATGCACTGAGAAATCAACTTTTTTATCTTGAATACCTGAGTGATATAACCGGAGTCAAACATCTCAGGATCATGCAGGGACTTATGATTAGATGTTTGCATAAGGTTTGCATTGAGAAATTTAGAGTAAAATTGATATATATACTGTTAGTTCCAAACCGCTTCATGCATTGAGAGATCAACTTTTTTGTCTTGAATAGCAGAGTGATATAACAACTGCCAAACATCTCAGGATCATGTGGAGAGTTATATTAAGATGTCTCCGTATGGTTTGCAGTCAGCACCTTTGAGTAAATTTAAAATGTATGCTTCATTCAATGCCAAAGCACAGTATGCACTGAGAAATCAACTTTTTTATCTTGAATACCTGAATGATATAACCGGTGTCCAACATCTCAGGATCATGTGGGGAGTTATGTTTAGATGTTTCCATAAGGTTTGCATTGAGGAATTTAGAGTAAAATTGAAATATATACTTTAAGTTCCAAAGCACTTCATGTGTTGAGAAATCAACTTTTTTGTCTTGAATACCTGAGTGATATAACAACTGTCAAACATCTCAGGATCATGTGGAGAGTTATATTAAGATGACTCCATAAGGTTTGCAGTCAGTACCTTTGAGTAAAATTGAAATGTATGCTTCATTCAATGCCGAAGCACAGTATGCACTGAGAAATCAACTTTTTTATCTTGAATAGCTGAGTGATATAACCGGTGTCAAACATCTCAGGATCACGTGGGGAGTTATGTTTAGATGTTTCCATAATGTTTGCCTTCAGGAATTTAGAGTAAAATTGTAATGTATACTTTTAGTTCCAAACCACTTCATGCATTGAGATATCAACTTTTCTGTCTTGAATAGCTGAGTGATATAACAACTGCCAAACATCTCAGGATCATGTGGAGAGTTATATTAAGAGCCTCCATAAGGTTTGCAGTCAGTACCTTTGAGTAAAATTGTAGTGTATACTTCTTTCAATTCCAAAGCGCAGTATGCACTGAGAAATCACTTTTTTTATTTTGAATACCTGAGTGATATAACCGGTGTCAAACATCTCAGGATACTGTGGGGAGTTATGTTTAGATGTTTCCATAAGGTTTGCATTGAGGAATTTAGAGTAAAATTGAAATATATACTTAAAGTTCCAAAGCCCTACATGCGTTGAGAAATCAACTTTTTTGTCTTGAATACCTGAGTGATATAACAACTATTAAACATCTCAGGATCATGTGGAGAGTTATATTCAGATGACTCCATAAGGCTTGCAGTCAGTACCTTTGAGTAAAATTGAAATGTATGCTTCATTCAATGCCAAAGCACAGTATGCACTGAGAAATCATCTTTTTTATCTTGAATACCTGAGAGTTGTAACAGGTGTCAAACAGTTCAGGAACATTTGGGGAGTGATGTTAAAATGTTTCCAAAAGGTTTGCATTCAGTACTTCATAGTAAAATTGAAATATATTCTTTTAGTGCCAAAGCATTGCATGCTGAGAGAAATCAACTTTTTTGTCTCGAATACCTGAGTGATATAACAAATGTCAAACATCTCAGGATCATGTGGGGAGTTATGTTTAGATATTTCCATAAGGTTTGCATTGAGGAATTTAGAGTAAAATTGTAATGTATACTTTTAGTTCCAAAGCACATCATGCATTGAGATATCAACTTTTTTGTCTTGAATAGCTGAGTGATATAACCACTGTCAAACATCTCAGGATCATGTGGAGAGTTATATTATGATGACTCCATAAGGTTTGCAGTCAGTACCTTTGAGTAAAATTGAAATGTATGCTTCATTCAATGCCAAATCACAGTATGCACTGAGAAATCAACTTTTTTATCTTGAATACCTGAGTGATATAACCGGAGTCAAACATCTCAGGATCATGCAGGGACTTATGATTAGATGTTTGCATAAGGTTTCCATTGAGAAATTTAGAGTAAAATTGATATATATACTGTTAGTTCCAAACCGCTTCATGCATTGAGAGATCAACTTTTTTGTCTTGAATAGCAGAGTGATATAACAACTGCCAAACATCTCAGGATCATGTGGAGAGTTATATTAAGATGTCTGCATATGGTTTGCAGTCAGTACCTTTGAGTAAATTTAAAATGTATGCTTCATTCAATGCCAAAGCACAGTATGCACTGAGAAATCAACTTTTTTATCTTGAATACCTGAATGATATAACCGGTGTCAAACATCTCAGGATCATGTGGGGAGTTATGTTTAGATGTTTCCATAAGGTTTGCATTGAGGAATTTAGAGTAAAATTGAAATATATACTTTAAGTTCCAAAGCACTTCATGTGTTGAGAAATCAACTTTTTTGTCTTGAATACCTGAGTGATATAACAACTGTCAAACATCTCAGGATCATGTGGAGAGTTATATTAAGATGACTCCATAAGGTTTGCAGTCAGTACATTTGAGTAAAATTGAAATGTATGCTGCATTCAATGCCAAAGCACAGTATGCACTGAGAAATCATCTTTTTTATCTTGAATACCTGAGAGATGTAACAGTTGTCAAACAGTTCAGGAACATTTGGGGAGTGGTGTTAACATGTTTCAAAAAGGTTTGCATTCAGTACTTCATAGTAAAATTGAAATATATTCTTTTAGTGCCAAAGCATTGCATGCTGAGAGAAATCAACTTTTCTGTCTCGAATACCTGAGTGATATAACAAATGTCAAGCATCTCAGGATCATGTGGGGTGTTATGTTTAGATATTTCCATAAGGTTTGCATTGAGGAATTTAGAGTAAAATTGTAATGTATCCTTTTAGTTCCAAAGCACATCATGCATTGAGATATCAACTTTTTTGTCTTGAATAGCTGAGTGATATAACAACTGGCAAACATCTCAGGATCATGTGGAGAGTTATGTTTAGATGTTTCCATAAGGTTTGCATTGAGGAATTTAGAGTAAAATTGAAATACATACTTAAAGTTCCAAAGCCCTACATGCGTTGAGAAATCAACTTTTTTGTCTTGAATACCTGAGTGATATAACAACTATTAAACATCTCAGGATCATGTGGAGAGTTATATTCAGATGACTCCATAAGGTTTGCAGTCAGTACCTTTGAGTAAAATTGAAATGTATGCTTCATTCAATGCCAAAGCGCAGTATGCACTGAGAAATCACTTTTTTTATTTGGAATACCTGAGTGATATAACCGGTGTCAAACATCTCAGGATACTGTGGGGAGTTATATTCAGATGACTCCATAAGGCTTGCAGTCAGTACCTTTGAGTAAAATTGAAATGTATGCTTCATTCAATGCCAAAGCACAGTATACACTGAGAAATCAACTTTTTTATCTTGAATACCTGAATGATATAACTGGTGTCAAACATCTCAGGATCATGTGGGGAGTTATGTTTAGATGTTTCCATAAGGGTTGCATTTAGTACTTCAGAGTAAAATTGAAATATATACTTTTAGTGCCAAAGCATTGCATGCAGAGAGAAATCAACTTTTTTGTGTTGAATACCTGAGTGATATAACAGATTTCAAACATCTCAGGATCATGTGGGGAGTTATGTTTAGATGTTTCCATAAGGTTTGCAGTCAGTACCTTTGAGTATAATTGAAGTGTATACTTCTTTGAATACCAAAGTACAGCATGCACTGAGAAATCAAGTTTTTAGTCTTGAATAGCTGAGTGATATAACCGGTGTCAAACATCTCAGGATCACGTGGGGAGTTATGTTTAGATGTTTCCATAATGTTTGCCTTCAGGAATTTAGAGTAAAATTGTAATGTATACTTTTAGTTCCAAACCACTTCATGGATTGAGATATCAACTTTTCTGTCTTGAATAGCTGAGTGATAT
This sequence comes from Mobula birostris, assembly GCF_030028105.1. Taxonomy (NCBI): domain Eukaryota; kingdom Metazoa; phylum Chordata; class Chondrichthyes; order Myliobatiformes; family Myliobatidae; genus Mobula; species Mobula birostris. The sequence continues at coordinate 283,906 of NW_027278011.1, forward strand.
AACAACTGCCAAACATCTCAGGATCATGTGGAGAGTTATATTAAGAGCCTCCATAAGGTTTGCAGTCAGTACCTTTGAGTAAAATTGTAGTGTATACTTCTTTCAATTCCAAAGCGCAGTATGCACTGAGAAATTACTTTTTTTATTTTGAATACCTGAGTGATATAACCGGTGTCAAACATCTCAGGATACTGTAGGGAGTTCTGTTTAGATGTTTCCACAAGGTTTGCATTGAGGAATTTAGAGTAAAATTGAAATATATACTTAAAGTTCCAAAGCACTTCATGCGTGGAGAAATCAACTTTTTTGTCTTGAATACCTGAGTGATATAACAACTATTAAACAGCTCAGGATCATGTGGAGAGTTATATTCAGATGACTCCATAAGGTTTGCAGTCAGTACCTTTGAGTAAAATTGAAATGTATGCTTCATTCAATGCCAAAGCACAGTATGCACTGAGAATCAACTTTTTTATCTTGAATACCTGAATGATATAACCGGTGTCAAACATCTCAGTATCATGTGGGGAGTTATGTTTAGATGTTTCCATAAGGGTTGCCTTTAGTACTTCAGAGTAAAATTGAAATATATACTTTTAGTGCCAAAGCACTGCATGCAGAGAGAAATCAACTTTTCTGTGTTGAATACCTGAGTGATATAACAGATTTCAAACATCTCAGGATCATGTGGGGAGTTATGTTTAGATGTTTCCATAAGGTTTGCAGTCAGTACATTTGAGTAAAATTGAAGTGTATACTTCTTTCAATGCCAAAGTACAGCATGCACTGAGAGATCAACTTTTTTGTCTTTAATACCTGAGTGATATAACAAATGTCATACATCTCAGGATCATGTGGGGAGTTATGTTAAAATGTTTCCATGAGGTTTGCATTCAGGACTTTAGAGTAAAATTGAAATATATTCTTTTTGTTCCAAAGCACTTCATGCATTGAGATATCAACTTTTTTGTCTTGAATAGCTGAGTGATATAACAACTGCCAATCATCTCAGGATCATGTGGAGAGTTATATTAAGATGAGTCCATAAGGTTTGCAGTCAGTACCTTTGAGTAAAATTGAAGTGTATACTTCTTTCAATACCAAAGTACAGCATGCACTGAGAAATCAAGTTTTTTGTCTTGAATAGCTGAGTGATATAACAACTGTCAAACTTCTCAGGATCATGTCGAGATTTATAATAAGATGTCTCCATAAGGTTTGCAGTCAGTACCTTTGAGTAAAATTGAAATGTATTCTTCATTCAATGCCAAATCACAGTATGCACTGAGAAATCAACTTTTTTATCTTGAATACCTGAGTGATATAACCGGAGTCAAACATCTCAGGATCATGCAGGGACTTATGATTAGATGTTTGCATAAGGTTTGCATTGAGAAATTTAGAGTAAAATTGATATATATACTGTTAGTTCCAAACCGCTTCAGGCATTGAGAGATCAACTTTTTTGTCTTGAATAGCAGAGTGATATAACAACTGCCAAACATCTCAGGATCATGTGGAGAGTTATATTAAGATGTCTCCATATGGTTTGCAGTCAGTACCTTTGAGTAAATTTAAAATGTATGCTTCATTCAATGCCAAAGCACAGTATGCACTGAGAAATCAACTTTTTTATCTTGAATACCTGAATGATATAACCGGTGTCAAACATCTCAGGATCATGTGGGGAGTTATGTTTAGATGTTTCCATAAGGTTTGCATTGAGGAATTTAGAGTAAAATTGAAATATATACTTTAAGTTCCAAAGCACTTCATGTGTTGAGAAATCAACTTTTTTGTCTTGAATACCTGAGTGATATAACAACTGTCAAACATCTCAGGATCATGTGGAGAGTTATATTAAGATGACTCCATAAGGTTTGCAGTCAGTACCTTTGAGTAAAATTGAAATGTATGCTTCATTCAATGCCAAAGCACAGTATGCACTGAGAAATCAACTTTTTTATCTTGAATAGCTGAGTGATATAACCGGTGTCAAACATCTCAGGATTACGTGGGGAGTTATGTTTAGATGTTTCCATAATGTTTGCCTTCAGGAATTTAGAGTAAAATTGTAATGTATACTTTTAGTTCCAAACCACTTCATGCATTGAGATATCAACTTTTCTGTCTTGAATTGCTGAGTGATATAACAACTGCCAAACATCTCAGGATCATGTGGAGAGTTATATTAAGAGCATCCATGAGGTTTGCAGTCAGTACCTTTGTGTAAAATTGTAGTGTATACTTCTTTCAATTCCAAAGCGCAGTATGTACTGAGAAATCACTTTTTTTATTTGGAATACCTGAGTGATATAACCGGTGTCAAACATCTCAGGATACTGTGGGGAGTTATGTTTAGATGTTTCCATAAGGTTTGCATTGAGGAATTTGGAGTAAAATTGAAATATATACTTAATGTTCCAAAGCACTTCATGCGTGGAGAAATCAACTTTTTTGTCTTGAATACCTGAGTGATATAACAACTATTAAACAGCTCAGGATCATGTGGAGAGTTATATTCAGATGACTCCATAAGGTTTGCAGTCAGTACATTTGAGTAAAATTGAAATGTATGCTTCATTCAATGCCAAAGCACAGTATGCACTGAGAAATCATCTTTTTTATCTTGAATACCTGAGAGATGTAACAGGTGTCAAACAGTTCAGGAACATTTGGGGAGTGATGTTAACATGTTTCCAAAAGGTTTGCATTCAGTACTTCATAGTAAAATTGAAATATATTCTTTTAGTGCTAAAGCATTGCATGCTGAGAGAAATCAACTTTTCTGTCTCGAATACCTGAGTGATATAACAAATGTCAAGCATCTCAGGATCATGTGGGGTGTTATGTTTAGATATTTCCATAAGGTTTGCATTGAGGAATTTAGAGTAAAATTGTAATGTATCCTTTTAGTTCCAAAGCACATCATGCATTGAGATATCAACTTTTTTGTCTTGAATAGCTGAGTGATATAACAACTGCCAAACATCTCAGGATCATGTGGAGAGTTATATTAAGATGACTCCATAAGGTTTGCAGTCAGTACCTTTGAGTAAAATTGAAATGTATGCTTCATTCAATCCCAAAGCACAGTATACACTGAGAATCAACTTTTTTATCTTGAATACCTGAATGATATAACCGGTGTCAAACATCTCAGTATCATGTGGGGAGTTATGTTTAGATGTTTCCATAAGGTTTGCATTGAGGAATTTAGAGTAAAATTGAAATATATACTTTTAGTGCTAAAGCATTGCATGCAGAGAGAAATCAACTTTTTTGTGTTGAATACCTGAGTGATATAACAGATTTCAAACATCTCAGGATCATGTGGGGAGTTATGTTTAGATGTTTCCATAAGGTTTGCAGTCAGTACATTTGAGTAAAATTGAAGTGTATACTTCTTTCAATGCCAAAGTACAGCATGCACTGAGAGATCAACTTTTTTGTCTTTAATACCTGAGTGATATAACAAATGTCAAACATCTCAGGATCATGTGGGGAGTTATGTTAAAATGTTTCCATGAGGTTTGCATTCAGGACTTTAGAGTAAAATTGAAATATATTCTTTTAGTTCCAAAGCACTTCATGCATTGAGATATCAACTTTTTTGTCTTGAATAGCTGAGTGATATAACAACTGCCAATCATCTCAGGATCATGTGGAGAGTTATATTAAGATGAGTCCATAAGGTTTGCAGTCAGTACCTTTGAGTAAAATTGAAGTGTATACTTCTTTGAATACCAAAGTACAGCATGCACTGAGAAATCAAGTTTTTTGTCTTGAACAGCTGAGTGATATAACCGGTGTCAAACATCTCAGGATCACTTGGGGAGTTATGTTTAGATGTTTCCATAATGTTTGCCTTCAGGAATTTAGAGTAAAATTGTAATGTATACTTTTAGTTCCAAACCACTTCATGCATTGAGATATCAACTTTTCTGTCTTGAATAGCTGAGTGATATAACAACTGCCAAACATCTCAGGATCATGTGGAGAGTTATATTAAGAGCCTCCATGAGGTTTGCAGTCAGTACCTTTGAGTAAAATTGTAGTGTATACTTCTTTCAATTCCAAAGCGCAGTATGCACTGAGAAATCACTTTTTTTATTTTGAATACCTGAGTGATATAACCGGTGTCAAACATCTCAGGATACTGTGGGGAGTTATGTTTAGATGTTTCCATAAGGTTTGCATTGAGGAATTTAGAGTAAAATTGAAATATATACTTAAAGTTCCAAAGCACTTCATGCGTGGAGAAATCAAGTTTTTTGTCTTGAATACCTGAGTGATATAACAACTATTAAACAGCTCAGGATCATGTGGAGAGTTATATTCAGATGACTCCATAAGGTTTGCAGTCAGTACCTTTGAGTAAAATTGAAATGTATGCTTCATTCAATACCAAAGCACAGTATGCACTGAGAAATCATCTTTTTTATCTTGAATACCTGAGAGATGTAACAGGTGTCAAACAGTTCAGGAACATTTGGGGAGTGATGTTAACATGTTTCCAAAAGGTTTGCATTCAGTACTTCATAGTAAAATTGAAATATATTCTTTTAGTGCCAAAGGATTGCATGCTGAGAGAAATCAACTTTTCTGTCTCGAATACCTGAGTGATATAACAAATGTCAAGCATCTCAGGATCATGTGGGGTGTTATGTTTAGATATTTCCATAAGGTTTGCATTGAGGAATTTAGAGTAAAATTGTAATGTATCCTTTTAGTTCCAAAGCACATCATGCATTGAGATATCAACTTTTTTGTCTTGAATAGCTGAGTGATATAACAACTGCCAAACATCTCAGGATCATGTGGAGAGTTATATTAAGATGACTCCATAAGGTTTGCAGTCAGTACCTTTGAGTAAAATTGAAATGTATGCTTCATTCAATCCCAAAGCACAGTATGCACTGAGAATCAACTTTTTTATCTTGAATACCTGAATGATATAACCGGTGTCAAACATCTCAGTATCATGTGGGGAATAATGTTTAGATGTTTCCATAAGGTTTGCAGTCAGTACATTTGAGTAAAATTGAAGTGTATACTTCTTTCAATGCCAAAGTACAGCATGACTGAGAGATCAACTTTTTTGTCTTTAATACCTGAGTGATATAACAAATGTCAAACATCTCAGGATCATGTGGGGAGTTATGTTAAAATGTTTCCATGAGGTTTGCATTCAGGACTTTAGAGTAAAATTGAAATATATTCTTTTAGTTCCAAAGCACTGCATGCATTGAGATATCAACTTTTTTGTCTTGAACACCTGAGTGATATAACAACTGTCAAACATCTCAGGATCATGTGGAGAGTTATATTAAGAGCCTCCATAAGGTTTGCAGTCAGTACCTTTGAGTAAAATTGTAGTGTATACTTCTTTCAATTCCAAAGCGCAGTATGCACTGAGAAATCACTTTTTTTATTTTGAATACCTGAGTGATATAACCGGTGTCAAACATCTCAGGATACTGTGGGGAGTTATGTTTAGATGTTTCCATAAGGTTTGCATTGAGGAATTTAGAGTAAAATTGAAATATATACTTAAAGTTCCAAAGCACTTCATGCGTGGAGAAATCAACTTTTTTGTCTTGAATACCTGAGTGATATAACAACTATTAAACAGCTCAGGATCATGTGGAGAGTTATATTCAGATGACTAAATAAGCTTTGCAGTCAGTACCTTTGAGTAAAATTGAAATGTATGCTTCATTCAATGCCAAAGCACAGTATGCACTGAGAAATCATCTTTTTTATCTTGAATACCTGAGAGATGTAACAGGTGTCAAACAGTTCAGGAACATTTGGGGAGTGATGTTAACATGTTTCCAAAAGGTTTGCATTCAGTACTTCATAGTAAAATTGAAATATATTCTTTTAGTGCCAAAGCATTGCATGCTGAGAGAAATCAACTTTTCTGTCTCGAATACCTGAGTGATATAACAAATGTCAAGCATCTCAGGATCATGTGGGGTGTTATGTTTAGATATTTCCATAAGGTTTGCATTGAGGAATTTAGAGTAAAATTGTAATGTATCCTTTTAGTTCCAAAGCACATCATGCATTGAGATATCAACTTTTTTGTCTTGAATAGCTGAGTGATATAACAACTGCCAAACATCTCAGGATCATGTGGAGAGTTATATTAAGATGACTCCATAAGGTTTGCAGTCAGTACCTTTGAGTAAAATTGAAATGTATGCTTCATTCAATCCCAAAGTACAGTATGCACTGAGAATCAACTTTTTTATCTTGAATACCTGAATGATATAACCGGTGTCAAACATCTCAGTATCATGTGGGGAGTTATGTTTAGATGTTTCCATAAGGGTTGCATTTAGTACTTCAGAGTAAAATTGAAATATATACCTTTAGTGCCAAAGCATTGCATGCAGAGAGAAATCAACTTTTCTGTGTTGAATACCTGAGTGATTTAACAGATTTCAAACATCTCAGGATCATGTGGGGAGTTATGTTTAGATGTTTCCATAAGGTTTGCAGTCAGTACATTTGAGTAAAATTGAAGTGTATACTTCTTTCAATGCCAAAGTACAGCATGCACTGAGAGATCAACTTTTTTGTCTTTAATACCTGAGTGATATAACAAATGTCAAACATCTCAGGATCATGTGGGGAGTTATGTTAAAATGTTTCCATGAGGTTTGCATTCAGGACTTTAGAGTAAAATTGAAATATATTCTTTTAGTTCCAAAGCACTTCATGCATTGAGATATCAACTTTTTTGTCTTGAATAGCTGAGTGATATAACAACTGCCAATCATCTCAGGATCATGTGGAGAGTTATATTAAGATGAGTCCATAAGGTTTGCAGTCAGTACCTTTGAGTAAAATTGAAGTGTATACTTCTTTGAATACCAAAGTACAGCATGCACTGAGAAATCAAGTTTTTTTTCTTGAATAGCTGAGTGATATAACAGCTGTCAAACTTCTGAGGATCATGTCGAGATTTATATTAAGATGTCTCCATAAGGTTTGCAGTCAGTACCTTTGAGTAAAATTGAAATATATGCCTTTAGTGCCAAAGCATTGCATGCACTGAAAAATCAACTCTTTTGTCTTGAATAGCTGAGTGATATAACAGCTGTCAGACATCTCAGGATAATGTGTAGAGTTATATTGAGATGTCTCCATAAGGTTTGCAGTCAGTATCTTTGAGTAAAATTGAAATGTATGCTTCTTTCAATGCCAAAGCACTGTATGCAATGAGAAATCAACTTTTTTATCCTGAGTACCTGAGTGATGTAACAGGTGTCAAGCATCTCAGAATCATGTGGAGAGTGATGTTAACATCTTTCCATACGGTTGGCATTCAGTACTTCAGAGTAAAATTGAAATATATACTTTTACTGCCAAAGCATTGCATGCACTGAGAAATCAAATTTTTTGTTTTGAATACCTGAGTGATATAACAAATGTCAAACAACTCAGGATCATGTGGGGAGTTATGTTTAGATATTTCCATAAGGTTTGCAGTCAGTACCTTTGAGTAAAATTGAAATGTATGCTTCATTCAATGCCAAATCACAGTATGCACTGAGAAATCAACTTTTTTATCTTGAATACCTGAGTGATATAACCGGAGTCAAACATCTCAGGATCATGCAGGGACTTATGATTAGATGTTTGCATAAGGTTTGCATTGAGAAATTTAGAGTAAAATTGATATATATACTGTTAGTTCCAAACCGCTTCATGCATTGAGAGATCAACTTTTTTGTCTTGAATAGCAGAGTGATATAACAACTGCCAAACATCTCAGGATCATGTGGAGAGTTATATTAAGATGTCTCCATATGGTTTGCAGTCAGTACCTTTGAGTAAATTTAAAATGTATGCTTCATTCAATGCCAAAGCACAGTATGCACTGAGAAATCAACTTTTTTATCTTGAATACCTGAATGATATAACCGGTGTCAAACATCTCAGGATCATGTGGGGAGTTATGTTTAGATGTTTCCATAAGGTTTGCATTGAGGAATTTAGAGTAAAATTGAAATATATACTTTAAGTTCCAAAGCACTTCATGTGTTGAGAAATCAACTTTTTTGTCTTGAATACCTGAGTGATATAACAACTGTCAAACATCTCAGGATCATGTGGAGAGTTATATTAAGATGACTCCATAAGGTTTGCAGTCAGTACATTTGAGTAAAATTGAAATGTATGCTTCATTCAATGCCAAAGCACAGTATGCACTGAGAAATCTTCTTTTTTATCTTGAATACCTGAGATATGTAACAGTTGTCAAACAGTTCAGGAACATTTGGGGAGTGATGTTAACATGTTTCCAAAAGGTTTGCATTCAGTACTTCATAGTAAAATTGAAATATATTCTTTTAGTGCCAAAGCATTGCATGCTGAGAGAAATCAACTTTTCTGTCTCGAATACCTGAGTGATATAACAAATGTCAAGCATCTCAGGATCATGTGGGGTGTTATGTTTAGATATTTCCATAAGGTTTGCATTGAGGAATTTAGAGTAAAATTGTAATCTATCCTTTTAGTTCCAAAGCACATCATGCATTGAGATAGCAACTTTTTTGTCTTAAATAGCTGAGTGATATAACAACTGCCAAACATCTCAGGATCATGTGGAGAGTTATATTAAGATGACTCCATAAGGTTTGCAGTCAGTACCTTTGAGTAAAATTGAAATGTATGCTTCATTCAATCCCAAAGCACAGTATGCCCTGAGAATCAACTTTTTTATCTTGAATACCTGAATGATATAACCGGTGTCAAACATCTCAGTATCATGTGGGGAGTTATGTTTAGATGTTTCCATAAGGTTTGCATTGAGGAATTTAGAGTAAAATTGAAATATATACTTTTAGTGCCAAAGCATTGCATGCAGAGAGAAATCAACTTTTTTGTGTTGAATACCTGAGTGATATAACAGATTTCAAACATCTCAGGATCATGTGGGGAGTTATGTTTAGATGTTTCCATAAGGTTTGCAGTCAGTACATTTGAGTAAAATTGAAGTGTATACTTCTTTCAATGCCAAAGTACAGCATGCACTGAGAGATCAACTTTTTTGTCTTTAATACCTGAGTGATATAACAAATGTCAAACATCTCAGGATCATGTGGGGAGTTATGTTAAAATGTTTCCATGAGGTTTGCATTCAGGACTTTAGAGTAAAATTGAAATATATTCTTTTAGTTCCAAAGCACTTCATGCATTGAGATATCAACTTTTTTGTCTTGAATAGCTGAGTGATATAACAACTGCCAATCATCTCAGGATCATGTGGAGAGTTATATTAAGATGAGTCCATAAGGTTTGCAGTCAGTATCTTTGAGTAAAATTGAAGTGTATACTTCTTTGAATACCAAAGTACAGCATGCACTGAGAAATCAAGTTTTTTGTCTTGAATAGCTGAGTGATATAACCGGTGTCAAACATCTCAGGATCACGTGGGGAGTTATGTTTAGATGTTTCCATAATGTTTGCCTTCAGGAATTTAGAGTAAAATTGTAATGTATACTTTTAGTTCCAAACCACTTCATGCATTGAGATATCAACTTTTCTGTCTTGAATAGCTGAGTGATATAACAACTGCCAAACATCTCAGGATCATGTGGAGAGTTATATTAAGAGCCTCCATAAGGTTTGCAGTCAGTACCTTTGAGTAAAATTGTAGTGTATACTTCTTTCAATTCCAAAGCGCAGTATGCACTGAGAAATCACTTTTTTTATTTTGAATACCTGAGTGATATAACCGGTGTCAAACATCTCAGGATACTGTGGGGAGTTATGTTTAGATGTTTCCATAAGGTTTGCATTGAGGAATTTAGAGTAAAATTGAAATATATACTTAAAGTTCCAAAGCACTTCATGCGTGGAGAAATCAACTTTTTTGTCTTGAATACCTGAGTGATATAACAACTATTAAACAGCTCAGGATCATGTGGAGAGTTATATTCAGATGACTCCATAAGCTTTGCAGTCAGTACCTTTGAGTAAAATTGAAATGTATGCTTCATTCAATGCCAAAGCACAGTATGCACTGAGAAATCATCTTTTTTATCTTGAATACCTGAGAGATGTAACAGGTGTCAAACAGTTCAGGAACATTTGGGGAGTGATGTTAACATGTTTCCAAAAGGTTTGCATTCAGTACTTCATAGTAAAATTGAAATATATTCTTTTAGTGCCAAAGCATTGCATGCTGAGAGAAATCAACTTTTCTGTCTCGAATACCTGAGTGATATAACAAATGTCAAGCATCTCAGGATCATGTGGGGTGTTATGTTTAGATATTTCCATAAGGTTTGCATTGAGGAATTTAGAGTAAAATTGTAATGTATCCTTTTAGTTCCAAAGCACATCATGCATTGAGATATCAACATTTTTGTCTTGAATAGCTGAGTGATATAACAACTGCCAAACATCTCAGGATCATCTGGAGAGTTATATTAAGATGACTCCATAAGGTTTGCAGTCAGTACCTTTGAGTAGAATTGAAATGTATGCTTCATTCAATCCCAAAGCACAGTATGCACTGAGAATCAACTTTTTTATCTTGAATACCTGAATGATATAACCGGTGTCAAACATCTCAGTATCATGTGGGGAGTTATGTTTAGATGTTTCCATAAGGTTTGCAGTCAGTACATTTGAGTAAAATTGAAGTGTATACTTCTTTCAATGCCAAAGTACAGCATGACTGAGAGATCAACTTTTTTGTCTTTAATACCTGAGTGATATAACAAATGTCAAACATCTCAGGATCATGTGGGGAGTTATGTTAAAATGTTTCCATGAGGTTTGCATTCAGCACTTTAGAGTAAAATTGAAATATATTCTTTTAGTTCCAAAGCACTTCATGCATTGAGATATCAACTTTTTTGTCTTGAACACCTGAGTGATATAACAACTGTCAAACATCTCAGGATCATGTGGAGAGTTATATTAAGAGCCTCCATAAGGTTTGCAGTCAGTACCTTTGAGTAAAATTGTAGTGTATACTTCTTTCAATTCCAAAGCGCAGTATGCACTGAGAAATCACTTTTTTTATTTTGAATACCTGAGTGATATAACCGGTGTCAAACATCTCAGGATACTGTGGGGAGTTATGTTTAGATGTTTCCATAAGGTTTGCATTGAGGAATTTAGAGTAAAATTGAAATATATACTTAAAGTTCCAAAGCACTTCATGCGTGGAGAAATCAACTTTTTTGTCTTGAATACCTGAGTGATATAACAACTATTAAACAGCTCAGGATCATGTGGAGAGTTATATTCAGATGACTAAATAAGCTTTGCAGTCAGTACCTTTGAGTAAAATTGAAATGTATGCTTCATTCAATGCCAAAGCACAGTATGCACTGAGAAATCATCTTTTTTATCTTGAATACCTGAGAGATGTAACAGGTGTCAAACAGTTCAGGAACATTTGGGGAGTGATGTTAACATGTTTCCAAAAGGTTTGCATTCAGTACTTCATAGTAAAATTGAAATATATTCTTTTAGTGCCAAAGCATTGCATGCTGAGAGAAATCAACTTTTCTGTCTCGAATACCTGAGTGATATAACAAATGTCAAGCATCTCAGGATCATGTGGGGTGTTATGTTTAGATATTTCCATAAGGTTTGCATTGAGGAATTTAGAGTAAAATTGTAATGTATCCTTTTAGTTCCAAAGCACATCATGCATTGAGATATCAACTTTTTTGTCTTGAATAGCTGAGTGATATAACAACTGCCAAACATCTCAGGATCATGTGGAGAGTTATATTAAGATGACTCCATAAGGTTTGCAGTCAGTACCTTTGAGTAAAATTGAAATGTATGCTTCATTCAATCCCAAAGCACAGTATGCACTGAGAATCAACTTTTTTATCTTGAATACCTGAATGATATAACCGGTGTCAAACATCTCAGTATCATGTGGGGAGTTATGTTTAGATGTTTCCATAAGGGTTGCATTTAGTACTTCAGAGTAAAATTGAAATATATACTTTTAGTGCCAAAGCATTGCATGCAGAGAGAAATCAACTTTTCTGTGTTGAATACCTGAGTGATATAACAGATTTCAAACATCTCAGGATCATGTGGGGAGTTATGTTTAGATGTTTCCATAAGGTTTGCAGTCAGTACATTTGAGTAAAATTGAAGTGTATACTTCTTTCAATGCCAAAGTACTGCATGCACTGAGAGATCAACTTTTTTGTCTTTAATACTTGAGTGATATAACAAATGTCAAACATCTCAGGATCATGTGGGGAGTTATGTTAAAATGTTTCCATGAGGTTTGCATTCAGGACTTTAGAGTAAAATTGAAATATATTCTTTTAGTTCCAAAGCACTTCATGCATTGAGATATCAACTTTTTTGTCTTGAATAGCTGAGTGATATAACAACTGCCAATCATCTCAGGATCATGTGGAGAGTTATATTAAGATGAGTCCATAAGGTTTGCAGTCAGTACCTTTGAGTAAAATTGAAGTGTATACTTCTTTGAATACCAAAGTACAGCATGCACTGAGAAATCAAGTTTTTTGTCTTGAATAGCTGAGTGATATAACAGCTGTCAAACTTCTGAGGATCATGTCGAGATTTATATTAAGATGTCTCCATAAGGTTTGCAGTCAGTACCTTTGAGTAAAATTGAAATATATGCCTTTAGTGCCAAAGCATTGCATGCACTGAAAAATCAACTCTTTTGTCTTGAATAGCTGAGTGATATAACAGCTGTCAGACATCTCAGGATAATGTGTAGAGTTATATTAAGATGTCTCCATAAGGTTTGCAGTCAGTATCTTTGAGTAAAATTGAAATGTATGCTTCTTTCAATGCCAAAGCACTGTATGCAATGAGAAATCAACTTTTTTATCCTGAGTACCTGAGTGATGTAACAGGTGTCAAGCATCTCAGAATCATGTGGAGAGTGATGTTAACATCTTTCCATACGGTTGGCATTCAGTACTTCAGAGTAAAATTGAAATATATACTTTTACTGCCAAAGCATTGCATGCACTGAGAAATCAAATTTTTTGTTTTGAATACCTGAGTGATATAACAAATGTCAAACAACTCAGGATCATGTGGGGAGTTATGTTTAGATATTTCCATAAGGTTTGCAGTCAGTACCTTTGAGTAAAATTGAAATGTATGCTTCATTCAATGCCAAATCACAGTATGCACTGAGAAATCAACTTTTTTATCTTGAATACCTGAGTGATATAACCGGAGTCAAACATCTCAGGATCATGCAGGGACTTATGATTAGATGTTTGCATAAGGTTTGCATTGAGAAATTTAGAGTAAAATTGATATATATACTGTTAGTTCCAAACCGCTTCATGCATTGAGAGATCAACTTTTTTGTCTTGAATAGCAGAGTGATATAACAACTGCCAAACATCTCAGGATCATGTGGAGAGTTATATTAAGATGTCTCCATATGGTTTGCAGTCAGTACCTTTGAGTAAATTTCAAATGTATGCTTCATTCAATGCCAAAGCACAGTATGCACTGAGAAATCAACTTTTTTATCTTGAATACCTGAATGATATAACCGGTGTCAAACATCTCAGGATCATGTGGGGAGTTATGTTTATATGTTTCCATAAGGTTTGCATTGAGGAATTTAGAGTAAAATTGAAATATATACTTTAAGTTCCAAAGCACTTCATGCGTTGAGAAATCAACTTTTTTGTCTTGAATACCTGAGTGATATAACAACTGTCAAACATCTCAGGATCATGTGGAGAGTTATATTAAGATGACTCCATAAGGTTTGCAGTCAGTACCTTTGAGTAAAATTGAAGTGTATACTTCTTTCAATGCCAAAGTACAGCATGCACTGAGAGATCAACTTTTTTGTCTTTAATACCTGAGTGATATAACAAATGTCAAACATCTCAGGATCATGTGGGGAGTTATGTTAAAATGTTTCCATGAGGTTTGCATTCAGGACTTTAGAGTAAAATTGAAATATATTCTTTTAGTTCCAAAGCACTTCATGCATTGAGATATCAACTTTTTTGTCTTGAATAGCTGAGTGATATAACAACTGCCAATCATCTCAGGATCATGTGGAGAGTTATATTAAGATGAGTCCATAAGGTTTGCAGTCAGTACCTTTGAGTAAAATTGAAGTGTATACTTCTTTGAATACCAAAGTACAGCATGCACTGAGAAATCAAGTTTTTTGTCTTGAACAGCTGAGTGATATAACCGGTGTCAAACATCTCAGGATCACGTGGGGAGTTATGTTTAGATGTTTCCATAATGTTTGCCTTCAGGAATTTAGAGTAAAATTGTAATGTATACTTTTAGTTCCAAACCACTTCATGCATTGAGATATCAACTTTTCTGTCTTGAATAGCTGAGTGATATAACAACTGCCAAACATCTCAGGATCATGTGGAGAGTTATATTAAGAGCCTCCATGAGGTTTGCAGTCAGTACCTTTGAGTAAAATTGTAGTGTATACTTCTTTCAATTCCAAAGCGCAGTATGCACTGAGAAATCACTTTTTTTATTTGGAATACCTGAGTGATATAACCGGTGTCAAACATCTCAGGATACTGTGGGGAGTTATGTTTAGATGTTTCCATAAGGTTTGCATTGAGGAATTTAGAGTAAAATTGAAATATATACTTAAAGTTCCAAAGCACTTCATGCGTGGAGAAATCAACTTTTTTGTCTTGAATACCTGAGTGATATAACAACTATTAAACAGCTCAGGATCATGTGGAGAGTTATATTCAGATGACTCCATAAGGTTTGCAGTCAGTACCTTTGAGTAAAATTGAAATGTATGCTTCATTCAATGCCAAAGCACAGTATGCACTGAGAAATCATCTTTTTTATCTTGAATACCTGAGAGATGTAACAGGTGTCAAACAGTTCAGGAACATTTGGGTAGTGATGTTAACATGTTTCCAAAAGGTTTGCATTCAGTACTTCATAGTAAAATTGAAATATATTCTTTTAGTGCCAAAGCATTGCATGCTGAGAGAAATCAACTTTTCTGTCTCGAATACCTGAGTGATATAACAAATGTCAAGCATCTCAGGATCATGTGGGGTGTTATGTTTAGATATTTCCATAAGGTTTGCATTGAGGAATTTAGAGTAAAATTGTAATGTATCCTTTTAGTTCCAAAGCACATCATGCATTGAGATATCAACTTTTTTGTCTTGAATAGCTGAGTGATATAACAACTGCCAAACATCTCAGGATCATGTGGAGAGTTATATTAAGATGACTCCATAAGGTTTGCAGTCAGTACCTTTGAGTAAAATTGAAATGTATGCTTCATTCAATCCCAAAGCACAGTATGCACTGAGAATCAACTTTTTCATCTTGAATACCTGAATGATATAACCGGTGTCAAACATCTCAGTATCATGTGGGGAGTTATGTTTAGATGTTTCCATAAGGGTTGCATTTAGTACTTCAGAGTAAAATTGAAATATATACTTTTAGTGCCAAAGCATTGCATGCAGAGAGAAATCAACTTTTCTGTGTTGAATACCTGAGTGATTTAACAGATTTCAAACATCTCAGGATCATGTGGGGAGTTATGTTTAGATGTTTCCATAAGGTTTGCAGTCAGTACATTTGAGTAAAATTGAAGTGTATACTTCTTTCAATGCCAAAGTACAGCATGCACTGAGAGATCAACTTTTTTGTCTTTAATACCTGAGTGATATAACAAATGTCAAACATCTCAGGATCATGTGGGGAGTTATGTTAAAATGTTTCCATGAGGTTTGCATTCAGGACTTTAGAGTAAAATTGAAATATATTCTTTTAGTTCCAAAGCACTTCATGCTTTGAGATATCAACTTTTTTGTCTTGAATAGCTGAGTGATATAACAACTGCCAATCATCTCAGGATCATGTGGAGAGTTATATTAAGATGAGTCCATAAGGTTTGCAGTCAGTACCTTTGAGTAAAATTGAAGTGTATACTTCTTTGAATACCAAAGTACAGCATGCACTGAGAAATCAAGTTTTTTGTCTTGAACAGCTGAGTGATATAACCGGTGTCAAACATCTCAGGATCACGTGGGGAGTTATGTTTAGATGTTTCCATAATGTTTGCCTTCAGGAATTTAGAGTAAAATTGTAATGTATACTTTTAGTTCCAAACCACTTCATGCATTGAGATATCAACTTTTCTGTCTTGAATAGCTGAGTGATATAACAACTGCCAAACATCTCAGGATCATGTGGAGAGTTATATTAAGAGCCTCCATGAGGTTTGCAGTCAGTACCTTTGAGTAAAATTGTAGTGTATACTTCTTTCAATTCCAAAGCGCAGTATGCACTGAGAAATCACTTTTTTTATTTTGAATACCTGAGTGATATAACCGGTGTCAAACATCTCAGGATACTGTGGGGAGTTATGTTTAGATGTTTCCATAAGGTTTGCATTGAGGAATTTAGAGTAAAATTGAAATATATACTTAAAGTTCCAAAGCACTTCATGCGTGGAGAAATCAACTTTTTTGTCTTGAATACCTGAGTGATATAACAACTATTAAACAGCTCAGGATCATGTGGAGAGTTATATTCAGATGACTCCATAAGGTTTGCAGTCAGTACCTTTGAGTAAAATTGAAATGTATGCTTCATTCAATGCCAAAGCACAGTATGCACTGAGAAATCATCTTTTTTATCTTGAATACCTGAGAGATGTAACAGGTGTCAAACAGTTCAGGAACATTTGGGTAGTGATGTTAACATGTTTCCAAAAGGTTTGCATTCAGTACTTCATAGTAAAATTGAAATATATTCTTTTAGTGCCAAAGCATTGCATGCTGAGAGAAATCAACTTTTCTGTCTCGAATACCTGAGTGATATAACAAATGTCAAGCATCTCAGGATCATGTGGGGTGTTATGTTTAGATATTTCCATAAGGTTTGCATTGAGGAATTTAGAGTAAAATTGTAATGTATCCTTTTAGTTCCAAAGCACATCATGCATTGAGATATCAACTTTTTTGTCTTGAATAGCTGAGTGATTTAACAACTGCCAAACATCTCAGGATCATGTGGAGAGTTATATTAAGATGACTCCATAAGGTTTGCAGTCAGTACCTTTGAGTAAAATTGAAATGTATGCTTCATTCAATCCCAAAGCACAGTATGCACTGAGAATCAACTTTTTCATCTTGAATACCTGAATGATATAACCGGTGTCAAACATCTCAGTATCATGTGGGGAGTTATGTTTAGATGTTTCCATAAGGGTTGCATTTAGTACTTCAGAGTAAAATTGAAATATATACTTTTAGTGCCAAAGCATTGCATGCAGAGAGAAATCAACTTTTCTGTGTTGAATACCTGAGTGATTTAACAGATTTCAAACATCTCAGGATCATGTGGGGAGTTATGTTTAGATGTTTCCATAAGGTTTGCAGTCAGTACATTTGAGTAAAATTGAAGTGTATACTTCTTTCAATGCCAAAGTACAGCATGCACTGAGAGATCAACTTTTTTGTCTTTAATACCTGAGTGATATAACAAATGTCAAACATCTCAGGATCATGTGGGGAGTTATGTTAAAATGTTTCCATGAGGTTTGCATTCAGGACTTTAGAGTAAAATTGAAATATATTCTTTTAGTTCCAAAGCACTTCATGCATTGAGATATCAACTTTTTTGTCTTGAATAGCTGAGTGATATAACAACTGCCAATCATCTCAGGATCATGTGGAGAGTTATATTAAGATGAGTCCATAAGGTTTGCAGTCAGTACCTTTGAGTAAAATTGAAGTGTATACTTCTTTGAATACCAAAGTACAGCATGCACTGAGAAATCAAGTTTTTTGTCTTGAACAGCTGAGTGATATAACCGGTGTCAAACATCTCAGGATCACGTGGGGAGTTATGTTTAGATGTTTCCATAATGTTTGCCTTCAGGAATTTAGAGTAAAATTGTAATGTATACTTTTAGTTCCAAACCACTTCATGCATTGAGATATCAACTTTTCTGTCTTGAATAGCTGAGTGATATAACAACTGCCAAACATCTCAGGATCATGTGGAGAGTTATATTAAGAGCCTCCATGAGGTTTGCAGTCAGTACCTTTGAGTAAAATTGTAGTGTATACTTCTTTCAATTCCAAAGCGCAGTATGCACTGAGAAATCACTTTTTTTATTTTGAATACCTGAGTGATATAACCGGTGTCAAACATCTCAGGATACTGTGGGGAGTTATGTTTAGATGTTTCCATAAGGTTTGCATTGAGGAATTTAGAGTAAAATTGAAATATATACTTAAAGTTCCAAAGCACTTCATGCGTGGAGAAATCAACTTTTTTGTCTTGAATACCTGAGTGATATAACAACTATTAAACAGCTCAGGATCATGTGGAGAGTTATATTCAGATGACTCCATAAGGTTTGCAGTCAGTACCTTTGAGTAAAATTGAAATGTATGCTTCATTCAATGCCAAAGCACAGTATGCACTGAGAAATCATCTTTTTTATCTTGAATACCTGAGAGATGTAACAGGTGTCAAACAGTTCAGGAACATTTGGGTAGTGATGTTAACATGTTTCCAAAAGGTTTGCATTCAGTACTTCATAGTAAAATTGAAATATATTCTTTTAGTGCCAAAGCATTGCATGCTGAGAGAAATCAACTTTTCTGTCTCGAATACCTGAGTGATATAACAAATGTCAAGCATCTCAGGATCATGTGGGGTGTTATGTTTAGATATTTCCATAAGGTTTGCATTGAGGAATTTAGAGTAAAATTGTAATGTATCCTTTTAGTTCCAAAGCACATCATGCATTGAGATATCAACTTTTTTGTCTTGAATAGCTGAGTGATATAACAACTGCCAAACATCTCAGGATCATGTGGAGAGTTATATTAAGATGACTCCATAAGGTTTGCAGTCAGTACCTTTGAGTAAAATTGAAATGTATGCTTCATTCAATCCCAAAGCACAGTATGCACTGAGAATCAACTTTTTCATCTTGAATACCTGAATGATATAACCGGTGTCAAACATCTCAGTATCATGTGGGGAGTTATGTTTAGATGTTTCCATAAGGGTTGCATTTAGTACTTCAGAGTAAAATTGAAATATATACTTTTAGTGCCAAAGCATTGCATGCAGAGAGAAATCAACTTTTCTGTGTTGAATACCTGAGTGATTTAACAGATTTCAAACATCTCAGGATCATGTGGGGAGTTATGTTTAGATGTTTCCATAAGGTTTGCAGTCAGTACATTTGAGTAAAATTGAAGTGTATACTTCTTTCAATGCCAAAGTACAGCATGCACTGAGAGATCAACTTTTTTGTCTTTAATACCTGAGTGATATAACAAATGTCAAACATCTCAGGATCATGTGGGGAGTTATGTTAAAATGTTTCCATGAGGTTTGCATTCAGGACTTTAGAGTAAAATTGAAATATATTCTTTTAGTTCCAAAGCACTTCATGCATTGAGATATCAACTTTTTTGTCTTGAATAGCTGAGTGATATAACAACTGCCAATCATCTCAGGATCATGTGGAGAATTATATTAAGATGAGTCCATAAGGTTTGCAGTCAGTACCTTTGAGTAAAATTGAAGTGTATACTTCTTTGAATACCAAAGTACAGCATGCACTGAGAAATCAAGTTTTTTGTCTTGAATAGCTGAGTGATATAACAGCTGTCAAACTTCTGAGGATCATGTCGAGATTTATATTAAGATGTCTCCATAAGGTTTGCAGTCAGTACCTTTGAGTAAAATTGAAATATATGCCTTTAGTGCCAAAGCATTGCATGCACTGAAAAATCAACTCTTTTGTCTTGAATAGCTGAGTGATATAACAGCTGTCAGACATCTCAGGATAATGTGTAGAGTTATATTGAGATGTCTCCATAAGGTTTGCAGTAAGTATCTTTGAGGAAAATTGAAATGTATGCTTCTTTCAATCCCAAAGCACTGTATGCAATGAGAAATCAACTTTTTTATCCTGAGTACCTGAGTGATGTAACAGGTGTCAAGCATCTCAGAATCATGTGGAGAGTGATGTTAACATCTTTCCATACGGTTGGCATTCAGTACTTCAGAGTAAAATTGAAATATATACTTTTACTGCCAAAGCATTGCATGCACTGAGAAATCAAATATTTTGTTTTGAATACCTGAGTGATATAACGAATGTCAAACAACTCAGGATCATGTGGGGAGTTATGTTTAGATATTTCCATAAGGTTTGCAGTCAGTACCTTTGAGTAAAATTGAAATGTATGCTTCATTCAATGCCAAATCACAGTATGCACTGAGAAATCAACTTTTTTATCTTGAATACCTGAGTGATATAACCGGAGTCAAACATCTCAGGATCATGCAGGGACTTATGATTAGATGTTTGCATAAGGTTTGCATTGAGAAATTTAGAGTAAAATTGATATATATACTGTTAGTTCCAAACCGCTTCATGCATTGAGAGATCAACTTTTTTGTCTTGAATAGCAGAGTGATATAACAACTGCCAAACATCTCAGGATCATGTGGAGAGTTATATTAAGATGTCTCCATATGGTTTGCAGTCAGTACCTTTGAGTAAATTTCAAATGTATGCTTCATTCAATGCCAAAGCACAGTATGCACTGAGAAATCAACTTTTTTATCTTGAATACCTGAATGATATAACCGGTGTCAAACATCTCAGGATCATGTGGGGAGTTATGTTTATATGTTTCCATAAGGTTTGCATTGAGGAATTTAGAGTAAAATTGAAATATATACTTTAAGTTCCAAAGCACTTCATGTGTTGAGAAATCAACTTTTTTGTCTTGAATACCTGAGTGATATAACAACTGTCAAACATCTCAGGATCATGTGGAGAGTTATATTAAGATGACTCCATAAGGTTTGCAGTCAGTACCTTTGAGTAAAATTGAAGTGTATACTTCTTTCAATGCCAAAGTACAGCATGCACTGAGAGATCAACTTTTTTGTCTTTAATACCTGAGTGATATAACAAATGTCAAACATCTCAGGATCATGTGGGGAGTTATGTTAAAATGTTTCCATGAGGTTTGCATTCAGGACTTTAGAGTAAAATTGAAATATATTCTTTTAGTTCCAAAGCACTTCATGCATTGAGATATCAACTTTTTTGTCTTGAATAGCTGAGTGATATAACAACTGCCAATCATCTCAGGATCATGTGGAGAGTTATATTAAGATGAGTCCATAAGGTTTGCAGTCAGTACCTTTGAGTAAAATTGAAGTGTATACTTCTTTGAATACCAAAGTACAGCATGCACTGAGAAATCAAGTTTTTTGTCTTGAACAGCTGAGTGATATAACCGGTGTCAAACATCTCAGGATCACGTGGGGAGTTATGTTTAGATGTTTCCATAATGTTTGCCTTCAGGAATTTAGAGTAAAATTGTAATGTATACTTTTAGTTCCAAACCACTTCATGCATTGAGATATCAACTTTTCTGTCTTGAATAGCTGAGTGATATAACAACTGCCAAACATCTCAGGATCATGTGGAGAGTTATATTAAGAGCCTCCATGAGGTTTGCAGTCAGTACCTTTGAGTAAAATTGTAGTGTATACTTCTTTCAATTCCAAAGCGCAGTATGCACTGAGAAATCACTTTTTTATTTTGAATACCTGAGTGATATAACCGGTGTCAAACATCTCAGGATACTGTGGGGAGTTATGTTTAGATGTTTCCATAAGGTTTGCATTGAGGAATTTAGAGTAAAATTGAAATATATACTTAAAGTTCCAAAGCACTTCATGCGTGGAGAAATCAACTTTTTTGTCTTGAATACCTGAGTGATATAACAACTATTAAACAGCTCAGGATCATGTGGAGAGTTATATTCAGATGACTCCATAAGGTTTGCAGTCAGTACCTTTGAGTAAAATTGAAATGTATGCTTCATTCAATGCCAAAGCACAGTATGCACTGAGAAATCATCTTTTTTATCTTGAATACCTGAGAGATGTAACAGGTGTCAAACAGTTCAGGAACATTTGGGTAGTGATGTTAACATGTTTCCAAAAGGTTTGCATTCAGTACTTCATAGTAAAATTGAAATATATTCTTTTAGTGCCAAAGCATTGCATGCTGAGAGAAATCAACTTTTCTGTCTCGAATACCTGAGTGATATAACAAATGTCAAGCATCTCAGGATCATGTGGGGTGTTATGTTTAGATATTTCCATAAGGTTTGCATTGAGGAATTTAGAGTAAAATTGTAATGTATCCTTTTAGTTCCAAAGCACATCATGCATTGAGATATCAACTTTTTTGTCTTGAATAGCTGAGTGATATAACAACTGCCAAACATCTCAGGATCATGTGGAGAGTTATATTAAGATGACTCCATAAGGTTTGCAGTCAGTACCTTTGAGTAAAATTGAAATGTATGCTTCATTCAATCCCAAAGCACAGTATGCACTGAGAATCAACTTTTTCATCTTGAATACCTGAATGATATAACCGGTGTCAAACATCTCAGTATCATGTGGGGAGTTATGTTTAGATGTTTCCATAAGGGTTGCATTTAGTACTTCAGAGTAAAATTGAAATATATACTTTTAGTGCCAAAGCATTGCATGCAGAGAGAAATCAACTTTTCTGTGTTGAATACCTGAGTGATTTAACAGATTTCAAACATCTCAGGATCATGTGGGGAGTTATGTTTAGATGTTTCCATAAGGTTTGCAGTCAGTACATTTGAGTAAAATTGAAGTGTATACTTCTTTCAATGCCAAAGTACAGCATGCACTGAGAGATCAACTTTTTTGTCTTTAATACCTGAGTGATATAACAAATGTCAAACATCTCAGGATCATGTGGGGAGTTATGTTAAAATGTTTCCATGAGGTTTGCATTCAGGACTTTAGAGTAAAATTGAAATATATTCTTTTAGTTCCAAAGCACTTCATGCATTGAGATATCAACTTTTTTGTCTTGAATAGCTGAGTGATATAACAACTGCCAATCATCTCAGGATCATGTGGAGAATTATATTAAGATGAGTCCATAAGGTTTGCAGTCAGTACCTTTGAGTAAAATTGAAGTGTATACTTCTTTGAATACCAAAGTACAGCATGCACTGAGAAATCAAGTTTTTTGTCTTGAATAGCTGAGTGATATAACAGCTGTCAAACTTCTGAGGATCATGTCGAGATTTATATTAAGATGTCTCCATAAGGTTTGCAGTCAGTACCTTTGAGTAAAATTGAAATATATGCCTTTAGTGCCAAAGCATTGCATGCACTGAAAAATCAACTCTTTTGTCTTGAATAGCTGAGTGATATAACAGCTGTCAGACATCTCAGGATAATGTGTAGAGTTATATTGAGATGTCTCCATAAGGTTTGCAGTAAGTATCTTTGAGGAAAATTGAAATGTATGCTTCTTTCAATCCCAAAGCACTGTATGCAATGAGAAATCAACTTTTTTATCCTGAGTACCTGAGTGATGTAACAGGTGTCAAGCATCTCAGAATCATGTGGAGAGTGATGTTAACATCTTTCCATACGGTTGGCATTCAGTACTTCAGAGTAAAATTGAAATATATACTTTTACTGCCAAAGCATTGCATGCACTGAGAAATCAAATATTTTGTTTTGAATACCTGAGTGATATAACGAATGTCAAACAACTCAGGATCATGTGGGGAGTTATGTTTAGATATTTCCATAAGGTTTGCAGTCAGTACCTTTGAGTAAAATTGAAATGTATGCTTCATTCAATGCCAAATCACAGTATGCACTGAGAAATCAACTTTTTTATCTTGAATACCTGAGTGATATAACCGGAGTCAAACATCTCAGGATCATGCAGGGACTTATGATTAGATGTTTGCATAAGGTTTGCATTGAGAAATTTAGAGTAAAATTGATATATATACTGTTAGTTCCAAACCGCTTCATGCATTGAGAGATCAACTTTTTTGTCTTGAATAGCAGAGTGATATAACAACTGCCAAACATCTCAGGATCATGTGGAGAGTTATATTAAGATGTCTCCATATGGTTTGCATTCAGTACCTTTGAGTAAATTTCAAATGTATGCTTCATTCAATGCCAAAGCACAGTATGCACTGAGAAATCAACTTTTTTATCTTGAATACCTGAATGATATAACCGGTGTCAAACATCTCAGGATCATGTGGGGAGTTATGTTTATATGTTTCCATAAGGTTTGCATTGAGGAATTTAGAGTAAAATTGAAATATATACTTTAAGTTCCAAAGCACTTCATGTGTTGAGAAATCAACTTTTTTGTCTTGAATACCTGAGTGATATAACAACTGTCAAACATCTCAGGATCATGTGGAGAGTTATATTAAGATGACTCCATAAGGTTTGCAGTCAGTACCTTTGAGTAAAATTGAAGTGTATACTTCTTTCAATGCCAAAGTACAGCATGCACTGAGAGATCAACTTTTTTGTCTTTAATACCTGAGTGATATAACAAATGTCAAACATCTCAGGATCATGTGGGGAGTTATGCTAAAATGTTTCCATGAGGTTTGCATTCAGGACTTTAGAGTAAAATTGAAATATATTCTTTTAGTTCCAAAGCACTTCATGCATTGAGATATCAACTTTTTTGTCTTGAATAGCTGAGTGATATAACAACTGCCAATCATCTCAGGATCATGTGGAGAGTTATATTAAGATGAGTCCATAAGGTTTGCAGTCAGTACCTTTGAGTAAAATTGAAGTGTATACTTCTTTGAATACCAAAGTACAGCATGCACTGAGAAATCAAGTTTTTTGTCTTGAACAGCTGAGTGATATAACCGGTGTCAAACATCTCAGGATCACGTGGGGAGTTATGTTTAGATGTTTCCATAATGTTTGCCTTCAGGAATTTAGAGTAAAATTGTAATGTATACTTTTAGTTCCAAACCACTTCATGCATTGAGATATCAACTTTTCTGTCTTGAATAGCTGAGTGATATAACAACTGCCAAACATCTCAGGATCATGTGGAGAGTTATATTAAGAGCCTCCATGAGGTTTGCAGTCAGTACCTTTGAGTAAAATTGTAGTGTATACTTCTTTCAATTCCAAAGCGCAGTATGCACTGAGAAATCACTTTTTTTATTTTGAATACCTGAGTGATATAACCGGTGTCAAACATCTCAGGATACTGTGGGGAGTTATGTTTAGATGTTTCCATAAGGTTTGCATTGAGGAATTTAGAGTAAAATTGAAATATATACTTAAAGTTCCAAAGCACTTCATGCGTGGAGAAATCAACTTTTTTGTCTTGAATACCTGAGTGATATAACAACTATTAAACAGCTCAGGATCATGTGGAGAGTTATATTCAGATGACTCCATAAGGTTTGCAGTCAGTACCTTTGAGTAAAATTGAAATGTATGCTTCATTCAATGCCAAAGCACAGTATGCACTGAGAAATCATCTTTTTTATCTTGAATACCTGAGAGATGTAACAGGTGTCAAACAGTTCAGGAACATTTGGGTAGTGATGTTAACATGTTTCCAAAAGGTTTGCATTCAGTACTTCATAGTAAAATTGAAATATATTCTTTTAGTGCCAAAGCATTGCATGCTGAGAGAAATCAACTTTTCTGTCTCGAATACCTGAGTGATATAACAAATGTCAAGCATCTCAGGATCATGTGGGGTGTTATGTTTAGATATTTCCATAAGGTTTGCATTGAGGAATTTAGAGTAAAATTGTAATGTATCCTTTTAGTTCCAAAGCACATCATGCATTGAGATATCAACTTTTTTGTCTTGAATAGCTGAGTGATATAACAACTGCCAAACATCTCAGGATCATGTGGAGAGTTATATTAAGATGACTCCATAAGGTTTGCAGTCAGTACCTTTGAGTAAAATTGAAATGTATGCTTCATTCAATCCCAAAGCACAGTATGCACTGAGAATCAACTTTTTCATCTTGAATACCTGAATGATATAACCGGTGTCAAACATCTCAGTATCATGTGGGGAGTTATGTTTAGATGTTTCCATAAGGGTTGCATTTAGTACTTCAGAGTAAAATTGAAATATATACTTTTAGTGCCAAAGCATTGCATGCAGAGAGAAATCAACTTTTCTGTGTTGAATACCTGAGTGATTTAACAGATTTCAAACATCTCAGGATCATGTGGGGAGTTATGTTTAGATGTTTCCATAAGGTTTGCAGTCAGTACATTTGAGTAAAATTGAAGTGTATACTTCTTTCAATGCCAAAGTACAGCATGCACTGAGAGATCAACTTTTTTGTCTTTAATACCTGAGTGATATAACAAATGTCAAACATCTCAGGATCATGTGGGGAGTTATGTTAAAATGTTTCCATGAGGTTTGCATTCAGGACTTTAGAGTAAAATTGAAATATATTCTTTTAGTTCCAAAGCACTTCATGCATTGAGATATCAACTTTTTTGTCTTGAATAGCTGAGTGATATAACAACTGCCAATCATCTCAGGATCATGTGGAGAATTATATTAAGATGAGTCCATAAGGTTTGCAGTCAGTACCTTTGAGTAAAATTGAAGTGTATACTTCTTTGAATACCAAAGTACAGCATGCACTGAGAAATCAAGTTTTTTGTCTTGAATAGCTGAGTGATATAACAGCTGTCAAACTTCTGAGGATCATGTCGAGATTTATATTAAGATGTCTCCATAAGGTTTGCAGTCAGTACCTTTGAGTAAAATTGAAATATATGCCTTTAGTGCCAAAGCATTGCATGCACTGAAAAATCAACTCTTTTGTCTTGAATAGCTGAGTGATATAACAGCTGTCAGACATCTCAGGATAATGTGTAGAGTTATATTGAGATGTCTCCATAAGGTTTGCAGTAAGTATCTTTGAGGAAAATTGAAATGTATGCTTCTTTCAATCCCAAAGCACTGTATGCAATGAGAAATCAACTTTTTTATCCTGAGTACCTGAGTGATGTAACAGGTGTCAAGCATCTCAGAATCATGTGGAGAGTGATGTTAACATCTTTCCATACGGTTGGCATTCAGTACTTCAGAGTAAAATTGAAATATATACTTTTACTGCCAAAGCATTGCATGCACAAATCAAATATTTTGTTTTGAATACCTGAGTGATATAACGAATGTCAAAACAACTCAGGATCATGTGGGGAGTTATGTTTAGATATTTCCATAAGGTTGCAGTCAGTACCTTTGAGTAAAATTGAAATGTATGCTTCATTCAATGCCAAATCACAGTATGCACTGAGAAATCAACTTTTTTATCTTGAATACCTGAGTGATATAACCGGAGTCAAAACATCTCAGGATCATGCAGGGACTTATGATTAGATGTTTGCATAAGGTTTGCATTGAGAAATTTAGAGTAAAATTGATATATATACTGTTAGTTCCAAACCGCTTCATGCATTGAGAGATCAACTTTTTTGTCTTGAATAGCAGAGTGATATAACAACTGCCAAACATCTCAGGATCATGTGGAAGTTATATTAAGATGTCTCCATATGGTTTGCATTCAGTACCTTTGAGTAAATTTCAAATGTATGCTTCATTCAATGCCAAAGCACAGTATGCACTGAGAAATCAACTTTTTTATCTTGAATACCTGAATGATATAACCGGGTGTCAAAACAGTCTCAGGATCATGTGGGGAGTTATGTTTATATGTTTCCATAAGGTTTGCATTGAGGAATTTAGAGTAAAATTGAAATATATACTTTAAGTTCCAAAGCACTTCATGTGTTGAGAAATCAACTTTTTTGTCTTGAATACCTGAGTGATATAACAACTGTCAAACATCTCAGGATCATGTGGAGAGTTATATTAAGATGACTCCATAAGGTTTGCAGTCAGTACCTGTTGAGTAAAATTGAAGTGTATACTTCTTTCAATGCCAAAGTACAGCATGCACTGAGAGATCAACTTTTTTGTCTTTAATACCTGAGTGATATAACAAATGTCAAACATCTCAGGATCATGTGGGGAGTTATGTTAAAATGTTTCCATGAGGTTTGCATTCAGGACTTTAGAGTAAAATTGAAATATATTCTTTTAGTTCCAAAGCACTTCATGCATTGAGATATCAACTTTTTGTCTTGAATAGCTGAGTGATATAACAACCTGCCAATCATCTCAGGATCATGTGGAGAGTTATATTAAGATGAGTCCATAAGGTTTGCAGTCAGTACCTTTGAGTAAAATTGAAGTGTATACTTCTTTGAATACCAAAGTACAGCATGCACTGAGAAATCAAGTTTTTTGTCTTGAACAGCTGAGTGATATAACCGGTGTCAAACATCTCAGGATCACGTGGGGAGTTATGTTTAGATGTTTCCATAATGTTTGCCTTCAGGAATTTAGAGTAAAATTGTAATGTATACTTTTAGTTCCAAACCACTTCATGCATTGAGATATCAACTTTTCTGTCTTGAATAGCTGAGTGATATAACAACTGCCAAACATCTCAGGATCATGTGGAGAGTTATATTAAGAGCCTCCATGAGGTTTGCAGTCAGTACCTTTGAGTAAAATTGTAGTGTATACTTCTTTCAATTCCAAAGCGCAGTATGCACTGAGAAATCACTTTTTTTATTTGGAATACCTGAGTGATATAACCGGTGTCAAACATCTCTGGATACTGTGGGGAGTTATGTTTAGATGTTTCCATAAGGTTTGCATTGAGGAATTTAGAGTAAAATTGAAATATATACTTAAAGTTCCAAAGCACTTCATGCGTGGAGAAATCAACTTTTTTGTCTTGAATACCTGAGTGATATAACAACTATTAAACAGCTCAGGATCATGTGGAGAGTTATATTCAGATGACTCCATAAGGTTTGCAGTCAGTACCTTTGAGTAAAATTGAAATGTATGCTTCATTCAATGCCAAAGCACAGTATGCACTGAGAAATCATCTTTTTATCTTGAATACCTGAGAGATGTAACAGGTGTCAAACAGTTCAGGAACATTTGGGTAGTGATGTTAACATGTTTCCAAAAGGTTTGCATTCAGTACTTCATAGTAAATTGAAATATATTCTTTTAGTGCCAAAGCATTGCATGCTGAGAGAAATCAACTTTTCTGTCTCGAATACCTGAGTGATATAACAAATGTCAAGCATCTCAGGATCATGTGGGGTGTTATGTTTAGATATTTCCATAAGGTTTGCATTGAGGAATTTAGAGTAAAATTGTAATGTATCCTTTTAGTTCCAAAGCACATCATGCATTGAGATATCAACTTTTTTGTCTTGAATAGCTGAGTGATATAACAACTGCCAAACATCTCAGGATCATGTGGAGAGTTATATTAAGATGACTCCATAAGGTTTGCAGTCAGTACCTTTGAGTAAAATTGAAATGTATGCTTCATTCAATCCCAAAGCACAGTATGCACTGAGAATCAACTTTTTCATCTTGAATACCTGAATGATATAACCGGTGTCAAACATCTCAGTATCATGTGGGGAGTTATGTTTAGATGTTTCCATAAGGGTTGCATTTAGTACTTCAGAGTAAAATTGAAATATATACTTTTAGTGCCAAAGCATTGCATGCAGAGAGAAATCAACTTTTCTGTGTTGAATACCTGAGTGATTTAACAGATTTCAAACATCTCAGGATCATGTGGGGAGTTATGTTTAGATGTTTCCATAAGGTTTGCAGTCAGTACATTTGAGTAAAATTGAAGTGTATACTTCTTTCAATGCCAAAGTACAGCATGCACTGAGAGATCAACTTTTTTGTCTTTAATACCTGAGTGATATAACAAATGTCAAACATCTCAGGATCATGTGGGGAGTTATGTCTAAAATGTTTCCATGAGGTTTGCATTCAGGACTTTAGAGTAAAATTGAAATATATTCTTTTAGTTCCAAAGCACTTCATGCATTTGAGATATCAACTTTTTTGTCTTGAATAGCTGAGTGATATAACAACTGCCAATCATCTCAGGATCATGTGGAGAGTTATATTAAGATGAGTCCATAAGGTTTGCAGTCAGTACCTTTGAGTAAAATTGAAGTGTATACTTCTTTGAATACCAAAGTACAGCATGCACTGAGAAATCAAGTTTTTTGTCTTGAACAGCTGAGTGATATAACCAGGTGTCAAACATCTCAGGATCACGTGGGGAGTTATGTTTAGATGTTTCCATAATGTTTGCCTTCAGGAATTTAGAGTAAAATTGTAATGTATACTTTTAGTTCCAAACCACTTCATGCATTGAGATATCAACTTTTCTGTCTTGAATAGCTGAGTGATATAACAACTGCCAAACATCTCAGGATCATGTGGAGAGTTATATTAAGAGCCTCCATGAGGTTTGCAGTCAGTACCTTTGAGTAAAATTGTAGTGTATACTTCTTTCAATTCCAAAGCGCAGTATGCACTGAGAAATCACTTTTTTTATTTGGAATACCTGAGTGATATAACCGGTGTCAAACATCTCAGGATACTGTGGGGAGTTATGTTTAGATGTTTCCATAAGGTTTGCATTGAGGAATTTAGAGTAAAATTGAAATATATACTTAAAGTTCCAAAGCACTTCATGCGTGGAGAAATCAACTTTTTTGTCTTGAATACCTGAGTGATATAACAACTATTAAACAGCTCAGGATCATGTGGAGAGTTATATTCAGATGACTCCATAAGGTTTGCAGTCAGTACCTTTGAGTAAATTGAAATGTATGCTTCATTCAATGCCAAAGCACAGTATGCACTGAGAAATCATCTTTTTATCTTGAATACCTGAGAGATGTAACAGGTGTCAAACAGTTCAGGAACATTTGGGTAGTGATGTTAACATGTTTCCAAAAGGTTTGCATTCAGTACTTCATAGTAAAATTGAAATATATTCTTTTAGTGCCAAAGCATTGCATGCTGAGAGAAATCAACTTTTCTGTCTCGAATACCTGAGTGATATAACAAATGTCAAGCATCTCAGGATCATGTGGGGTGTTATGTTTAGATATTTCCATAAGGTTTGCATTGAGGAATTTAGAGTAAAATTGTAATGTATCCTTTTAGTTCCAAAGCACATCATGCATTGAGATATCAACTTTTTTGTCTTGAATAGCTGAGTGAATATAACAACTGCCAAACATCTCAGGATCATGTGGAGAGTTATATTAAGATGACTCCATAAGGTTTGCAGTCAGTACCTTTGAGTAAAATTGAAATGTATGCTTCATTCAATCCCAAAGCACAGTATGCACTGAGAATCAACTTTTTCATCTTGAATACCTGAATGATATAACCGGTGTCAAACATCTCAGTATCATGTGGGGAGTTATGTTTAGATGTTTCCATAAGGGTTGCATTTAGTACTTCAGAGTAAAATTGAAATATATACTTTTAGTGCCAAAGCATTGCATGCAGAGAGAAATCAACTTTTCTGTGTTGAATACCTGAGTGATTTAACAGATTTCAAACATCTCAGGATCATGTGGGGAGTTATGTTTAGATGTTTCCATAAGGTTTGCAGTCAGTACATTTGAGTAAAATTGAAGTGTATACTTCTTTCAATGCCAAAGTACAGCATGCACTGAGAGATCAACTTTTTTGTCTTTAATACCTGAGTGATATAACAAATGTCAAACATCTCAGGATCATGTGGGGAGTTATGTTAAAATGTTTCCATGAGGTTTGCATTCAGGACTTTAGAGTAAAATTGAAATATATTCTTTTAGTTCCAAAGCACTTCATGCATTGAGATATCAACTTTTTTGTCTTGAATAGCTGAGTGATATAACAACTGCCAATCATCTCAGGATCATGTGGAGAATTATATTAAGATGAGTCCATAAGGTTTGCAGTCAGTACCTTTGAGTAAATTGAAGTGTATACTTCTTTGAATACCAAAGTACAGCATGCACTGAGAAATCAAGTTTTTTGTCTTGAATAGCTGAAGTGATATAACAGCTGTCAAACTTCTGAGGATCATGTCGAGATTTATATTAAGATGTCTCCATAAGGTTTGCAGTCAGTACCTTTGAGTAAAATTGAAATATATGCCTTTAGTGCCAAAGCATTGCATGCACTGAAAAATCAACTCTTTTGTCTTGAATAGCTGAGTGATATAACAGCTGTCAGACATCTCAGGATAATGTGTAGAGTTATATTGAGATGTCTCCATAAGGTTTGCAGTAAGTATCTTTGAGGAAAATTGAAATGTATGCTTCTTTCAATCCCAAAGCACTGTATGCAATGAGAAATCAACTTTTTTTATCCTGAGTACCTGAGTGATGTAACAGGTGTCAAGCATCTCAGAATCATGTGGAGAGTGATGTTAACATCTTTCCATACGGTTGGCATTCAGTACTTCAGAGTAAAATTGAAATATATACTTTTACTGCCAAAGCATTGCATGCACTGAGAAATCAAATATTTTGTTTTGAATACCTGAGTGATATAACGAATGTCAAACAACTCAGGATCATGTGGGGAGTTATGTTTAGATATTTCCATAAGGTTTGCAGTCAGTACCTTTGAGTAAAATTGAAATGTATGCTTCATTCAATGCCAAATCACAGTATGCACTGAGAAATCAACTTTTTTATCTTGAATACCTGAGTGATATAACCGGAGTCAAACATCTCAGGATCATGCAGGGACTTATGATTAGATGTTTGCATAAGGTTTGCATTGAGAAATTTAGAGTAAAATTGATATATATACTGTTAGTTCCAAACCGCTTCATGCATTGAGAGATCAACTTTTTTGTCTTGAATAGCAGAGTGATATAACAACTGCCAAACATCTCAGGATCATGTGGAGAGTTATATTAAGATGTCTCCATATGGTTTGCAGTCAGTACCTTTGAGTAAATTTCAAATGTATGCTTCATTCAATGCCAAAGCACAGTATGCACTGAGAAATCAACTTTTTTATCTTGAATACCTGAATGATATAACCGGTGTCAAACATCTCAGGATCATGTGGGGAGTTATGTTTATATGTTTCCATAAGGTTTGCATTGAGGAATTTAGAGTAAAATTGAAATATATACTTTAAGTTCCAAAGCACTTCATGTGTTGAGAAATCAACTTTTTTGTCTTGAATACCTGAGTGATATAACAACTGTCAAACATCTCAGGATCATGTGGAGAGTTATATTAAGATGACTCCATAAGGTTTGCAGTCAGTACCTTTGAGTAAAATTGAAGTGTATACTTCTTTCAATGCCAAAGTACAGCATGCACTGAGAGATCAACTTTTTTGTCTTTAATACCTGAGTGATATAACAAATGTCAAACATCTCAGGATCATGTGGGGAGTTATGTTAAAATGTTTCCATGAGGTTTGCATTCAGGACTTTAGAGTAAAATTGAAATATATTCTTTTAGTTCCAAAGCACTTCATGCATTGAGATATCAACTTTTTTGTCTTGAATAGCTGAGTGATATAACAACTGCCAATCATCTCAGGATCATGTGGAGAGTTATATTAAGATGAGTCCATAAGGTTTGCAGTCAGTACCTTTGAGTAAAATTGAAGTGTATACTTCTTTGAATACCAAAGTACAGCATGCACTGAGAAATCAAGTTTTTTGTCTTGAACAGCTGAGTGATATAACCGGTGTCAAACATCTCAGGATCACGTGGGGAGTTATGTTTAGATGTTTCCATAATGTTTGCCTTCAGGAATTTAGAGTAAAATTGTAATGTATACTTTTAGTTCCAAACCACTTCATGCATTGAGATATCAACTTTTCTGTCTTGAATAGCTGAGTGATATAACAACTGCCAAACATCTCAGGATCATGTGGAGAGTTATATTAAGAGCCTCCATGAGGTTTGCAGTCAGTACCTTTGAGTAAAATTGTAGTGTATACTTCTTTCAATTCCAAAGCGCAGTATGCACTGAGAAATCACTTTTTTTATTTGGAATACCTGAGTGATATAACCAGTGTCAAACATCTCAGGATACTGTGGGGAGTTATGTTTAGATGTTTCCATAAGGTTTGCATTGAGGAATTTAGAGTAAAATTGAAATATATACTTAAAGTTCCAAAGAACTTCATGCGTGGAGAAATCAACTTTTTTGTCTTGAATACCTGAGTGATATAACAACTATTAAACAGCTCAGGATCATGTGGAGAGTTATATTCAGATGACTCCATAAGGTTTGCAGTCAGTACCTTTGAGTAAAATTGAAATGTATGCTTCATTCAATGCCAAAGCACAGTATGCACTGAGAAATCATCTTTTTTATCTTGAATACCTGAGAGATGTAACAGGTGTCAAACAGTTCAGGAACATTTGGGTAGTGATGTTAACATGTTTCCAAAAGGTTTGCATTCAGTACTTCATAGTAAAATTGAAATATATTCTTTTAGTGCCAAAGCATTGCATGCAGAGAAATCAACTTTTCTGTGTTGAATACCTGAGTGATTTAACAGATTTCAAACATCTCAGGATCATGTGGGGAGTTATGTTTAGATGTTTCCATAAGGTTTGCAGTCAGTACATTTGAGTAAAATTGAAGTGTATACTTCTTTCAATGCCAAAGTACAGCATGCACTGAGAGATCAACTTTTTTGTCTTTAATACCTGAGTGATATAACAAATGTCAAACATCTCAGGATCATGTGGGGAGTTATGTTAAAATGTTTCCATGAGGTTTGCATTCAGGACTTTAGAGTAAAATTGAAATATATTCTTTTAGTTCCAAAGCACTTCATGCATTGAGATATCAACTTTTTTGTCTTGAATAGCTGAGTGATATAACAACTGCCAATCATCTCAGGATCATGTGGAGAATTATATTAAGATGAGTCCATAAGGTTTGCAGTCAGTACCTTTGAGTAAAATTGAAGTGTATACTTCTTTGAATACCAAAGTACAGCATGCACTGAGAAATCAAGTTTTTTGTCTTGAATAGCTGAGTGATATAACAGCTGTCAAACTTCTGAGGATCATGTCGAGATTTATATTAAGATGTCTCCATAAGGTTTGCAGTCAGTACCTTTGAGTAAAATTGAAATATATGCCTTTAGTGCCAAAGCATTGCATGCACTGAAAAATCAACTCTTTTGTCTTGAATAGCTGAGTGATATAACAGCTGTCAGACATCTCAGGATAATGTGTAGAGTTATATTGAGATGTCTCCATAAGGTTTGCAGTAAGTATCTTTGAGGAAAATTGAAATGTATGCTTCTTTCAATGCCAAAGCACTGTATGCAATGAGAAATCAACTTTTTTATCCTGAGTACCTGAGTGATGTAACAGGTGTCAAGCATCTCAGAATCATGTGGAGAGTGATGTTAACATCTTTCCATACGGTTGGCATTCAGTACTTCAGAGTAAAATTGAAATATATACTTTTACTGCCAAAGCATTGCATGCACTGAGAAATCAAATATTTTGTTTTGAATACCTGAGTGATATAACGAATGTCAAACAACTCAGGATCATGTGGGGAGTTATGTTTAGATATTTCCATAAGGTTTGCAGTCAGTACCTTTGAATAAAATTGAAATGTATGCTTCATTCAATGCCAAATCACAGTATGCACTGAGAAATCAACTTTTTTATCTTGAATACCTGAGTGATATAACCGGAGTCAAACATCTCAGGATCATGCAGGGACTTATGATTAGATGTTTGCATAAGGTTTGCATTGAGAAATTTAGAGTAAAATTGATATATATACTGTTAGTTCCAAACCGCTTCATGCATTGAGAGATCAACTTTTTTGTCTTGAATAGCAGAGTGATATAACAACTGCCAAACATCTCAGGATCATGTGGAGAGTTATATTAAGATGTCTCCATATGGTTTGCAGTCAGTACCTTTGAGTAAATTTCAAATGTATGCTTCATTCAATGCCAAAGCACAGTATGCACTGAGAAATCAACTTTTTTATCTTGAATACCTGAATGATATAACCGGTGTCAAACATCTCAGGATCATGTGGGGAGTTATGTTTAGATGTTTCCATAAGGTTTGCATTGAGGAATTTAGAGTAAAATTGAAATATATACTTTAAGTTCCAAAGCACTTCATGTGTTGAGAAATCAACTTTTTTGTCTTGAATATCTGAGTGATATAACAACTGTCAAACATCTCAGGATCATGTGGAGAGTTATATTAAGATGACTCCATAAGGTTTGCAGTCAGTACATTTGAGTAAAATTGAAATGTATGCTTCATTCAATGCCAAAGCACAGTATGCACTGAGAAATCATCTTTTTTATCTTGAATACCTGAGAGATGTAACAGTTGTCAAACAGTTCAGGAACATTTGGGGAGTGATGTTAACATGTTTCCAAAAGGTTTGCATTCAGTACTTCATAGTAAAATTGAAATATATTCTTTTAGTGCCAAAGCATTGCATGCTGAGAGAAATCAACTTTTCTGTCTCGAATACCTGAGTGATATAACAAATGTCAAGCATCTCAGGATCATGTGGGGTGTTATGTTTAGATATTTCCATAAGGTTTGCATTGAGGAATTTAGAGTAAAATTGTAATGTATCCTTTTAGTTCCAAAGCACATCATGCATTGAGATATCAACTTTTTTGTCTTGAATAGCTGAGTGATATAACCGGTGTCAAACATCTCAGTATCATGTGGGGAGTTATGTTTAGATGTTTCCATAAGGTTTGCATTGAGGAATTTAGAGTAAAATTGAAATATATACTTTTAGTGCCAAAGCATTGCATGCAGAGAGAAATCAACTTTTTTGTGTTGAATACCTGAGTGATATAACAGATTTCAAACATCTCAGGATCATGTGGGGAGTTATGTTTAGATGTTTCCATAAGGTTTGCAGTCAGTACATTTGAGTAAAATTGAAGTGTATACTTCTTTCAATGCCAAAGTACAGCATGCACTGAGAGATCAACTTTTTTGTCTTTAATACCTGAGTGATATAACAAATGTCAAACATCTCAGGATCATGTGGGGAGTTATGTTAAAATGTTTCCATGAGGTTTGCATTCAGGACTTTAGAGTAAAATTGAAATATATTCTTTTAGTTCCAAAGCACTTCATGCATTGAGATATCAACTTTTTTGTCTTGAATAGCTGAGTGATATAACAACTGCCAATCATCTCAGGATCATGTGGAGAGTTATATTAAGATGAGTCCATAAGGTTTGCAGTCAGTACCTTTGAGTAAAATTGAAGTGTATACTTCTTTGAATACCAAAGTACAGCATGCACTGAGAAATCAAGTTTTTTGTCTTGAATAGCTGAGTGATATAACCGGTGTCAAACATCTCAGGATCACGTGGGGAGTTATGTTTAGATGTTTCCATAATGTTTGCCTTCAGGAATTTTGAGTAAAATTGTAATGTATACTTTTAGTTCCAAACCACTTCATGCATTGAGATATCAACTTTTCTGTCTTGAATAGCTGAGTGATATAACAACTGCCAAACATCTCAGGATCATGTGGAGAGTTATATTAAGAGCCTCCATAAGGTTTGCAGTCAGTACCTTTGAGTAAAATTGTAGTGTATACTTCTTTCAATTCCAAAGCGCAGTATGCACTGAGAAATCACTTTTTTTATTTTGAATACCTGAGTGATATAACCGGTGTCAAACATCTCAGGATACTGTGGGGAGTTATGTTTAGATGTTTCCATAAGGTTTGCATTGAGGAATTTAGAGTAAAATTGAAATATATACTTAAAGTTCCAAAGCACTTCATGCGTGGAGAAATCAACTTTTTTGTCTTGAATACCTGAGTGATATAACAACTATTAAACAGCTCAGGATCATGTGGAGAGTTATATTCAGATGACTCCATAAGGTTTGCAGTCAGTACCTTTGAGTAAAATTGAAATGTATGCTTCATTCAATGCCAAAGCACAGTATGCACTGAGAAATCATCTTTTTTATCTTGAATACCTGAGAGATGTAACAGGTGTCAAACAGTTCAGGAACATTTGGGGAGTGATGTTAACATGTTTCCAAAAGGTTTGCATTCAGTACTTCATAGTAAAATTGAAATATATTCTTTTAGTGCCAAAGCATTGCATGCTGAGAGAAATCAACTTTTCTGTCTCGAATACCTGAGTGATATAACAAATGTCAAGCATCTCAGGATCATGTGGGGTGTTATGTTTAGATATTTCCATAAGGTTTGCATTGAGGAATTTAGAGTAAAATTGTAATGTATCCTTTTAGTTCCAAAGCACATCATGCATTGAGATATCAACTTTTTTGTCTTGAATAGCTGAGTGATATAACAACTGCCAAACATCTCAGGATCATGTGGAGAGTTATATTAAGATGACTCCATAAGGTTTGCAGTCAGTACCTTTGAGTAAAATTGAAATGTATGCTTCATTCAATCCCAAAGCACAGTATGCACTGAGAATCAACTTTTTTATCTTGAATACCTGAATGATATAACCGGTGTCAAACATCTCAGTATCATGTGGGGAGTTATGTTTAGATATTTCCATAAGGTTTGCAGTCAGTACATTTGAGTAAAATTGAAGTGTATACTTCTTTCAATGCCAAAGTACAGCATGACTGAGAGATCAACTTTTTTGTCTTTAATACCTGAGTGATATAACAAATGTCAAACATCTCAGGATCATGTGGGGAGTTATGTTAAAATGTTTCCATGAGGTTTGCATTCAGCACTTTAGAGTAAAATTGAAATATATTCTTTTAGTTCCAAAGCACTTCATGCATTGAGATATCAACTTTTTTGTCTTGAATAGCTGAGTGATATAACAACTGCCAATCATCTCAGGATC
The DNA here is from genome assembly GCF_030028105.1 of Mobula birostris. NCBI lineage: Eukaryota > Metazoa > Chordata > Chondrichthyes > Myliobatiformes > Myliobatidae > Mobula > Mobula birostris. The sequence goes on from NW_027278011.1 coordinate 322,605, forward strand.
ATGTGGAGAGTTATATTAAGATGAGTCCATAAGGTTTGCAGTCAGTACCTTTGAGTAAAATTGAAGTGTATACTTCTTTGAATACCAAAGTACAGCATGCACTGAGAAATCAAGTTTTTTGTCTTGAATAGCTGAGTGATATAACCGGTGTCAAATATCTCAGGATCACGTGGGGAGTTATGTTTAGATGTTTCCATAAGGTTTGCATTGAGGAATTTAGAGTAAAATTGAAATATATACTTAAAGTTCCAAAGCACTTCAGGCGTTGAGAAATCAACTTTTTTGTCTTGAATACCTGAGTGATATAACAACTATTAAACATCTCAGGATCATGTGGAGAGTTATATTCAGATGACTCCATAAGGTTTGCAGTCAGTACCTTTGAGTAAAATTGAAATGTATGCTTCATTCAATGCCAAAGCACAGTATGCACTGAGAAATCAACTTTTTTATCTTGAATACCTGAATGATAGAACTGGTGTCAAACATCTCAGGATCATGTGGGGAGTTATGTTTAGATGTTTCCATAAGGGTTGCATTTAGTACTTCAGAGTAAAATTGAAATATATACTTTTAGTGCCAAAGCATTGCATGCAGAGAGAAATCAACTTTTCTGTGTTGAATACCTGAGTGATATAACAGATTTCAAACATCTCAGGATCATGTGGGGAGTTATGTTTAGATGTTTCCATAAGGTTTGCAGTCAGTACATTTGAGTAAAATTGAAGTGTATACTTCTTTCAATGCCAAAGTACAGCATGCACTGAGAGATCAACTTTTTTGTCTTTAATACCTGAGAGATATAACAAATGTCATACATCTCAGGATCATGTGGGGAGTTATGTTAAAATGTTTCCATGAGGTTTGCATTCAGGACTTTAGAGTAAAATTGAAATATATTCTTTTAGTTCCAAAGCACTTCATGCATTGAGATATCAACTTTTTTGTCTTGAATAGCTGAGTGATATAACAACTGCCAATCATCTCAGGATCATGTGGAGAGTTATATTAAGATGAGTCCATAAGGTTTGCAGTCAGTACCTTTGAGTAAAATTGAAGTGTATACTTCTTTGAATACCAAAGTACAGCATGCACTGAGAAATCAAGTTTTTTGTCTTGAATAGCTGAGTGATATAACAACTGTCAAACTTCTCAGGATCATGTCGAGATTTATATTAAGATGTCTCCATAAGGTTTGCAGTCAGTACCTTTGAGTAAAATTGAAATATATACATTTAGTGCCAAAGCATTGCATGCACTGAAAAATCAACTCTTTTGTCTTGAATAGCTGAGTGATATAACAGCTGTCAGACAACTCAGGATCATGTGGGGAGTTATGTTTAGATATTTCCATAAGGTTTGCAGTCAGTACCTTTGAGTAAAATTGAAATGTATGCTTCATTCAATGCCAAATCACAGTATGCACTGAGAAATCAACTTTTTTATCTTGAATACCTGAGTGATATAACCGGAGTCAAACATCTCAGGATCATGCAGGGACTTATGATTAGATGTTTGCATAAGGTTTGCATTGAGAAATTTAGAGTAAAATTGATATATATACTGTTAGTTCCAAACCGCTTCATGCATTGAGAGATCAACTTTTTTGTCTTGAATAGCAGAGTGATATAACAACTGCCAAACATCTCAGGATCATGTGGAGAGTTATATTAAGATGTCTCCATATGGTTTGCAGTCAGTACCTTTGAGTAAATTTAAAATGTATGCTTCATTCAATGCCAAAGCACAGTATGCACTGAGAAATCAACTTTTTTATCTTGAATAGCTGAGTGATATAACCGGTGTCAAACATCTCAGGATCACGTGGGGAGTTATGTTTAGATGTTTCCATAATGTTTGCCTTCAGGAATTTAGAGTAAAATTGTAATGTATACTTTTAGTTCCAAACCACTTCATGCATTGAGATATCAACTTTTCTGTCTTGAATTGCTGAGTGATATAACAACTGCCAAACATCTCAGGATCATGTGGAGAGTTATATTAAGAGCCTCCATAAGGTTTGCAGTCAGTACCTTTGAGTAAAATTGTAGTGTATACTTCTTTCAATTCCAAAGCGCAGTATGCACTGAGAAATCACTTTTTTTATTTTGAATACCTGAGTGATATAACCGGTGTCAAACATCTCAGGATACTGTGGGGAGTTATGTTTAGATGTTTCCATAAGGTTTGCATTGAGGAATTTAGAGTAAAATTGAAATATATACTTAAAGTTCCAAAGCACTTCATGCGTGGAGAAATCAACTTTTTTGTCTTGAATACCTGAGTGATATAACAACTATTAAACAGCTCAGGATCATGTGGAGAGTTATATTCAGATGACTCCATAAGGTTTGCAGTCAGTACCTTTGAGTAAAATTGAAATGTATGCTTCATTCAATCCCAAAGCACAGCATGCACTGAGAATCAACTTTTTTATCTTGAATACCTGAATGATATAACCGGTGTCAAACATCTCAGTATCATGTGGGGAGTTATGTTTAGATGTTTCCATAAGGTTTGCATTGAGGAATTTAGAGTAAAATTGAAATATATACTTAAAGTTCCAAAGCCCTACATGCGTTGAGAAATCAACTTTTTTGTCTTGAATACCTGAGTGATATAACAACTATTAAACATCTCAGGATCATGTGGAGAGTTATATTCAGATGACTCCATAAGGTTTGCAGTCAGTACCTTTGAGTAAAATTGAAATGTATGCTTCATTCAATGCCAAAGCACAGTATGCACTGAGAAATCAACTTTTTTATCTTGAATACCTGAATGATATAACTGGTGTCAAACATCTCAGGATCATGTGGGGAGTTATGTTTAGATGTTTCCATAAGGGTTGCATTTAGTACTTCAGAGTAAAATTGAAATATATACTTTTAGTGCCAAAGCATTGCATGCAGAGAGAAATCAACTTTTCTGTGTTGAATACCTGAGTGATATAACAGATTTCAAACATCTCAGGATCATGTGGGGAGTTATGTTTAGATGTTTCCATAAGGTTTGCAGTCAGTACATTTGAGTAAAATTGAAGTGTATACTTCTTTCAATGCCAAAGTACAGCATGCACTGAGAGATCAACTTTTTTGTCTTTAATACCTGAGAGATATAACAAATGTCATACATCTCAGGATCATGTGGGGAGTTATGTTAAAATGTTTCCATGAGGTTTGCATTCAGGACTTTAGAGTAAAATTGAAATATATTCTTTTAGTTCCAAAGCACTTCATGCATTGAGATATCAACTTTTTTGTCTTGAATAGCTGAGTGATATAACAACTGCCAATCATCTCAGGATCATGTGGAGAGTTATATTAAGATGAGTCCATAAGGTTTGCAGTCAGTACCTTTGAGTAAAATTGAAGTGTATACTTCTTTGAATACCAAAGTACAGCATGCACTGAGAAATCAAGTTTTTTGTCTTGAATAGCTGAGTGATATAACAACTGTCAAACTTCTCAGGATCATGTCGAGATTTATATTAAGATGTCTCCATAAGGTTTGCAGTCAGTACCTTTGAGTAAAATTGAAATATATACCTTTAGTGCCAAAGCATTGCATGCACTGAAAAATCAACTCTTTTGTCTTGAATAGCTGAGTGATATAACAGCTGTCAGACAACTCAGGATCATGTGGAGAGTTATATTCAGATGACTCCATAAGGTTTGCAGTCAGTACCTTTGAGTAAAATTGAAATGTATGCTTCATTCAATCCCAAAGCACAGCATGCACTGAGAATCAACTTTTTTATCTTGAATACCTGAATGATATAACCGGTGTCAAACATCTCAGTATCATGTGGGGAGTTATGTTTAGATGTTTCCATAAGGTTTGCATTGAGGAATTTAGAGTAAAATTGAAATATATACTTAAAGTTCCAAAGCCCTACATGCGTTGAGAAATCAACTTTTTTATCTTGAATACCTGAATGATATAACCGGTGTCAAACATCTCAGGATCATGTGGAGAGTTATATTCAGACGACTCCATAAGGTTTGCAGTCAGTACCTTTGAGTAAAATTGAAATGTATGCTTCATTCAATGCCAAAGCACAGTATGCACTGAGAAATCATCTTTTTTATCTTGAATACCTGAGAGTTGTAACAGGTGTCAAACAGTTCAGGAACATTTAGGGAGTGATGTTAACATGTTTCCAAAAGGTTTGTATTCAGTACTTCATAGTAAAATTGAAATATATTCTTTTAGTGCCAAAGCATTGCATGCTGAGAGAAATCAACTTTTTTGTCTCGAATACCTGAGTGATATAACAAATGTCAAACATCTCAGGATCATGTGGGGAGTTATGTTTAGATATTTCCATAAGGTTTGCATTGAGGAATTTAGAGTAAAATTGTAATGTATACTTTTAGTTCCAAAGCACATCATGCATTGAGATATCAACTTTTTTGTCTTGAATAGCTGAGTGATATACCAACTGCCAAACATCTCAGGATCATGTGGAGAGTTATATTAAGAGCCTCCATGAGGTTTGCAGTCAGTACCTTTGAGTAAAATTGTAGTGTATACTTCTTTCAATTCCAAAGCGCAGTATGCACTGAGAAATCACTTTTTTTATTTGGAATACCTGAGTGATATAACCGGTGTCAAACATCTCAGGATACTGTGGGGAGTTATGTTTAGATGTTTCCATAAGGTTTGCATTGAGGAATTTAGAGTAAAATTGAAATATATACTTAAAGTTCCAAAGCACTTCATGCGTGGAGAAATCAACTTTTTTGTCTTGAATACCTGAGTGATATAACAACTATTAAACAGCTCTGGATCATGTGGAGAGTAATATTCAGATGACTCCATAAGGTTTGCAGTCAGTACCTTTGAGTAAAATTGAAATGTATGCTTCATTCAATGCCAAAGCACAGTATGCACTGAGAAATCATCTTTTTTATCTTGAATACCTGAGAGATGTAACAGGTGTCAAACAGTTCAGGAACATTTGGGGAGTGATGTTAACATGTTTCGAAAAGGTTTGCATTCAGTACTTCATAGTAAAATTGAAATATATTCTTTTAGTGCCAAAGCATTGCATGCTGAGAGAAATCAACTTTTCTGTCTCGAATACCTGAGTGATATAACAAATGTCAAGCATCTCAGGATCATGTGGGGTGTTATGTTTAGATATTTCCATAAGGTTTGCATTGAGGAATTTAGAGTAAAATTGTAATGTATCCTTTTAGTTCCAAAGCACATCATGCATTGAGATATCAACTTTTTTGTCTTGAATAGCTGAGTGATATAACAACTGCCAAACATCTCAGGATCATGTGGAGAGTTATATTAAGATGACTCCATAAGGTTTGCAGTCAGTACCTTTGAGTAAAATTGAAATGTATGCTTCATTCAATCCCAAAGCACAGTATGCACTGAGAATCAACTTTTTTATCTTGAATACCTGAATGATATAACCGGTGTCAAACATCTCAGTATCATGTGGGGAGTTATGTTTAGATGTTTCCATAAGGTTTGCATTGAGGAATTTAGAGTAAAATTGAAATATATACTTAAAGTTCCAAAGCCCTACATGCGTTGAGAAATCAACTTTTTTGTCTTGAATACCTGAGTGATATAACAGCTATTAAACATCTCAGGATCATGTGGAGAGTTATATTATGATGACTCCATAAGGTTTGCAGTCAGTACCTTTGAGTAAAATTGAAATGTATGCTTCATTCAATGCCAAAGCACAGTATGCACTGAGAAATCAACTTTTTTATCTTGAATACCTGAATGATATAACTGGTGTCAAACATCTCAGGATCATGTGGGGAGTTATGTTTAGATGTTTCCATAAGGGTTGCATTTAGTACTTCAGAGTAAAATTGAAATATATACTTTTAGTGCCAAAGCATTGCATGCAGAGAGAAATCAACTTTTTTGTGTTGAATACCTGAGTGATATAACAGATTTCAAACTCTCAGGATCATGTGGGGAGTTATGTTTAGATGTTTCCATAAGGTTTGCAGTCAGTACATTTGAGTAAAATTGAAGTGTATACTTCTTTCAATGCCAAAGTACAGCATGCACTGAGAGATCAACTTTTTTGTCTTTAATACCTGAGTGATATAACAAATGTCAAACATCTCAGGATCATGTGGGGAGTTATGTTAAAATGTTTCCATGAGGTTTGCATTCAGGACTTTAGAGTAAAATTGAAATATATTCTTTTAGTTCCAAAGCACTTCATGCATTGAGATATCAACTTTTTTGTCTTGAATAGCTGAGTGATATAACAACTGCCAATCATCTCAGGATCATGTGGAGAGTTATATTAAGATGAGTCCATAAGGTTTGCAGTCAGTACCTTTGAGTAAAATTGAAGTGTATACTTCTTTGAATACCAAAGTACAGCATGCACTGAGAAATCAAGTTTTTTGTCTTGAATAGCTGAGTGATATAACAGCTGTCAAACTTCTCAGGATCATGTCGAGATTTATATTAAGATGTCTCCATAAGGTTTGCAGTCAGTACCTTTGAGTAAAATTGAAATATATGCCTTTAGTGCCAAAGCATTGCATGCACTGAAAAATCAACTCTTTTGTCTTGAATAGCTGAGTGATATAACAGCTGTCAGACATCTCAGGATAATGTGTAGAGTTATATTAAGATGTCTCCATAAGGTTTGCAGTCAGTATCTTTGAGTAAAATTGAAATGTATGCTTCTTTCAATGCCAAAGCACTGTATGCAATGAGAAATCAACTTTTTTATCCTGAGTACCTGAGTGATGTAACAGGTGTCAAGCATCTCAGAAGCATGTGGAAAGTGATGTTAACATCTTTCCATACGGTTGGCATTCAGTACTTCAGAGTAAAATTGAAATATATACTTTTACTGCCAAAGCATTGCATGCACAGAGAAATCAAATTTTTTGTTTTGAATACCTGAGTGATATAACAAATGTCAAACAACTCAGGATCATGTGGGGAGTTATGTTTAGATATTTCCATAAGGTTTGCAGTCAGTACCTTTGAGTAAAATTGAAATGTATGCTTCATTCAATGCCAAATCACAGTATGCACTGAGAAATCAACTTTTTTATCTTGAATACCTGAGTGATATAACCGGAGTCAAACATCTCAGGATCATGCAGGGACTTATGATTAGATGTTTGCATAAGGTTTGCATTGAGAAATTTAGAGTAAAATTGATATATATACTGTTAGTTCCAAACCGCTTCATGCATTGAGAGATCAACTTTTTTGTCTTGAATAGCAGAGTGATATAACAACTGCCAAACATCTCAGGATCATGTGGAGAGTTATATTAAGATGTCTCCATATGGTTTGCAGTCAGTACCTTTGAGTAAATTTCAAATGTATGCTTCATTCAATGCCAAAGCACAGTATGCACTGAGAAATCAACTTTTTTATCTTGAATACCTGAATGATATAACCGGTGTCAAACATCTCAGGATCATGTGGGGAGTTATGTTTAGATGTTTCCATAAGGTTTGCATTGAGGAATTTAGAGTAAAATTGAAATATATACTTTAAGTTCCAAAGCACTTCATGTGTTGAGAAATCAACTTTTTTGTCTTGAATACCTGAGTGATATAACAACTATTAAACAGCTCAGGATCATGTGGAGAGTTATATTCAGATGACTCCATAAGGTTTGCAGTCAGTACCTTTGAGTAAAATTGAAATGTATGCTTCATTCAATCCCAAAGCACAGCATGCACTGAGAATCAACTTTTTTATCTTGAATACCTGAATGATATAACCGGTGTCAAACATCTCAGTATCATGTGGGGAGTTATGTTTAGATGTTTCCATAAGGTTTGCATTGAGGAATTTAGAGTAAAATTGAAATATATACTTAAAGTTCCAAGGCCTGCATGCGTTGAGAAATCAACTTTTTTGTCTTGAATACCTGAGTGATATAACAACTATTAAACATCTCAGGATCATGTGGAGAGTTATATTCAGATGACTCCATAAGGTTTGCAGTCAGTACCTTTGAGTAAAATTGAAATGTATGCTTCATTCAATGCCAAAGCACAGTATGCACTGAGAAATCAACTTTTTTATCTTGAATACCTGAATGATATAACTGGTGTCAAACATCTCAGGATCATGTGGGGAGTTATGTTTAGATGTTTCCATAAGGGTTGCATTTAGTACTTCAGAGTAAAATTGAAATATATACTTTTAGTGCCAAAGCATTGCATGCAGAGAGAAATCAACTTTTCTGTGTTGAATACCTGAGTGATATAACAGATTTCAAACATCTCAGGATCATGTGGGGAGTTATGTTTAGATGTTTCCATAAGGTTTGCAGTCAGTACATTTGAGTAAAATTGAAGTGTATACTTCTTTCAATGCCAAAGTACAGCATGCACTGAGAGATCAACTTTTTTGTCTTTAATACCTGAGAGATATAACAAATGTCATACATCTCAGGATCATGTGGGGAGTTATGTTAAAATGTTTCCATGAGGTTTGCATTCAGGACTTTAGAGTAAAATTGAAATATATTCTTTTAGTTCCAAAGCACTTCATGCATTGAGATATCAACTTTTTTGTCTTGAATAGCTGAGTGATATAACAACTGCCAATCATCTCAGGATCATGTGGAGAGTTATATTAAGATGAGTCCATAAGGTTTGCAGTCAGTACCTTTGAGTAAAATTGAAGTGTATACTTCTTTGAATACCAAAGTACAGCATGCACTGAGAAATCAAGTTTTTTGTCTTGAATAGCTGAGTGATATAACAACTGTCAAACTTCTCAGGATCATGTCGAGATTTATATTAAGATGTCTCCATAAGGTTTGCAGTCAGTACCTTTGAGTAAAATTGAAATATATACCTTTAGTGCCAAAGCATTGCATGCACTGAAAAATCAACTCTTTTGTCTTGAATAGCTGAGTGATATAACAGCTGTCAGACAACTCAGGATCATGTGGAGAGTTATATTCAGATGACTCCATAAGGTTTGCAGTCAGTACCTTTGAGTAAAATTGAAATGTATGCTTCATTCAATCCCAAAGCACAGCATGCACTGAGAATCAACTTGTTTATCTTGAATACCTGAATGATATAACCGGTGTCAAACATCTCAGTATCATGTGGGGAGTTATGTTTAGATGTTTCCATAAGGTTTGCATTGAGGAATTTAGAGTAAAATTGAAATATATACTTAAAGTTCCAAAGCCCTACATGCGTTGAGAAATCAACTTTTTTATCTTGAATACCTGAATGATATAACCGGTGTCAAACATCTCAGGATCATGTGGAGAGTTATATTCAGACGACTCCATAAGGTTTGCAGTCAGTACCTTTGAGTAAAATTGAAATGTATGCTTCATTCAATGCCAAAGCACAGTATGCACTGAGAAATCATCTTTTTTATCTTGAATACCTGAGAGTTGTAACAGGTGTCAAACAGTTCAGGAACATTTAGGGAGTGATGTTAACATGTTTCCAAAAGGTTTGTATTCAGTACTTCATAGTAAAATTGAAATATATTCTTTTAGTGCCAAAGCATTGCATGCTGAGAGAAATCAACTTTTTTGTCTCGAATACCTGAGTGATATAACAAATGTCAAACATCTCAGGATCATGTGGGGAGTTATGTTTAGATATTTCCATAAGGTTTGCATTGAGGAATTTAGAGTAAAATTGTAATGTATACTTTTAGTTCCAAAGCACATCATGCATTGAGATATCAACTTTTTTGTCTTGAATAGCTGAGTGATATACCAACTGCCAAACATCTCAGGATCATGTGGAGAGTTATATTAAGAGCCTTCATGAGGTTTGCAGTCAGTACCTTTGAGTAAAATTGTAGTGTATACTTCTTTCAATTCCAAAGCGCAGTATGCACTGAGAAATCACTTTTTTTATTTGGAATACCTGAGTGATATAACCGGTGTCAAACATCTCAGGATACTGTGGGGAGTTATGTTTAGATGTTTCCATAAGGTTTGCATTGAGGAATTTAGAGTAAAATTGAAATATATACTTAAAGTTCCAAAGCACTTCATGCGTGGAGAAATCAACTTTTTTGTCTTGAATACCTGAGTGATATAACAACTATTAAACAGCTCTGGATCATGTGGAGAGTTATATTCAGATGACTCCATAAGGTTTGCAGTCAGTACCTTTGAGTAAAATTGAAATGTATGCTTCATTCAATGCCAAAGCACAGTATGCACTGAGAAATCATCTTTTTTATCTTGAATACCTGAGAGATGTAACAGGTGTCAAACAGTTCAGGAACATTTGGGGAGTGATGTTAACATGTTTCGAAAAGGTTTGCATTCAGTACTTCATAGTAAAATTGAAATATATTCTTTTAGTGCCAAAGCATTGCATGCTGAGAGAAATCAACTTTTCTGTCTCGAATACCTGAGTGATATAACAAATGTCAAGCATCTCAGGATCATGTGGGGTGTTATGTTTAGATATTTCCATAAGGTTTGCATTGAGGAATTTAGAGTAAAATTGTAATGTATCCTTTTAGTTCCAAAGCACATCATGCATTGAGATATCAACTTTTTTGTCTTGAATAGCTGAGTGATATAACAACTGCCAAACATCTCAGGATCATGTGGAGAGTTATATTAAGATGACTCCATAAGGTTTGCAGTCAGTACCTTTGAGTAAAATTGAAATGTATGCTTCATTCAATCCCAAAGCACAGTATGCACTGAGAATCAACTTTTTTATCTTGAATACCTGAATGATATAACCGGTGTCAAACATCTCAGTATCATGTGGGGAGTTATGTTTAGATGTTTCCATAAGGTTTGCATTGAGGAATTTAGAGTAAAATTGAAATATATACTTAAAGTTCCAAAGCCCTACATGCGTTGAGAAATCAACTTTTTTGTCTTGAATACCTGAGTGATATAACAGCTATTAAACATCTCAGGATCATGTGGAGAGTTATATTATGATGACTCCATAAGGTTTGCAGTCAGTACCTTTGAGTAAAATTGAAATGTATGCTTCATTCAATGCCAAAGCACAGTATGCACTGAGAAATCAACTTTTTTATCTTGAATACCTGAATGATATAACTGGTGTCAAACATCTCAGGATCATGTGGGGAGTTATGTTTAGATGTTTCCATAAGGGTTGCATTTAGTACTTCAGAGTAAAATTGAAATATATACTTTTAGTGCCAAAGCATTGCATGCAGAGAGAAATCAACTTTTTTGTGTTGAATACCTGAGTGATATAACAGATTTCAAACTCTCAGGATCATGTGGGGAGTTATGTTTAGATGTTTCCATAAGGTTTGCAGTCAGTACATTTGAGTAAAATTGAAGTGTATACTTCTTTCAATGCCAAAGTACAGCATGCACTGAGAGATCAACTTTTTTGTCTTTAATACCTGAGTGATATAACAAATGTCAAACATCTCAGGATCATGTGGGGAGTTATGTTAAAATGTTTCCATGAGGTTTGCATTCAGGACTTTAGAGTAAAATTGAAATATATTCTTTTAGTTCCAAAGCACTTCATGCATTGAGATATCAACTTTTTTGTCTTGAATAGCTGAGTGATATAACAACTGCCAATCATCTCAGGATCATGTGGAGAGTTATATTAAGATGAGTCCATAAGGTTTGCAGTCAGTACCTTTGAGTAAAATTGAAGTGTATACTTCTTTGAATACCAAAGTACAGCATGCACTGAGAAATCAAGTTTTTTGTCTTGAATAGCTGAGTGATATAACAGCTGTCAAACTTCTCAGGATCATGTCGAGATTTATATTAAGATGTCTCCATAAGGTTTGCAGTCAGTACCTTTGAGTAAAATTGAAATATATGCCTTTAGTGCCAAAGCATTGCATGCACTGAAAAATCAACTCTTTTGTCTTGAATAGCTGAGTGATATAACAGCTGTCAGACATCTCAGGATAATGTGTAGAGTTATATTAAGATGTCTCCATAAGGTTTGCAGTCAGTATCTTTGAGTAAAATTGAAATGTATGCTTCTTTCAATGCCAAAGCACTGTATGCAATGAGAAATCAACTTTTTTATCCTGAGTACCTGAGTGATGTAACAGGTGTCAAGCATCTCAGAAGCATGTGGAAAGTGATGTTAACATCTTTCCATACGGTTGGCATTCAGTACTTCAGAGTAAAATTGAAATATATACTTTTACTGCCAAAGCATTGCATGCACAGAGAAATCAAATTTTTTGTTTTGAATACCTGAGTGATATAACAAATGTCAAACAACTCAGGATCATGTGGGGAGTTATGTTTAGATATTTCCATAAGGTTTGCAGTCAGTACCTTTGAGTAAAATTGAAATGTATGCTTCATTCAATGCCAAATCACAGTATGCACTGAGAAATCAACTTTTTTATCTTGAATACCTGAGTGATATAACCGGAGTCAAACATCTCAGGATCATGCAGGGACTTATGATTAGATGTTTGCATAAGGTTTGCATTGAGAAATTTAGAGTAAAATTGATATATATACTGTTAGTTCCAAACCGCTTCATGCATTGAGAGATCAACTTTTTTGTCTTGAATAGCAGAGTGATATAACAACTGCCAAACATCTCAGGATCATGTGGAGAGTTATATTAAGATGTCTCCATATGGTTTGCAGTCAGTACCTTTGAGTAAATTTCAAATGTATGCTTCATTCAATGCCAAAGCACAGTATGCACTGAGAAATCAACTTTTTTATCTTGAATACCTGAATGATATAACCGGTGTCAAACATCTCAGGATCATGTGGGGAGTTATGTTTAGATGTTTCCATAAGGTTTGCATTGAGGAATTTAGAGTAAAATTGAAATATATACTTTAAGTTCCAAAGCACTTCATGTGTTGAGAAATCAACTTTTTTGTCTTGAATACCTGAGTGATATAACAACTGTCAAACATCTCAGGATCATGTGGAGAGTTATATTAAGATGACTCCATAAGGTTTGCAGTCAGTACATTTGAGTAAAATTGAAATGTATGCTTCATTCAATGCCAAAGCACAGTATGCACTGAGAAATCATCTTTTTTATCTTGAATACCTGAGAGATGTAACAGGTGTCAAACAGTTCAGGAACATTTGGGGAGTGATGTTAACATGTTTCCAAAAGGTTTGCATTCAGTACTTCATAGTAAAATTGAAATATATTCTTTTAGTGCCAAAGCATTGCATGCTGAGAGAAATCAACTTTTCTGTCTCGAATACCTGAGTGATATAACAAATGTCAAGCATCTCAGGATCATGTGGGGTGTTATGTTTAGATATTTCCATAAGGTTTGCACTGAGGAATTTAGAGTAAAATTGTAATGTATCCTTATAGTTCCAAAGCACATCATGCATTGAGATATCAACTTTTTTGTCTTGAATAGCTGAGTGATATAACAACTGTCAAACATCTCAGGATCATGTGGAGAGTTATATTAAGATGACTCCATAAGGTTTGCAGTCAGTACCTTTGAGTAAAATTGAAATGTATGCTTCATTCAATCCCAAAGCACAGTATGCACTGAGAATCAACATTTTTTATCTTGAATACCTGAATGATATAACCGGTGTCAAACATCTCAGTATCATGTGGGGAGTTATGTTTAGATGTTTCCATAAGGTTTGCATTGAGGAATTTAGAGTAAAATTGAAATATATACTTAAAGTTCCAAAGCCCTACATGCGTTGAGAAATCAACTTTTTTGTCTTGAATACCTGAGTGATATAACAACTATTAAACATCTCAGGATCATGTGGAGAGTTATATTATGATGACTCCATAAGGTTTGCAGTCAGTACCTTTGAGTAAAATTGAAATGTATGCTTCATTCAATGCCAAAGCACAGTATGCACTGAGAAATCAACTTTTTTATCTTGAATACCTGAATGATATAACTGGTGTCAAACATCTCAGGATCATGTGGGGAGTTATGTTTAGATGTTTCCATAAGGGTTGCATTTAGTACTTCAGAGTAAAATTGAAATATATACTTTTAGTGCCAAAGCATTGCATGCAGAGAGAAATCAACTTTTTTGTGTTGAATACCTGAGTGATATAACAGATTTCAAACTCTCAGGATCATGTGGGGAGTTATGTTTAGATGTTTCCATAAGGTTTGCAGTCAGTACATTTGAGTAAAATTGAAGTGTATACTTCTTTCAATGCCAAAGTACAGCATGCACTGAGAGATCAACTTTTTTGTCTTTAATACCTGAGTGATATAACAAATGTCAAACATCTCAGGATCATGTGGGGAGTTATGTTAAAATGTTTCCATGAGGTTTGCATTCAGGACTTTAGAGTAAAATTGAAATATATTCTTTTAGTTCCAAAGCACTTCATGCATTGAGATATCAACTTTTTTGTCTTGAATAGCTGAGTGATATAACAACTGCCAATCATCTCAGGATCATGTGGAGAGTTATATTAAGATGAGTCCATAAGGTTTGCAGTCAGTACCTTTGAGTAAAATTGAAGTGTATACTTCTTTGAATACCAAAGTACAGCATGCACTGAGAAATCAAGTTTTTTGTCTTGAATAGCTGAGTGATATAACAGCTGTCAAACTTCTCAGGATCATGTCGAGATTTATATTAAGATGTCTCCATAAGGTTTGCAGTCAGTACCTTTGAGTAAAATTGAAATATATGCCTTTAGTGCCAAAGCATTGCATGCACTGAAAAATCAACTCTTTTGTCTTGAATAGCTGAGTGATATAACAGCTGTCAGACATCTCAGGATAATGTGTAGAGTTATATTAAGATGTCTCCATAAGGTTTGCAGTCAGTATCTTTGAGTAAAATTGAAATGTATGCTTCTTTCAATGCCAAAGCACTGTATGCAATGAGAAATCAACTTTTTTATCCTGAGTACCTGAGTGATGTAACAGGTGTCAAGCATCTCAGAAGCATGTGGAAAGTGATGTTAACATCTTTCCATACGGTTGGCATTCAGTACTTCAGAGTAAAATTGAAATATATACTTTTACTGCCAAAGCATTGCATGCACAGAGAAATCAAATTTTTTGTTTTGAATACCTGAGTGATATAACAAATGTCAAACAACTCAGGATCATGTGGGGAGTTATGTTTAGATATTTCCATAAGGTTTGCAGTCAGTACCTTTGAGTAAAATTGAAATGTATGCTTCATTCAATGCCAAATCACAGTATGCACTGAGAAATCAACTTTTTTATCTTGAATACCTGAGTGATATAACCGGAGTCAAACATCTCAGGATCATGCAGGGACTTATGATTAGATGTTTGCATAAGGTTTGCATTGAGAAATTTAGAGTAAAATTGATATATATACTGTTAGTTCCAAACCGCTTCATGCATTGAGAGATCAACTTTTTTGTCTTGAATAGCAGAGTGATATAACAACTGCCAAACATCTCAGGATCATGTGGAGAGTTATATTAAGATGTCTCCATATGGTTTGCAGTCAGTACCTTTGAGTAAATTTCAAATGTATGCTTCATTCAATGCCAAAGCACAGTATGCACTGAGAAATCAACTTTTTTATCTTGAATACCTGAATGATATAACCGGTGTCAAACATCTCAGGATCATGTGGGGAGTTATGTTTAGATGTTTCCATAAGGTTTGCATTGAGGAATTTAGAGTAAAATTGAAATATATACTTTAAGTTCCAAAGCACTTCATGTGTTGAGAAATCAACTTTTTTGTCTTGAATACCTGAGTGATATAACAACTGTCAAACATCTCAGGATCATGTGGAGAGTTATATTAAGATGACTCCATAAGGTTTGCAGTCAGTGCATTTGAGTAAAATTGAAATGTATGCTTCATTCAATGCCAAAGCACAGTATGCACTGAGAAATCATCTTTTTTATCTTGAATACCTGAGAGATGTAACAGGTGTCAAACAGTTCAGGAACATTTGGGGAGTGATGTTAACATGTTTCCAAAAGGTTTGCATTCAGTACTTCATAGTAAAATTGAAATATATTCTTTTAGAGCCAAAGCATTGCATGCTGAGAGAAATCAACTTTTCTGTCTCGAATACCTGAGTGATATAACAAATGTCAAGCATCTCAGGATCATGTGGGGTGTTATGTTTAGATATTTCCATAAGGTTTGCACTGAGGAATTTAGAGTAAAATTGTAATGTATCCTTATAGTTCCAAAGCACATCATGCATTGAGATATCAACTTTTTTGTCTTGAATAGCTGAGTGATATAACAACTGTCAAACATCTCAGGATCATGTGGAGAGTTATATTAAGATGACTCCATAAGGTTTGCAGTCAGTACCTTTGAGTAAAATTGAAATGTATGCTTCATTCAATCCCAAAGCACAGTATGCACTGAGAATCAACATTTTTTATCTTGAATACCTGAATGATATAACCGGTGTCAAACATCTCAGTATCATGTGGGGAGTTATGTTTAGATGTTTCCATAAGGTTTGCATTGTGGAATTTAGAGTAAAATTGAAATATATACTTAAAGTTCCAAAGCCCTACATGCGTTGAGAAATCAACTTTTTTGTCTTGAATACCTGAGTGATATACCAACTATTAAACATCTCAGGATCATGTGGAGAGTTATATTCAGATGACTCCATAAGGTTTGCAGTCAGTACCTTTGAGTAAAATTGAAATGTATGCTTCATTCAATGCCAAAGCACAGTATGCACTGAGAAATCATCTTTTATATCTTGAATACCTGAGAGTTGTAACAGGTGTCAAACAGTTCAGGAACATTTGGGGAGTGATGTTAACATGTTTCCAAAAGGTTTGCATTCAGTACTTCATAGTAAAATTGAAATATATTCTTTTAGTGCCAAAGCATTGCATGCTGAGAGAAATCAACTTTTTTGTCTCGAATACCTGAGTGATATAACAAATGTCAAACATCTCAGGATCATGTGGGGAGTTATGTTTAGATATTTCCATAAGGTTTGCATTGAGGAATTTAGAGTAAAATTGTAATGTATACTTTTAGTTCCAAAGCACATCATGCATTGAGATATCAACTTTTTTGTCTTGAATAGCTGAGTGATATAACAACTGTCAAACATCTCAGGATCATGTGGAGAGTTATATTATGATGACTCCATAAGGTTTGCAGTCAGTACCTTTGAGTAAAATTGAAATGTATGCTTCATTCAATGCCAAAGCACAGTATGCACTGAGAAATCAACTTTTTTATCTTGAATACCTGAATGATATAACTGGTGTCAAACATCTCAGGATCATGTGGGGAGTTATGTTTAGATGTTTCCATAAGGGTTGCATTTAGTACTTCAGAGTAAAATTGAAATATATACTTTTAGTGCCAAAGCATTGCATGCAGAGAGAAATCAACTTTTCTGTCTTGAATTGCTGAGTGATATAACAACTATTAAACAGCTCAGGATCATGTGGAGAGTTATATTCAGATGACTCCATAAGGTTTGCAGTCAGTACCTTTGAGTAAAATTGAAATGTATGCTTCATTCAATGCCAAAGCACAGTATGCACTGAGAAATCATCTTTTTTATCTTGAATACCTGAGAGATGTAACAGGTGTCAAACAGTTCAGGAACATTTGGGGAGTGATGTTAACATGTTTCCAAAAGGTTTGCATTCAGTACTTCATAGTAAAATTGAAATATATTCTTTTAGTGCCAAAGGATTGCATGCTGAGAGAAATCAACTTTTCTGTCTCGAATACCTGAGTGATATAACAAATGTCAAGCATCTCAGGATCATGTGGGGTGTTATGTTTAGATATTTCCATAAGGTTTGCATTGAGGAATTTAGAGTAAAATTGTAATGTATCCTTTTAGTTCCAAAGCACATCATGCATTGAGATATCAACTTTTTTGTCTTGAATAGCTGAGTGATATAACAACTGCCAAACATCTCAGGATCATGTGGAGAGTTATATTAAGATGACTCCATAAGGTTTGCAGTCAGTACCTTTGAGTAAAATTGAAATGTATGCTTCATTCAATCCCAAAGCACAGTATGCACTGAGAATCAACATTTTTTATCTTGAATACCTGAATGATATAACCGGTGTCAAACATCTCAGTATCATGTGGGGAGTTATGTTTAGATGTTTCCATAAGGTTTGCATTGAGGAATTTAGAGTAAAATTGAAATATATACTTAAAGTTCCAAAGCCCTACATGCGTTGAGAAATCAACTTTTTTGTCTTGAATACCTGAGTGATATAACAACTATTAAACATCTCAGGATCATGTGGAGAGTTATATTATGATGACTCCATAAGGTTTGCAGTCAGTACCTTTGAGTAAAATTGAAATGTATGCTTCATTCAATGCCAAAGCACAGTATGCACTGAGAAATCAACTTTTTTATCTTGAATACCTGAATGATATAACTGGTGTCAAACATCTCAGGATCATGTGGGGAGTTATGTTTAGATGTTTCCATAAGGGTTGCATTTAGTACTTCAGAGTAAAATTGAAATATATACTTTTAGTGCCAAAGCATTGCATGCAGAGAGAAATCAACTTTTTTGTGTTGAATACCTGAGTGATATAACAGATTTCAAACTCTCAGGATCATGTGGGGAGTTATGTTTAGATGTTTCCATAAGGTTTGCAGTCAGTACATTTGAGTAAAATTGAAGTGTATACTTCTTTCAATGCCAAAGTACAGCATGCACTGAGAGATCAACTTTTTTGTCTTTAATACCTGAGTGATATAACAAATGTCAAACATCTCAGGATCATGTGGGGAGTTATGTTAAAATGTTTCCATGAGGTTTGCATTCAGGACTTTAGAGTAAAATTGAAATATATTCTTTTAGTTCCAAAGCACTTCATGCATTGAGATATCAACTTTTTTGTCTTGAATAGCTGAGTGATATAACAACTGCCAATCATCTCAGGATCATGTGGAGAGTTATATTAAGATGAGTCCATAAGGTTTGCAGTCAGTACCTTTGAGTAAAATTGAAGTGTATACTTCTTTGAATACCAAAGTACAGCATGCACTGAGAAATCAAGTTTTTTGTCTTGAATAGCTGAGTGATATAACAGCTGTCAAACTTCTCAGGATCATGTCGAGATTTATATTAAGATGTCTCCATAAGGTTTGCAGTCAGTACCTTTGAGTAAAATTGAAATATATGCCTTTAGTGCCAAAGCATTGCATGCACTGAAAAATCAACTCTTTTGTCTTGAATAGCTGAGTGATATAACAGCTGTCAGACATCTCAGGATAATGTGTAGAGTTATATTAAGATGTCTCCATAAGGTTTGCAGTCAGTATCTTTGAGTAAAATTGAAATGTATGCTTCTTTCAATGCCAAAGCACTGTATGCAATGAGAAATCAACTTTTTTATCCTGAGTACCTGAGTGATGTAACAGGTGTCAAGCATCTCAGAAGCATGTGGAAAGTGATGTTAACATCTTTCCATACGGTTGGCATTCAGTACTTCAGAGTAAAATTGAAATATATACTTTTACTGCCAAAGCATTGCATGCACAGAGAAATCAAATTTTTTGTTTTGAATACCTGAGTGATATAACAAATGTCAAACAACTCAGGATCATGTGGGGAGTTATGTTTAGATATTTCCATAAGGTTTGCAGTCAGTACCTTTGAGTAAAATTGAAATGTATGCTTCATTCAATGCCAAATCACAGTATGCACTGAGAAATCAACTTTTTTATCTTGAATACCTGAGTGATATAACCGGAGTCAAACATCTCAGGATCATGCAGGGACTTATGATTAGATGTTTGCATAAGGTTTGCATTGAGAAATTTAGAGTAAAATTGATATATATACTGTTAGTTCCAAACCGCTTCATGCATTGAGAGATCAACTTTTTTGTCTTGAATAGCAGAGTGATATAACAACTGCCAAACATCTCAGGATCATGTGGAGAGTTATATTAAGATGTCTCCATATGGTTTGCAGTCAGTACCTTTGAGTAAATTTCAAATGTATGCTTCATTCAATGCCAAAGCACAGTATGCACTGAGAAATCAACTTTTTTATCTTGAATACCTGAATGATATAACCGGTGTCAAACATCTCAGGATCATGTGGGGAGTTATGTTTAGATGTTTCCATAAGGTTTGCATTGAGGAATTTAGAGTAAAATTGAAATATATACTTTAAGTTCCAAAGCACTTCATGTGTTGAGAAATCAACTTTTTTGTCTTGAATACCTGAGTGATATAACAACTGTCAAACATCTCAGGATCATGTGGAGAGTTATATTAAGATGACTCCATAAGGTTTGCAGTCAGTGCATTTGAGTAAAATTGAAATGTATGCTTCATTCAATGCCAAAGCACAGTATGCACTGAGAAATCATCTTTTTTATCTTGAATACCTGAGAGATGTAACAGGTGTCAAACAGTTCAGGAACATTTGGGGAGTGATGTTAACATGTTTCCAAAAGGTTTGCATTCAGTACTTCATAGTAAAATTGAAATATATTCTTTTAGAGCCAAAGCATTGCATGCTGAGAGAAATCAACTTTTCTGTCTCGAATACCTGAGTGATATAACAAATGTCAAGCATCTCAGGATCATGTGGGGTGTTATGTTTAGATATTTCCATAAGGTTTGCACTGAGGAATTTAGAGTAAAATTGTAATGTATCCTTATAGTTCCAAAGCACATCATGCATTGAGATATCAACTTTTTTGTCTTGAATAGCTGAGTGATATAACAACTGTCAAACATCTCAGGATCATGTGGAGAGTTATATTAAGATGACTCCATAAGGTTTGCAGTCAGTACCTTTGAGTAAAATTGAAATGTATGCTTCATTCAATCCCAAAGCACAGTATGCACTGAGAATCAACATTTTTTATCTTGAATACCTGAATGATATAACCGGTGTCAAACATCTCAGTATCATGTGGGGAGTTATGTTTAGATGTTTCCATAAGGTTTGCATTGTGGAATTTAGAGTAAAATTGAAATATATACTTAAAGTTCCAAAGCCCTACATGCGTTGAGAAATCAACTTTTTTGTCTTGAATACCTGAGTGATATACCAACTATTAAACATCTCAGGATCATGTGGAGAGTTATATTCAGATGACTCCATAAGGTTTGCAGTCAGTACCTTTGAGTAAAATTGAAATGTATGCTTCATTCAATGCCAAAGCACAGTATGCACTGAGAAATCATCTTTTATATCTTGAATACCTGAGAGTTGTAACAGGTGTCAAACAGTTCAGGAACATTTGGGGAGTGATGTTAACATGTTTCCAAAAGGTTTGCATTCAGTACTTCATAGTAAAATTGAAATATATTCTTTTAGTGCCAAAGCATTGCATGCTGAGAGAAATCAACTTTTTTGTCTCGAATACCTGAGTGATATAACAAATGTCAAACATCTCAGGATCATGTGGGGAGTTATGTTTAGATATTTCCATAAGGTTTGCATTGAGGAATTTAGAGTAAAATTGTAATGTATACTTTTAGTTCCAAAGCACATCATGCATTGAGATATCAACTTTTTTGTCTTGAATAGCTGAGTGATATAACAACTGTCAAACATCTCAGGATCATGTGGAGAGTTATATTATGATGACTCCATAAGGTTTGCAGTCAGTACCTTTGAGTAAAATTGAAATGTATGCTTCATTCAATGCCAAAGCACAGTATGCACTGAGAAATCAACTTTTTTATCTTGAATACCTGAATGATATAACTGGTGTCAAACATCTCAGGATCATGTGGGGAGTTATGTTTAGATGTTTCCATAAGGGTTGCATTTAGTACTTCAGAGTAAAATTGAAATATATACTTTTAGTGCCAAAGCATTGCATGCAGAGAGAAATCAACTTTTCTGTCTTGAATTGCTGAGTGATATAACAACTATTAAACAGCTCAGGATCATGTGGAGAGTTATATTCAGATGACTCCATAAGGTTTGCAGTCAGTACCTTTGAGTAAAATTGAAATGTATGCTTCATTCAATGCCAAAGCACAGTATGCACTGAGAAATCATCTTTTTTATCTTGAATACCTGAGAGATGTAACAGGTGTCAAACAGTTCAGGAACATTTGGGGAGTGATGTTAACATGTTTCCAAAAGGTTTGCATTCAGTACTTCATAGTAAAATTGAAATATATTCTTTTAGTGCCAAAGCATTGCATGCTGAGAGAAATCAACTTTTCTGTCTCGAATACCTGAGTGATATAACAAATGTCAAGCATCTCAGGATCATGTGGGGTGTTATGTTTAGATATTTCCATAAGGTTTGCATTGAGGAATTTAGAGTAAAATTGTAATGTATCCTTTTAGTTCCAAAGCACATCATGCATTGAGATATCAACTTTTTTGTCTTGAATAGCTGAGTGATATAACAACTGCCAAACATCTCAGGATCATGTGGAGAGTTATATTAAGATGACTCCATAAGGTTTGCAGTCAGTACCTTTGAGTAAAATTGAAATGTATGCTTCATTCAATGCCAAAGCACAGTATGCACTGAGAAATCATCTTTTTTATCTTGAATACCTGAGAGTTGTAACAGGTGTCAAACAGTTCAGGAACATTTGGGGAGTGATGTTAACATGTTTCCAAAAGGTTTGCATTCAGTACTTCATAGTAAAATTGAAATATATTCTTTTAGTGCCAAAGCATTGCATGCTGAGAGAAATCAACTTTTTTGTCCCGAATACCTGAGTGATATAACAAATGTCAAACATCTCAGGATCATGTGGGGAGTTATGTTTAGATATTTCCATAAGGTTTGCATTGAGGAATTTAGAGTAAAATTGTAATGTATACTTTTAGTTCCAAAGCACATCATGCATTGAGATATCAACTTTTTTTTCTTGAATAGCTGAGTGATATAACAACTGTCAAACATCTCAGGATCATGTGGAGAGTTATATTATGATGACTCCATAAGGTTTGCAGTCAGTACCTTTGAGTAAAATTGAAATGTATGCTTCATTCAATGCCAAAGCACAGTATGCACTGAGAAATCATCTTTTTTATCTTGAATACCTGAGAGATGTAACAGGTGTCAAACAGTTCAGGAACATTTGGGGAGTGATGTTAACATGTTTCCAAAAGGTTTGCATTCAGTACTTCATAGTAAAATTGAAATATATTCTTTTAGTGCCAAAGCATTGCATGCTGAGAGAAATCAACTTTTCTGTCTCGAATACCTGAGTGATATAACAAATGTCAAGCATCTCAGGATCATGTGGGGTGTTATGTTTAGATATTTCCATAAGGTTTGCATTGAGGAATTTAGAGTAAAATTGTAATGTATCCTTTTAGTTCCAAAGCACATCATGCATTGAGATATCAACTTTTTTGTCTTGAATAGCTGAGTGATATAACAACTGCCAAACATCTCAGGATCATGTGGAGAGTTATATTAAGATGACTCCATAAGGTTTGCAGTCAGTACCTTTGAGTAAAATTGAAATGTATGCTTCATTCAATGCCAAAGCACAGTATGCACTGAGAAATCATCTTTTTTATCTTGAATACCTGAGAGTTGTAACAGGTGTCAAACAGTTCAGGAACATTTGGGGAGTGATGTTAACATGTTTCCAAAAGGTTTGCATTCAGTACTTCATAGTAAAATTGAAATATATTCTTTTAGTGCCAAAGCATTGCATGCTGAGAGAAATCAACTTTTTTGTCCCGAATACCTGAGTGATATAACAAATGTCAAACATCTCAGGATCATGTGGGGAGTTATGTTTAGATATTTCCATAAGGTTTGCATTGAGGAATTTAGAGTAAAATTGTAATGTATACTTTTAGTTCCAAAGCACATCATGCATTGAGATATCAACTTTTTTTTCTTGAATAGCTGAGTGATATAACAACTGTCAAACATCTCAGGATCATGTGGAGAGTTATATTATGATGACTCCATAAGGTTTGCAGTCAGTACCTTTGAGTAAAATTGAAATGTATGCTTCATTCAATGCCAAAGCACAGTATGCACTGAGAAATCAACTTTTTTATCTTGAATACCTGAATGATATAACTGGTGTCAAACATCTCAGGATCATGTGGGGAGTTATGTTTAGATGTTTCCATAAGGGTTGCATTTAGTACTTCAGAGTAAAATTGAAATATATACTTTTAGTGCCAAAGCATTGCATGCAGAGAGAAATCAACTTTTTTGTGTTGAATACCTGAGTGATATAACAGATTTCAAACATCTCAGGATCATGTGGGGAGTTATGTTTAGATGTTTCCATAAGGTTTGCAGTCAGTACATTTGAGTAAAATTGAAGTGTATACTTCTTTCAATGCCAAAGTACAGCATGCACTGAGAGATCAACTTTTTTGTCTTTAATACCTGAGTGATATAACAAATGTCAAACATCTCAGGATCATGTGGGGAGTTATGTTAAAATGTTTCCATGAGGTTTGCATTCAGGACTTTAGAGTAAAATTGAAATATATTCTTTTAGTTCCAAAGCACTTCATGCATTGAGATATCAACTTTTTTGTCTTGAATAGCTGAGTGATATAACAACTGCCAATCATCTCAGGATCATGTGGAGAGTTATATTAAGGTGAGTCCATAAGGTTTGCAGTCAGTACCTTTGAGTAAAATTGAAGTGTATACTTCTTTCAATACCAAAGTACAGCATGCACTGAGAAATCAAGTTTTTTGTCTTGAATAGCTGAGTGATATAACAGCTGTCAAACTTCTCAGGATCATGTCGAGATTTATATTAAGATGTCTCCATAAGGTTTGCAGTCAGTACCTTTGAGTAAAATTGAAATATATGCCTTTAGTGCCAAAGCATTGCATGCACTGAAAAATCAACTCTTTTGTCTTGAATAGCTGAGTGATATAACAGCTGTCAGACATCTCAGGATAATGTGTAGAGTTATATTAAGATGTCTCCATAAGGTTTGCAGTCAGTATCTTTGAGTAAAATTGAAATGTATGCTTCTTTCAATGCCAAAGCACTGTATGCAATGAGAAATCAACTTTTTTATCCTGAGTACCTGAGTGATGTAACAGGTGTCAAGCATCTCAGAATCATGTGGAGAGTGATGTTAACATCTTTCCATAAGGTTGGCATTCAGTACTTCAGAGTAAAATTGAAATATATACTTTTACTGCCAAAGCATTGCATGCACTGAGAAATCAAATTTTTTGTTTTGAATACCTGAGTGATATAACAAATGTCAAACAACTCAGGATCATGTGGGGAGTTATGTTTAGATATTTCCATAAGGTTTGCAGTCAGTACCTTTGAGTAAAATTGAAATGTATGCTTCATTCAATGCCAAATCACAGTATGCACTGAGAAATCAACTTTTTTATCTTGAATACCTGAGTGATATAACCGGAGTCAAACATCTCAGGATCATGCAGGGACTTATGATTAGATGTTTGCATAAGGTTTGCATTGAGAAATTTAGAGTAAAATTGATATATATACTGTTAGTTCCAAACCGCTTCATGCATTGAGAGATCAACTTTTTTGTCTTGAATAGCAGAGTGATATAACAACTGCCAAACATCTCAGGATCATGTGGAGGGTTATATTAAGATGTCTCCATATGGTTTGCAGTCAGTACCTTTGAGTAAATTTAAAATGTATGCTTCATTCAATGCCAAAGCACAGTATGCACTGAGAAATCAACTTTTTTATCTTGAATACCTGAATGATATAACCGGTGTCAAACATCTCAGGATCATGTGGGGAGTTATGTTTAGATGTTTCCATAAGGTTTGCATTGAGGAATTTAGAGTAAAATTGAAATATATACTTTAAGTTCCAAAGCACTTCATGTGTTGAGAAATCAACTTTTTTGTCTTGAATACCTGAGTGATATAACAACTGTCAAACATCTCAGGATCATGTGGAGAGTTATATTAAGATGACTCCATAAGGTTTGCAGTCAGTACCTTTGAGTAAAATTGAAATGTATGCTTCATTCAATGCCAAAGCACAGTATGCACTGAGAAATCAACTTTTGTATCTTGAATAGCTGAGTGATATAACCGGTGTCAAACATCTCAGGATCACGTGGGGAGTTCTGTTTAGATGTTTCCATAATGTTTGCCTTCAGGAATTTAGAGTAAAATTGTAATGTATTCTTTTAGTTCCAAACCACTTCATGCATTGAGATATCAACTTTTTTGTCTTGAATAGCTGAGTGATATAACAACTGCCAATCATCTCAGGATCATGTGGAGAGTTATATTAAGATGAGTCCATAAGGTTTGCAGTCAGTACCTTTGAGTAAAATTGAAGTGTATACTTCTTTGAATACCAAAGTACAGCATGCACTGAGAAATCAAGTTTTTTGTCTTGAATAGCTGAGTGATATAACAGCCGTCAAACTTCTCAAGATCATGTCGAGATTTATATTAAGATGTCTCCATAAGGTTTGCAGTCAGTACCTTTGAGTAAAATTGAAATATATGCCTTTAGTGCCAAAGCATTGCATGCACTGAAAAATCAACTTTTCTGTCTTGAATTGCTGAGTGATATAACAACTGCCAAACATCTCAGGATCATGTGGAGAGTTATATTAAGAGCCTCCATGAGGTTTGCAGTCAGTACCTTTGAGTAAAATTGTAGTGTATACTTCTTTCAATTCCAAAGCGCAGTATGCACTGAGAAATCACTTTTTTTATTTTGAATACCTGAGTGATATAACCGGTGTCAAACATCTCAGGATACTGTGGGGAGTTATGTTTAGATGTTTTCATAAGATTTGCATTGAGGAATTTAGAGTAAAATTGAAATATATACTTAAAGTTCCAAAGCACTTCATGCGTGGAGAAATCAACTTTTTTGTCTTGAATACCTGAGTGATATAACAACTATTAAACAGCTCAGGATCATGTGGAGAGTTACATTCAGATGACTCCATAAGGTTTGCAGTCAGTACCTTTGAGTAAAATTGAAATCTATGCTTCATTCAATGCCAAAGCACAGTATGCACTGAGAAATCATCTTTTTTATCTTGAATACCTGAGAGATGTAACAGGTGTCAAACAGTTCAGGAACATTTGGGGAGTGATGTTAACATGTTTCCAAAAGGTTTGCATTCAGTACTTCATAGTAAAATTGAAATATATTCTTTTAGTGCCAAAGCATTGCATGCTGAGAGAAATCAACTTTTCTGTCTCGAATACCTGAGTGATATAACAAATGTCAAGCATCTCAGGATCATGTGGGGTGTTATGTTTAGATATTTCCATAAGGTTTGCATTGAGGAATTTAGAGTAAAATTGTAATGTATCCTTTTAGTTCCAAATCACATCATGCATTGAGATATCAACTTTTTTGTCTTGAATAGCTGAGTGATATAACAACTGCCAAACATCTCAGGATCATGTGGAGAGTTATATTAAGATGACTCCATAAGGTTTGCAGTCAGTACCTTTGAGTAAAATTGAAATGTATGCTTCATTCAATCCCAAAGCACAGTATGCACTGAGAATCAACTTTTTTATCTTGAATACCTGAATGATATAACTGGTGTCAAACATCTCAGTATCATGTGGGGAGTTATGTTTAGATGTTTCCATAAGGTTTGCATTGAGGAATTTAGAGTAAAATTGAAATATATACTTAAAGTTCCAACGCACTTCATGTGTTGAGAAATCAACTTTTTTGTCTTGAATACCTGAGTGATATAACAACTGTCAAACATCTCAGGATCATGTGGAGAGTTATATTAAGATGACTCCATAAGGTTTGCAGTCAGTACCTTTGAGTAAAATTGAAATGTATGCTTCATTCAATGCCAAAGCACAGTATGCACTGAGAAATCAACTTTTTTATCTTGAATAGCTGAGTGATATAACCGGTGTCAAACATCTCAGGATCACGTGGGGAGTTATGTTTAGATGTTTCCATAATGTTTGCCTTCAGGAATTTAGAGTAAAATTGTAATGTATACTTTTAGTTCCAAACCACTTCATGCATTGAGATATCAACTTTTCTGTCTTGAATAGCTGAGTGATATAACAACTGCCAAACATCTCAGGATCATGTGGAGAGTTATATTAAGAACCTCCATAAGGTTTGCAGTCAGTACCTTTGAGTAAAATTGTAGTGTATACTTCTTTCAATTCCAAAGCGCAGTATGCACTGAGAAATCACTTTTTTTATTTTGAATACCTGAGTGATATAACCGGTGTCAAACATCTCAGGATACTGTGGGGAGTTATGTTTAGATGTTTCCATAAGGTTTGCATTGAGGAATTTAGAGTAAAATTGAAATATATACTTAAAGTTCCAAAGCACTTCATGCGTGGAGAAATCAACTTTTTTGTCTTGAATACCTGAGTGATATAACAACTATTAAACAGCTCAGGATCATGTGGAGAGTTACATTCAGATGACTCCATAAGGTTTGCAGTCAGTACCTTTGAGTAAAATTGAAATGTATGCTTCATTCAATGCCAAAGCACAGTATGCACTGAGAAATCATCTTTTTTATCTTGAATACCTGAGAGATGTAACAGGTGTAAAACAGTTCAGGAACATTTGGGGAGTGATGTTAACATGTTTCCAAAAGGTTTGCATTCAGTACTTCATAGTAAAATTGAAATATATTCTTTTAGTGCCAAAGCATTGCATGCTGAGAGAAATCAACTTTTCTGTCTCGAATACCTGAGTGATATAACAAATGTCAAGCATCTCAGGATCATGTGGGGTGTTATGTTTAGATATTTCCATAAGGTTTGCATTGAGGAATTTAGAGTAAAATTGCAATGTATCCTTTTAGTTCCAAAGCACATTATGCATTGAGATATCAACTTTTTTGTCTTGAATAGCTGAGTGATATAACAACTGCCAGACATCTCAGGATCATGTGGAGAGTTATATTAAGATGACTCCATAAGGTTTGCAGTCAGTACCTTTGAGTAAAATTGAAATGTATGCTTCATTCAATCCCAAAGCACAGTATGCACTGAGAATCAACTTTTTTATCTTGAATACCTGAATGATATAACCGGTGTCAAACATCTCAGGATCATGTGGGGAGTTATGTTTAGATATTTCCATAAGGTTTGCATTGAGGAATTTAGAGTAAAATTGTAATGTATACTTTTAGTTCCAAAGCACATCATGCATTGAGATATCAACTTTTTTGTCTTGAATAGCTGAGTGATATAACAACTGTCAAACATCTCAGGATCATGTGGAGAGTTATATTATGATGACTCCATAAGGTTTGCAGTCAGTACCTTTGAGTAAAATTGAAATGTATGCTTCATTCAATGCCAAAGCACAGTATGCACTGAGAAATCAACTTTTTTATCTTGAATACCTGAATGATATAACTGGTGTCAAACATCTCAGGAACATGTGGGGAGTTATCTTTAGATGTTTCCATAAGGGTTGCATTTAGTACTTCAGAGTAAAATTGAAATATATACTTTTAGTGCCAAAGCATTGCATGCAGAGAGAAATCAACTTTTTTGTGTTGAATACCTGAGTGATATAACAGATTTCAAACATCTCAGGATCATGTGGGGAGTTATGTTTAGATGTTTCCATAAGGTTTGCAGTCAGTACATTTGAGTAAAATTGAAGTGTATACTTCTTTCAATGCCAAAGTACAGCATGCACTGAGAGATCAACTTTTTTGTCTTTAATACCTGAGTGATATAACAAATGTCAAACATCTCAGGATCATGTGGGGAGTTATGTTAAAATGTTTCCATGAGGTTTGCATTCAGGACTTTAGAGTAAAATTGTAATGTATACTTTTAGTTCCAAACCACTTCATGCATTGAGATATCAACTTTTCTGTCTTGAATAGCTGAGTGATATAACAACTGCCAAACATCTCAGGATCATGTGGAGAGTTATATTAAGAGCCTCCATAAGGTTTGAGGTCAGTACCTTTGAGTAAAATTGTAGTGTATACTTCTTTCAATTCCAAAGCGCAGTATGCACTGAGAAATCACTTTTTTTATTTTGAATACCTGAGTGATATAACCGGTGTCAAACATCTCAGGATACTGTGGGGAGTTATGTTTAGATGTTTCCATAAGGTTTGCATTGAGGAATTTAGAGTAAAATTGAAATATATACTTAAAGTTCCAAAGCACTTCATGCGTGGAGAAATCAACTTTTTTGTCTTGAATACCTGAGTGATATAACAACTATTAAACAGCTCAGGATCATGTGGAGAGTTACATTCAGATGACTCCATAAGGTTTCCAGTCAGTACCTTTGAGTAAAATTGAAATTTATGCTTCATTCAATGCCAAAGCACAGTATGCACTGAGAAATCATCTTTTTTATCTTGAATACCTGAGTGATGTAACAGGTGTCAAACAGTTCAGGAACATTTGGGGAGTGATGTTAACATGTTTCCAAAAGGTTTGCATTCAGTACTTCATAGTAAAATTGAAATATATTCTTTTAGTGCCAAAGCATTGCATGCTGAGAGAAATCAACTTTTCTGTCTCGAATACCTGAGTGATATAACAAATGTCAAGCATCTCAGGATCATGTGGGGTGTTATGTTTAGATATTTTCATAAGGTTTGCATTGAGGAATTTAGAGTAAAATTGTAATGTATCCTTTTAGTTCCAAAGCACAGCATGCATTGAGACATCAACTTTTTTGTCTTGAATAGCAGAGTGATATAACAACTGCCAAACATCTCAGGATCATGTGGAGAGTTATATTAAGATGTCTCCATATGGTTTGCAGTCAGTACCTTTGAGTAAAATTGAAATGTATGCTTCATTCAATGCCAAAGCACAGTATGCACTGAGAAATCAACTTTTTTATCTTGAACACCTGAATGATATAACCGGTGTCAAACATCTCAGGATCATGTGGGGAGTTATGTTTAGATGTTTCCATAAGGTTTGCATTGAGGAATTTAGAGTAAAATTGAAATATATACTTTAAGTTCCAAAGCACTTCATGTGTTGAGAAATCAACTTTTTTGTCTTGAATACCTGAGTGATATAACAACTGTCAAACATCTCAAGATCATGTGGAGAGTTATATTAAGATGACTCCATAAGGTTTGCAGTCAGTACCTTTGAGTAAAATTGAAATGTATGCTTCATTCAATGCCAAAGCACAGTATGCACTGAGAAATCAACTTTTTTATCTTGAATAGCTGAGTGATATAACCGGTGTCAAACATCTCAGGATCACGTGGGGAGTTATGTTTAGATGTTTCCATAATGTTTGCCTTCAGGAATTTAGAGTAAAATTGTAATGTATACTTTTAGTTCCAAACCACTTCATGCATTGAGATATCAACTTTTCTGTCTTGAATAGCTGAGTGATATAACAACTGCCAAACATCTCAGGATCATGTGGAGAGTTATATTAAGAGCCTCCATAAGGTTTGCAGTCAGTACCTTTGAGTAAAATTGTAGTGTATACTTCTTTCAATTCCAAAGCGCAGTATGCAGTGAGAAATCACTTTTTTTATTTTGAATACCTGAGTGATATAACCGGTGTCAAACATCTCAGGATACTGTGGGGAGTTATGTTTAGATGTTTCCATAAGGTTTGCATTGAGGAATTTAGAGTAAAATTGAAATATATACTTAAAGTTCCAAAGCACTTCATGCGTGGAGAAATCAACTTTTTTGTCTTGAATACCTGAGTGATATAACAACTATTAAACAGCTCAGGATCATGTGGAGAGTTACATTCAGATGACTCCATAAGGTTTGCAGTCAGTACCTTTGAGTAAAATTGAAATGTATGCTTCATTCAATGCCAAAGCACAGTATGCACTGAGAAATCATCTTTTTTATCTTGAATACCTGAGAGATGTAACAGGTGTCAAACAGTTCAGGAACATTTGGGGAGTGATGTTAACATGTTTCCAAAAGGTTTGCATTCAGTACTTCATAGTAAAATTGAAATATATTCTTTTAGTGCCAAAGCATTGCATGCTGAGAGAAATCAACTTTTCTGTCTCGAATACCTGAGTGATATAACAAATGTCAAGCATCTCAGGATCATGTGGGGTGTTATGTTTAGATATTTCCATAAGGTTTGCATTGAGGAATTTAGAGTAAAATTGTAATGTATCCTTTTAGTTCCAAAGCACATTATGCATTGAGATATCAACTTTTTTGTCTTGAATAGCTGAGTGATATAACAACTGCCAAACATCTCAGGATCATGTGGAGAGTTATATTAAGATGACTCCATAAGGTTTGCAGTCAGTACCTTTGAGTAAAATTGTAGTGTATACTTCTTTCAATTCCAAAGCGCAGTATGCACTGAGAAATCACTTTTTTTATTTTGAATACCTGAGTGATATAACCGGTGTCAAACATCTCAGGATACTGTGGGGAGTTATGTTTAGATGTTTCCATAAGGTTTGCATTGAGGAATTTAGAGTAAAATTGAAATATATACTTAAAGTTCCAAAGCCCTACATGCGTTGAGAAATCAACTTTTTTGTCTTGAATACCTGAGTGATATAACAACTATTAAACATCTCAGGATCATGTGGAGAGTTATATTCAGATGACTCCATAAGGTTTGCAGTCAGTACCTTTGAGTAAAATTGAAATGTATGCTTCATTCAATGCCAAAGCACAGTATGCACTGAGAAATCATCTTTTTTATCTTGAATACCTGAGAGTTGTAACAGGTGTCAAACAGTTCAGGAACATTTGGGGAGTGATGTTAACATGTTTCCAAAAGGTTTGCATTCAGTACTTCATAGTAAAATTGAAATATATTCTTTTCGTGCCAAAGCATTGCATGCTGAGAGAAATCAACTTTTTTGTCTCGAATACCTGAGTGATATAACAAATGTCAAACATCTCAGGATCATGTGGGGAGTTATGTTTAGATATTTCCATAAGGTTTGCATTGAGGAATTTAGAGTAAAATTGTAATGTATACTTTTAGTTCCAAAGCACATCATGCATTGAGATATCAACTTTTTTGTCTTGAATAGCTGAGTGATATAACAACTGTCAAACATCTCAGGATCATGTGGAGAGTTATATTATGATGACTCCATAAGGTTTGCAGTCAGTACCTTTGAGTAAAATTGAAATGTATGCTTCATTCAATGCCAAAGCACAGTATGCACTGAGAAATCAACTTTTTTATCTTGAATACCTGAATGATATAACTGGTGTCAAACATCTCAGGATCATGTGGGGAGTTATGTTTAGATGTTTCCATAAGGGTTGCATTTAGTACCTCAGAGTAAAATTGAAATATATACTTTTAGTGCCAAAGCATTGCATGCAGAGAGAAATCAACTTTTTTGTGTTGAATACCTGAGTGATATAACAGATTTCGAACATCTCAGGATCATGTGGGGAGTTATGTTTAGATGTTTCCATAAGGTTTGCAGTCAGTACATTTGAGTAAAATTGAAGTGTATACTTCTTTCAATGCCAAAGTACAGCATGCACTGAGAGATCAACTTTTTTGTCTTTAATACCTGAGCGATATAACAAATGTCAAACATCTCAGGATCATGTGGGGAGTTATGTTAAAATGTTTCCATGAGGTTTGCATTCAGGACTTTAGAGTAAAATTGAAATATATTCTTTTAGTTCCAAAGCACTTCATGCATTGAGATATCAACTTTTTTGTCTTGAATAGCTGAGTGATATAACAACTGCCAATCATCTCAGGATCATGTGGAGAGTTATATTAAGATGAGTCCATAAGGTTTGCAGTCAGTACCTTTGAGTAAAATTGAAGTGTATACTTCTTTGAATACCAAAGTACAGCATGCACTGAGAAATCAAGTTTTTTGTCTTGAATAGCTGAGTGATATAACAGCTGTCAAACTTCTCAGGATCATGTCGAGATTTATATTAAGATGTCTCCATAAGGTTTGCAGTCAGTACCTTTGAGTAAAATTGAAATATATGCCTTTAGTGACAAAGCATTGCATGCACTGAAAAATCAACTCTTTTGTCTTGAATAGCTGGGTGATATAACAGCTGTCAGACATCTCAGGATAATGTGTAGAGTTATATTAAGATGTCTCCATAAGGTTTGCAGTCAGTATCTTTGAGTAAAATTGAAATGTATGCTTCTTTCAATGCCAAAGCACTGTATGCAATGAGAAATCAACTTTTTTATCCTGAGTACCTGAGTGATGTAACAGGTGTCAAGCATCTCAGAATCATGTGGAGAGTGATGTTAACATCTTTCCATAAGGTTGGCATTCAGTACTTCAGAGTAAAATTGAAATATATACTTTTACTGCCAAAGCATTGCATGCACTGAGAAATCAAATTTGTTGTTTTGAATACCTGAGTGATATAACAAATGTCAAACAACTCAGGATCATTTGGGGAGTTATGTTTAGATATTTCCATAAGGTTTGCAGTCAGTACCTTTGAGTAAAATTGAAATGTATGCTTCATTCAATGCCAAATCACAGTATGCACTGAGAAATCAACTTTTTTATCTTGAATACCTGAGTGATATAACCGGAGTCAATCATCTCAGGATCATGCAGGGACATATGATTAGATGTTTGCATAAGGTTTGCATTGAGAAATTTAGAGTAAAATTGATATATATACTGTTAGTTCCAAACCGCTTCATGCATTGAGAGATCAACTTTTTTGTCTTGAATAGCAGAGTGATATAACAACTGCCAAACATCTCAGGATCATGTGGAGAGTTATATTAAGATGTCTCCATATGGTTTGCAGTCAGTACCTTTGAGTAAATTTAAAATGTATGCTTCATTCAATGCCAAAGCACAGTATGCACTGAGAAATCAACTTTTTTATCTTGAATAGCTGAGTGATATAACCGGTGTCAAACATCTCAGGATCACGTGGGGAGTTATGTTTAGATGTTTCCATAATGTTTGCCTTCAGGAATTTAGAGTAAAATTGTAATGTATACTTTTAGTTCCAAACCACTTCATGCATTGAGATATCAACTTTTCTGTCTTGAATTGCTGAGTGATATAACAACTGCCAAACATCTCAGGATCATGTGGAGAGTTATATTAAGA